>NC_140214.1:4232637-4717637 GCF_951802725.1 Rutilus rutilus
CTCCTCACCGCAGATCTTGGTGTGTGTGACTGAGGGATTCCTGACGCTGTTTTGACTCCGTTACACATTTATAAGCTCTTCACGAGTTCTCAGCTGGTCAGAATACCATCATATGTAGCGACACACACACACAACGAGCGCATTTATCCCAGAACACAGCATTGTTGTTCGGTAAGTTCCGTCGCAAAATATACACTATAAAAACCGAACAATCAGATTGTGAATATATTCACATGACTTTAGGTTTAATGCCAATGTAAACGCTAAGCGGACCAGGAATATGTTTTTTTTTTTTTTTGGTCAGGACCAAACGAACTACAAGTGTGAACATACCCTTATTATCACAATTGTGTCTCCTCGGCAGCAATAGAAACAAATGGAGAATAACTGGACATGTTTGCTCAAGTCTCCTGTTTCTCAGACATTTCTCTTGAGAAAAAAAAAAGGTATTCTCACGTGCCCATCACAAATCCACAAGATTTCAACAATGTCTCACACTGCTATTTTTGTGTTATTTCTATATTATAATAGTTTTTATTTACAAATATTTTGAATTCACTTTTATTTTAATATTTTCAGTTTTCATTTTAATTTTGTAATGTGTTGCGTCATTTTTATTAGTTTCTTTTAAATATTTCTATTTTAGTCATTTTAATTAAAATTACAGTATTTTATTTAAGTTAGTTCATTTCTAATGTTCACGCTTTTTTATTTAATATTTATATTTACCTATTATAATTTTATTTCAGCTTTATTTCAATTACCGAAAACAAATTTTAATATTTTCTAGTTAACAATAGCAACAGTGGCTCAGGGATCTCAATATAAACTCAAACAAATCTCATCAAATGATCTGGGGCCTCATTTATAACCGTTGCGTACGCACAAAACAGGCCCTGTAAGAGGCGTACGCCACTTCCGACGCATAAGTTGTGATTTATAGAAACAAACTTGACGGGAAAATTTGCGCACCTGCACGCAAACTCTTACCCATGCGTACGAACGTTTTGGAGATGGAGCAGTTTGGCGACACCGATGGTGAGCTGGAGTTAAATGTCTTTTTGGTCACTTTTAGACAGAAAATCTAAAAACATACAGAAAGATGATACAAAATATAATTTCACTCACCAAGCCTGTCACTTGAAGCAAATATCCATCCCTTCTTAAATGTCCGCGCCAGCGAGCGCGCTGGGCCGTTTAGTGAAACTGACGCAAATAACAGTTTAAATAAATAAAATAATGATTTAAACTATGTTTTACTTCTGATATAAACATTTAGATTAAATATGCCATTCAAATTAATGGAGTTTAACACTTAAAAATGAAATCATTACTGAGAAGTTACAACATTTTTTTATATTCAATCAATAGAAATATTTGTTGTGGATGCAGTGTTTTTGAACACTTTTCCTGTGGCGTGCTGTGTTTTAATGTTTTAACCACAGAGATGATTGCTTATCATGATAATACCAGATTGTCTGAGCAAATAATGCAAATAATGTGCAAATAATTTCGTGCAAATAATGCCAAAGGCCTATCTGTTTCCATTAAAAATATAAATCAATTAAAAATACAATTCGGCAAGTGGAAAAGATTGAGAAAAAATTTCTCTGAAATGTTTTTTTACACTATTTGATTTATGTATTCAAAAACAAGGCAAGATATAGGCAACTACTTGATTTTTATTAATGTAATGTGTCTTGTACCGTTAAACATTCTCACGTGGATGAATAATCATATGCAAATGATATGCAGATGAGGATCTGCATAGTAAAACTAGGCGTTGTAAGCTCCATATATGGTTATTTCGGGGTGGAGACGCATGTGCGCACAATCTTCCGCTGACTGGGATTTCTAAAGTGAATTCTGCGCAGGTTCTGGCGTACGACCGGTTTTATAAGTCTGAATATTTTTTTGCGTACGCCATTTTTGGCTTTCGGGCGCACGTACACTTTTAGTAAGGTTCCTACGCACAGTTTTATAAATGAGACCCCTGAGCTGCTCCACAATCATTTTATAGCTCTATATACTCTTACTGGACTATAATTTAGGAGAAATATTAAGATTAAATGAAACATAACTGAGATCTCATTCACTGAAGAGTGCAATTCCAGCACCAGTAGTGGAGCCAAACGGAATTGAACGACTCCTAAACACGTTCAGCTAAAGCTAATCCTGCCTCCTCTACTTGAGATGCTGAAACAAACAGCACCACAGTCACAGTGTGGGAAATCAACCTTCCTTAAAAGTTGTCTCCGCATAATAAGCTGGGGCAGAAGAAAGTATTTTACCATCGAATCTCTCGGGCAACCTGCGCGCAATAAAGAGCTCCTCTCGGGAACTGTCACTTTGATTGACAGACAGACTCAATTGCTGATGATGCAGATAAATTACCTTATCCGTCAATAAACGCATACTACAGAGACACCATATTTACAATTTATATTAGACCACTGAAGCGTCTCTCTCGCTCTCTCGTGCCAGATCCTGCTGGCCACAATTCTAATTATCCGCACAGACCCCTTCATTTGCTTCTCATTAGCATGTTGAATATTCATGAGTCTAATCTGTTAGCCCCTCCCTCCCAGGGGTCCGTGGCAATCTACACACACCAGCTCTGCTCCGAAGCCTAGCGATCTGCATTACACACGTGTACACGGCACCTCAAGAGGAAGTGACGGATTTGATGTCTATGTTTTCATCGTTCACTAGCTGGAAAAATAAAATCCTTCTGAATGTGATTTTAATAATATTGTTTCCCTGTGCAGTTGTGGTGTGCACTCTACTATACTTAGAACTGCCGATATAGATAAAGTTATTGGCTAAGATAGCAGAAATACAATAAGTTTACTTTTTTTTACATTTTATGTCAGTTTATTTTATTTCAAGTAACACATTTTCTCATTTTCAAAAAAACATTTCTCATTTTCATTTAGTTTAACTTGATGTACTAAAATAAAAACTATACATAGCACAAATACTAATACAGTACAAATGAGAAAACCTTTTAAATGGAAAATATAAAAATAAAAACAGTCAAAATATCAATAAAAACTATAATAGTATCGTGAGATAGGAGGGTGATGACCAACCTTTATGTAACATTTACTCTAAAGAGGTTTTCTAGCATTGAAAATAAAATGTCATTTTTATTTCTTAGGAGTGTGTGCATTAATGTGTGAGGAAAAACCCATTGTTCTGTGAGAGAAAGGCATCAGAGAAATGAGAACGGAGAAGCGGGAGAGGCTGAAGGGACATGAGAAAAAGTGGGAAAGGGAAGGAGAGATGATGCAAGGATGAGTTAAACGTGTGCAGTCCTGAGCCGTGCTTCTCTGTGCCGGAGGGAACTTTAATGTTCAAGACCTCTTCAGCAATAAAGGACACACACACACACACACACACACACACACGTTTAAAATGTGCCATTGGGGTTTGGAGTAAAAATGGGAAGCAGTGTGGACATCGTCTGAAGGATGAGTTTATAACATGAATGAATAACATCTGGAGCTGTTGTTGTCTTCCACCATCTAGATCCCAAAAAGAAGTGAACGCAAACGCTTCTACTTAAAGTCGGCATGGAAAAGTAGTTGCGTACCATCTTTTCTTCTCTATTGTGACGAATATCCGAGTGAAACGGCTTCTCGAACAAGAACAAATGAGGGCGGGGCTTGATTTTGTCATTGGGGAATTTATTGGTTAGTTGTGGTTTTCTATTGGTGGATCTCATGTGACTGACAGGTTGCCCCGCCCTCATGCTAGTAAATACATCATCAGAGAAGAGAAGAGATGAGGGAGGGGAAGTTATTTTGAGTAAAGATTACGAGGCACATTTAAAAGAAAATAATGATGTGCACGGATAAATCATATATAATAAATTCTTTAATATTTCATTGTCCATTTTGATTTCATGGTGACTTTAAGCATGCTTGAAGTGCATTATGAAATGTGCAAGTACATAAATGCATTCTCAGCCAAAAGTGGCACTAAAATGAAGAGAATCTTGCAGAGCAATCTAGTTCAAATTAACGTTGAACTGCATGCTTGTGTGAAGTATGTTTTTAGCATTAGCTATTCATACAAACTGTCTCATCTCTCCAAAATCCCATTTCAGCAAATCTGAAACGCTCAAAATTATGGAAGCTTGTTTCCGCCACAGAATAAAACATAAAAAAGGTAATTTTACGACTTTTTATTTCACAATTCTGATTTCTTTTCTCGCAATTGCGAGTTTATATCTCGCAATTCTGATTTGTTCTGATTTGTTCTCAGAATTGCATGACACGCAATTGCAACTGAGTTATAAAGTCAGAATTGTGTGATAAAAACTTGAATTTGTGAGTTATAAAGTCAGAACTGTGTGATATAAACTCAAAATTGCGAGTTATAAAGTCAGAATTGCATGAAATAGTAGCAATTCCGAGTTATAAAGTCACAATTGCGTTTTATAAAGCCAGAATTGCATTAAATAAAGTTGCAATTGCGAGTTATAAAGTCAGAATTGTGTGATATAAACTCACAATTGCGAGATATAAAGTCAGAATTGTGTGATATAAACTCACAATTGCGAGATATAAAGTCAGAATTGCATTAAATAAAGTTGCAATTGCGAGTTATAAAGTCAGAATTGTGTGATATAAACTCACAATTGCGTTTTATAAAGCCAGAATTGCATTAAATAAAGTTGCAATTGCGAGTTATAAAGCCAGAATTGTGTGATATAAACTCAAAATTGCGAGTTATAAAGTCAGAATTGCATGAAATAGTTGCAATTCCGAGTTATAAAGTCACAATTGCGTTTTATAAAGCCAGAATTGCATTAAATAAAGTTGCAATTGCGAGTTATAAAGTCAGAATTGTGTGATATAAACTCACAATTGCGAGATATAAAGTCAGAATTGCGTGAAATAAAGTTGCAATTGCGTGTTATAGTCAGACCTGCGTGATATAAACTCACAATTGTGAGAAAAATAGTCCGAGTTGTGAGATAAAAAGTTTTAAATTGTTTAATTCCGTGGCGGAAACAAGCTTCCATACAAAACGACTGACAAGCAGAGCACGACTCTTTGATTGGCTGAACAATAGTGTGTTTGGTGGATTTCCGCAGGGCGTAGGGCCGTCACACACGCGCAGCTGTGAGATCTCAGGACACTTATTTCACTGATATCTGTGGGACGTTTCCACGCTGTTCTGTAAAAATATTGCTTTCGGCACATTGAAATAATATCTACAGGATTTCACACACGTACTCGCACAGTGTTTGGCTCAGTGTGTAATCTCGGCCTGCCTCAGACTGACAGAAAACTCGCCGCAGATCAAATAAATGCCTTTATTAATAAATCAGGAGACATTAGAGTCTGTCAAACAGCGTTTGATGATGACAGAGCAGCGGACAGAGACTCCAGCGAAACGCTGAGATATTCAACAGCGCTCGGACACTTCATCCCTCTGTTCCTCATCCATAAAGCATTTCACTGTGACATCACATCAGATGCTACCAGATGATCGGTAAAAGAATGAGATTTTTGTATTTTGAAGTGAAAGCAAAGACATTGTAAATGTTACAAAAGATTTCTATTTCAAATAAATGCCGTTCATTTGAACTTTCTATTCATCAAAGAATCAGGAGCAAAAATGCATCAAGGTTTTACTATATATTATGTAGGCCTATGTGTGTCTGGCAAACCTGTAAAGAATATTTGCTCAAAATTCATCTGTATATCATCTTTGACCGCACATCAACAACTCTGCGATGGACTCGTACAGGAATATATGAGCTGCCCTTTTCACCCTAATCTTAACAGACAGCAGGAGCGACACACACTCCTCACAGCCGCGACACACACTCCCTCACAGCTGCGGACCCGGGACAGTCCGACCGGCAGGTGGAACGTTACAAATCTGCAGAACAGCATGATTTCAGGCTTTAAAGTCTTTATGTGTCTGTTCTCGACTGAGACGGGAGTATAAACCTGCTCCTCACACAGAAATCAAACCGGCTCGCGAGTGTGTTTGCGTGCGGACAAACAAACCTTTAATCTGCGAGGAGAGCAGTCAGCGTTTCACATGGAGAGAAACAAGAAGGCGGAGTTTAAATTCTGAATCTTAAACCTCAGATTAACCTCTGACCTCGAGTCCAAACTCTGATCAAAACCACGAAACACAAATCGCTCATGAAACTTCAGTCCAACATAAACTGACGTAAAATGAGTGCAAACTTAGATGGAAGTGTTATCTTAAAATCTGCAATCTTCAACATTGTTGTTTATGCGGGCTGACCTTGGATTCGGCCTGCGTTATCATTTTATACCTCAAACTCCTTCAGTGTTACCTGGAAAAATAAGCTAGACAACTTTCAGAGATATATCCTAGTCATATTTTAATTAAAGCTAAATAAAAATGACAAAAGTACATAAATATGCTAAACATTTAAACTACATATGTGACCCTGGACCACAAAACCAGTCACATGGGTAAATTTTTATATATTGAGATTTACACATCAAATGAAAGATGAATAAATAAGCTTTCCATTGATGTGTGGTTTGTTAGGATAGGACAATATTTGAACTATTGAAAATCTGGAATCAGAAGATGCAAAAAAATCGAACCATTGAGAAAATCTCCTTTAAAGTTGTTCATTTATGTTCGCGATTGTGCTGTATTCACTCACAAAAATAAATGTTTTATATATTTACGGTAGGAAATTTACAAAATATCTTCATGTACCATGATCTTTACTTAATATCCTAATGATTTTTTTCATAAAAGAAAAATCTATAATTTTGACCAATTCAATGTTTTGAAGGCTATTGCCGCAAATATACCCGTGCGACTTATGACTGATTTTGTGATCCAGAGTCACATATTAAATGAAAACTGAAAAAAATTGAATAAAAAATAAAAGCTAATTCAAAACATTAATAAATACTATAAATAATACTAAAATGCTTGCTAGTAATCGGTCACAAGTATAAAAATAATGCTGACAGTTTAGCATATCTTTGCTGCTGTTGATTTAATTTGATCTATTACTTTCCTTCATTTCTTACTGGCTGTTTACTTGTCTCGAAAATGTATCTTCAAAAAGCCGTAAGCAAAGATCACTACTGTGAACAACACTTGAAGGCTTCTTATAATTGCTTTCATTTAATTTGCAAATATTGAAACTCTATATTAGTTTTGCTGTGGCATCCACACTGATGTTCTTCTGGCATTGCTATGAACCACTGAAACGTCGGCATCATGTCAACCCTGGGTGACGTGCGAGTTTTGAGAAAGGAGTGCGTGTCCTAGAAACTAGAAACAGCATGGCAAATGTTCTGACGCACCTGTAATGCTGTCATTTCAGACCCGAGGAGGATCAAATATTCATCCTAGCAGAGGAATCTATCCGAGATCTCTATAAAACAAGATCAGCTCAATCTCTCGTCCCCAGCTGAGCTCGACACACACACACTCACACACGCTCCCGTCTCAGATGGCCTGCTGGGAAGGTCCCGCTCAGAGCTGGAGTGTAATTATACTATATCAACCCATCCGCTCCCTGGGAATAGAGTGAGCTTGTGGTCACAATACAACTATAATACACACACTTTTACAGGAGATTCCATAAGGAATTTCCAGTTGTTATTATTGTGTTCAAATGACACAGAAAATGGAAATAGCTACTGCCACAATATGGTAATACATTTTTATAACAATACTGTGTAAATATTCTTGAAATATATATTGGTTTGTTTGATTGCTGTAAATTTTGCTTTTGCTCAAAGTTCAAAGCAAAGGGAGATATTTGCTTTTAAAGAAATCGCTTTTTAAGGACTACAACAGACGGCTGGTAGAGACTACACCACATTCCTCCCGGGTTAATGACATCACCAACCCTAATATTTACATAAACCCCGCCCCCGGGAACACGATTTATAGATTATCAAGACAGAATATGCTAATCAATGACTAGAAGATAACTACACATAAGCTACATAAATTCATCAACTAACCATTCAGAAATGTTGTCTACATGTTGTCACTTCTTCTTGAGTCTCTCCATCATTGTCTGAATCCGGTTTGAACATAAAAGGCTAAAAGTTTTTAAAATTTTCAGTGAATGTCTAGGCGTTTCTCAATGTCAAGGAAGGATCCTCGGAAGCCAGAATTTCGAGGATGCTACGTCATCGACATCCGTCGAAGGACTGTTCCAATGTCGAGGATCCTCGGAATTTCCACCAAGGACTGAGTCCTTCGTTCGAAAAATATCCCATATACAGGAAAGGATGCATATGTGTAGCCTTCGCGCTCTCAAATCACCCACAATCCTATGCGCGCAGCTTTGCTATCTTGTTAAAAAAATTCAAAATGTTGGACGTTAACGGAGTCGGAGCATTAACGGATCAATATGCTTTCAAATGTAAATATATTTACTTTACCAAACATTTGTTTAAAAAAATAATTACATCCATTATGTTATGGGTCAAATTGACCCGCACTGTTTAAACACACTTGACAGTCAAATAATCAATATGATTAAAAAGGAGTTTATTGATTTAAAAACGATTATATTGCCTGAGTGAACAGAACTGCGTCCATAGCAACGCTCTGTTTTTCATTTTCACTGACGTAATGACGCACTGACGTGCACTTGCTAGCCTGTTCCATTTATGTGTTCTCCGAATGCTAAAGAGGAGCCTCGCCTAGCCTCTGAAGGAAGTGACTTGGAAGGACCAGTCCTGCCAAGGAAGTATCCTTGACATTGAGAAACACCTTCTGTGTGGGTGCAAGCTCTTGAAGCTCCGCCCCCTGTGCCAGGAGCAGCAGCTCATTTGCATTTAAAGGAACAGTTTTAACATGCTATTTAAAAATTTCTGTGGGGTATTTTAAGCTAAAACTTCATATACACATTATGGGGACATCAAATACTTAAATAAAGCTGAGTAGTGCGATATTTTTTCCCCCAGGATGGTAGGGGAAGACTCATGAATATTCATTAGGGAAGTCATCCCTGATTGGTCTTAACCCCAGTGACGGGTAGGTTTAGGGGCGGGGTTAGGGGTAGGTCATCAGACCCCCAGTGGGGGTTAGGTTTAGGGGTAGGTCATCAGACCAATCAGGGATGACTTCCCTAATGAATATTCATGAGTCTTCCCCTACCATCCTGGGGAAAAAAATATCGCGTCCGGCCATCGAGATCGTCCAAAATGTCCAGGATTCAGCTTTTGCTTTCTGCGGTCGCCATTCATTGTTTACATGCACACCTTTTGTTTCAATCTAACTGAATTCATTCCGATTGGTGAATCTGAATGTAGTGTTTACATGAACGCTAAACAAGTGATTGGTTGATGTGCGTTTTACCATTGCTAAGAACAGGTGCGTCTCACAGGTTTCGCTCATCAATAATCACGCCACCGGCCTCGCGTCGTTCTCCCGCGGCCCTCAGCCTCATCCTGCTCGCCACAGTAAACATGACGAATGTAGAACGCATAAGCCAAATCCCGTACATTTTGTGTGATCTCAAAAACCCGGGCAGACTCGTCACGGAGACACACTAGTAGCTTAGCTTTGTTGTTTAACTGCTCTCTAACCGGTAGGCGTTGCTTGGGAGTGGCCTCCTAGGGCAGCGAAGCAAGTGCATTCTGGGAGTTGTTGTCTTTCATCCACATGAGCCAAAAATACATTTTCTGGCTTTTCTCATTCTAGAAGGCACCAAATTCAAAAATAATTTCACATTTCTACTACATAAATGACCCAATTTAAATACACATTCATTTATCCAGAAGTGAAGTATCCCTTTAAGTTGTTTATGTTCATTATTATTGTAATGTTATGTGCTTTGAGACACGAGGTAGTTTAACGAGTCATCTCTCGTGACTCTTTTGTTTGCTCTCTGCTGTGTGTGTTCGTGTGTTTAAGAGGAGTCGTGGCTTTGGAGACGCTCTGAAGGGAGGGCGGGACCTCATGCTTTCAAAGCTAGTTCGCTATTGCTAGCCTCTCAGAAATTGCATACCCTGTTTTTAACTTCAGTGAGGACAGTAAACATGTAAAAATATGACATGAGTGACACAACAAAAATATCTATCTAAAAGGTCAAAAAACTGACGGCAAGGTTAATGAAGGCCTAATACAATTTCTCATGAAAGATACTACCAAATCATGCAAGTCAAAACCGATGACATGAAAATAACCCCTGCTTTATGAAATCCTTCAAAATGAGATCTAGAGATAACCAAGACCTTCCAACAACCATCAAAAGAAGGTTAAAATGAGAAAAGAAATTGTGCAACTCAAAAAAGTGCGAGTATACAATATAGCACAGTGAATTGTAATGCCTTGCACGGTGCACTCAATTTGTAACTATATATTTTGCATCTGCTTAGTATTACAGCAAAATTGAAATTTGAGCATTTCACAGGTTTCATAAGCATCAACGTGCATGACGTGGAGTCTTTTATGGATGTGCACTGACAGATGTGCAGTGCGCTGACACCTGGTCTCTAAGCGCAGACCTCTCTGAGTCGAGATGTGAATTCCAGCGAGAGCCCAGCGCTGCTTTAACATGAATGAACTCACACTCGAGTCAAAGAGACAGAGCGGACGGGCTCTCCCATCCATCATCGTCATGACAAACTGACAACAGGCCTTATGAGGGACCAGAGATGCTCATGGACACGGCGGACACACACATGCGCTCCAGGAAAAGCAATAGAGGCTTGTAATGAATCTGTGCGGAAGGGAAATATGGAGAGAAAATGAATGCATTTGTTCATATTATCATTAACTGACATGTGCTGTGATAGGAATCGCTACGTATACAAACACACACACACACACACACACACACACACACACACACACACACACAAGAGTGCACAAGGCTGTCTGGACATGTCAACACAGTTATACTGTATGTGTGTCAGAGAGAGTGAATATATTGACACTTAAAATAGACACTTGTCTATTCTATAACATCATCCTCCATCTTCATCTGCGTTTCACAATCATTCATCAGATGGTTTGTCAAAATAAAATACTTTCATTTTCTGCTTCTCTGTGTGTGTGTGTGTGTGTGTGTGTGTGTGTGTGTGTGTGTGTGTGATGCACAACAGCAATCCAGCTGAGTACCAAGCCACAAAAAGCCACCTCAAAGAACACCTTTAAACTGTAAAATGCCTCTGTATTTTATGGGTGATGATTACACAGAACAGTCTTTATCACGCACAAACACGCATGCAGCATGTAGACAACTAATTGCAAAAAAAAAATAAAAAAAAAATAAAAATAAAATAAAATAAAATAAAATAAAATAAAATAATGGAACAGTTCCCCTAGACTAAAAATGTGAAAAATTTAAATAAAAGAATTTATTATTTATATATATATATATATATATATATATATATATAAAAAGATTATATACGTAAATAAATAATAATTAAATAATAAAAATTACTGTCATTATTTGCTTTCATGTCATTTCAAACCCATATACAACAGATTATTATTAATTACAGAATAATTGAAGTAAATAATGACAATTTCTATTTCTGAACAAGAACAAATGTGGGGCGGGACTTGATTTTATCCAAGTGGAATTGATTGGATGGTTGTGGTTTGCTATTGGTGGATCTCATGTGAGTGACAGGTTGCCCCGCCCACATCACATCATCACAGAAGAGATGTTGCTGCAAGAGGGAAGGGAAGTTATTTTTGATGAAAGATTAAAAGGGCACATGAATTTAAAAAAATAATAATGATGTGCACGAATAAATCATTTATGATTTATAATATCTAATACTCCATCAGTGATTGGTTTCTGGGTGCGCAGGCATTTGCCTCCAGCTCTTTTCTCTGAGGTGTAATGAATCCAAGAATAGGATGGACACTGAAAGCAAATGTTTAAATGGTTCCATCTCAAAACATTTATTTCCTATTAAAGGACTCGAGTGAATCGCGCACACATACATACACACACACACACACACACACACACACACATACACACAGAGGACTGAAACTGCTCATTTACCAAAACATCTCCCAGGATCCCCATCTCAAACTAACAACATGACAAACAACCAGAGGGACCAGAGATCTTTCTAAAACACACTTTATTCAGTAGAAAAGAGCTATGTAAGGTCAGTCCTGCCAGCAGCACAGATTCATGCGACACACTGGCTGCGTGGCGTGAGCGTGGCGTTTCTGTTGCGTGGTGTTTTCTATGTCTTTGCACACCAGAAACGTGCCTGACGCGGCGCTGCTGCTGCTAGGTGACATATGATAAGCCTCTAATTGGTGATATATTTGACATATGGAGAGAGAGTTGTGGAAGGCCTATACTTCATGTTAAGCATAAACATATAGCAGCAAAGACAATGTCGGCAGTGTTGACGGCAAAATAGGCTACAGAATGTTTCGTTCTGTATTGACAGGTGCAATATTTGAAAATCGATAATATTTTTTTAATGACGTTTATATCTGCATTTATGTCAAAACCTAGAGACTTTCAAAATGTCATTTATTAACAGAGGTGTCAAGTAACGAAGTACAAATACTTCGTTACCTTACTTAAGTAGAAATTTGGGGTTACTGGAGTAATTATTTTTCAGAAGACTTTTTACGTCTACTCCTTACATTTTCACGCAATTATCTGTACTTTCTACTCCTTACATTTTAAAAATAGCCTCGTTACTCCTATTTAATTTCGGCTTGTTTTCATACACTCACTTTTTAAAATAAAAATTGGCCAATTACACAAACGGTTTAGATCTGAGTTTTCTTTCTAACTTGTGAGAGGCTGTAGTCACATTTGGTTGTGCGAAGCGCCAAAACTCCTCCGAAGGAAACCTAGATGCGGTAAGCGAGGGAGAAATCGGGGCAAATCGCGTCAAATATTGATTTAGAGAGAGAGAGAGAGAGAGAGAGAGAGCATTAATTGCGTTTTTTTCCTTACCTTACATTACTTTTACTTTTATACTTTAAGTAGTTTTGAAACAAGTACTTTTATACTTTTACTTGAGTAAAAAGCTTGAGTTGATACTTCAACTTTTACAGAAGTCTTTTTAAACCCTATACTTCTACCTGAGTAATGAATGTGAATACTTTTGACACCTCTGTTTATTAATATGTATTCGTGTCAAAATGACATAGGCTATAAACATCTTTTCCTATTCTATTTTGCCTGGAAACGCTTGCGTGTCGCGTGAAAAATAGGCGTCGGTTCTATTTCTAGCATGCACGCGTTTTCCGCGCGGCTCGTGTTAACATGGGAGCCGAAATAAAAACGGACGCGCCACGCAGCCAGTGTGTCGCCGGCCTTAGTGATGCACCAGATGCATTTAAGAGTTTTCTTAAAATAAGATGCTCCAATCTGCACACTGCAAAATGGACAGTGGCGTGGCGTGGGGAAAATTTCTGAGGAAGCCAATTAAGACACAACCTCTAAGCTGTGTGTAAGGGGTGGGGGCAGAAAATCATACGTTACCATTTATATGTTGCTATTTGGATGAACTATTAGAGCGCCCAGCATCATCTTACCGGGACTTACGCTTGTTACAATCCAACACTTTGAGCACGTAGATACCTAAAATATGTTGCGCATACAGCTCAACTAACGCGATTGTTATAAAGGTGTTTGAACAACAAAACACATCCTCTTGCACATATTTGACAATCGGAATATCAGATATATCCTGCTATAGCTAATAAATTTGTGAAATTTTGAATAAAAAAAGGAAATAAAAGCTGATCATTCAGCGCTATTGTGCCTGCGGTGTGACAAGCAATGAAAGACGCGTCTCCATGGGAACCATAAAGTGATACTACGATCAATAACGGTCGCCTTGAAAAACTTACGTGTGAAAAGGTTGTTTGTAAGGCTTACATTTAAATGTGTCTTTGTTTTGTTTTGAGTGTATGGTCAATAAATAAAGGAATTAAAAAGATGGGCACAAAACCACAAATATTCCGCTATTTCATTCATTCATTCATTGACGATGATAACGTGATGTGATTGGCCTGATGCCAACAAGTTCATGGCTTCCCTTGACACTGTCCTGACCAATCACAGGGGAGCAGTGTCGTGACAATAGCGTCACCTGATTGGTTAATCATTCTTTTTTTTTTCTATCAAGGGATGCCAACTCAGCCTGACCTCCTCACAGACACAGGGTGCAGTACCATGTTTTCAACGCTCATTCACCATGTCACTTTTATAGGGGCGCTGTTTTACACATCATAAAACACTCAGTAATGAATGAAGAGAGACGATGAGGAGATGACAGAAGGATTGCGTAAACTGTGAAAACAAAAGTGTTTATTAAATGACGATTATATTCTGAAAAAGTGAGGAAGCCTGGCTTCCCTTGGCCTCCGCAAGAAAACGCCACTGAAAATGGATATTTCATAAGGATGCACAGATCCCTTTGAATGGTCATGAAGGAAGAAAGATACTTTTTGGCAGCAGAATGGTGCAGTTACAGCATCTACCAGCAGGGGATAACTGGAGCATGCAAACATCACAAACACTGAACACTCGAGGAAAGGTTTTTCATGTCTACGTGTCTGTTTCTCAGTCCGGAAGAAACACGGTGGGCATGACTTTGATGAAAGCCAAAAGTGGTTTTGAGGGACTACACGGCCCTTTCCAGTCTAAATGGACAGTTATTGATCAGAACAAGCAATCATGGCCTAGATTTGGTCAAAAGTCTGGCTGTGATGCGTCTGCTAAGGGAGGTTTTTTTGTCAACATCAAACCATCAAAATTTCAGCCTTGTGTTGATCTCTGAATGGCTTTTTGCTTTGGCACTTTCTGTCTTTGTCTTTCTCCTTCAAAAACCCTCACCGTCCAGCCGAACGGCTCCCTTCACAGACGTAAATCCGGGCGTCTCCCTGCCCTTCACGCTCCTCGCTGGCCGGATCAATGAGCGCTTACGTCTTCCATTTATCTCAGGAAACACTCACTCTTAGCCAACATGCATCAGCCTGTAACAACCCCAATTACCCCTGCTGGATTTAAGGGGGTCTGTGGTAACTGTTTAACATGCAAAAGGATGACAGAAGCTTGTTTAATGAAGTCCTCTTATGACCCAGTGTGTTGTTAAAATACTCATTTGACTGTAGAGAGCCACTGTATATAATGAGAAACATTTGCCTTATGTTTGTACCGCTTAATTAGCATTTTTAAAATCAGGATTGGGAGGTTGGTGTAAATGAAAGGAATATTCTGGGACATTTTCCCCCTTAATGTCTATTGACAACATCTGTGGCATGCTGTTGATTACCACAGACAATGATTTCAAACCTGTCCCTCAGTTTGCAGAAACAGAAGAGAACATGTATTTACAGTAAAACACTTTCAATGGAAGCCTAGAATAAAAAAAAAATAGAAAATAGAAAATAGGGAACAGAATCACCATTTCTGTGTAAGTTGATATTTTTTAAAACAAAATATAAAAAAACCATGAAAAAAAAATCAATGAAATGAAAAAAAAAAACATGAAACAAAATATAAAACAAAATAAAATACAGAATCATAAAGTTGTTTTTCAAGCATGCTGGAGGGTTTAAAAGCAGAACAATGAAAGTGAATTACAGAACATGTGTGAAATATTCCTTTAAATGAAATAAGCCAGAAAAACCCTCTGAATTAGAAGTGATTCTGTTCTGTAAACTGTCGTGTTTCTCAGAGTACGGTGACGCTCTCTCTTTACATCCCGTCTCACGCTAATTTGCACCTGACCAAAAATATCACCCAACGGCGTGAAAAGCGCAGCAAAAGCGGAGGCGCGCGGCATGATGGGACAGGATAGACATGTCGGAAAAACAGCTCTGAACGCCTGACGACTCCAGATGGAGAAATACTATTCATCACTCTGGTTTCCAGGAAAATAAAGAGGGTGGAAGGTGTTTCATTTAGATTATGATTAAAAAAAACGGCAATACTGTATCCCAGGGAGCTTTTATATGAAAGCAACAGACAGATGCTATTGAAGCAAAATAATTAAAACCATTTTCTGTAATTTTCTACGAATCTCTCTCGCCACTCATCCCTGCAGTGTGTCTCTTTGGAATGGCATGGGCAGCCTAGAGCCTGCTGGGAAAAATCATTATGTATAATTACTGTGTCTCTGCATATCATTTTCATTTCAACCACAAATACAATTTCAGCTCTCATAAAACACAAAGAGGAAGCGACAGAGACAGAAAAAAAAGAGGAGCGCATATGTACGTATCTGTCTCACAGGATAAAGTGTGTCTGAATGCTATGCTTAGAAAAACAAAACACAGCAACAGGATGAATATTTACTGCAAATATCAAATTGTTCACCATATTATATTGTAAAAGGCTCTTATGGTGCTCTCAGACCAGCCAGCAACCTTTGCTATAGAGTCTGCGTGAAAATGTGGACTGGAATACGGTTCATGACTGTGACCACCCACTTTCTCCTGTTCATTTCTCCATAAGCATTTCATAAAAGATCGAAGCCATGAACCAAACTAACCAGCTCTGAGATGAATCACTTTAAAAGCTTTAGAATGAAGCAAAAAGAATATGAGGTCCAAGAGTTGATAATGGACTATAACTGTGAACGATATATCAAATTATTGCGAAATACGCAAATGTTCAAAAGTTTGGGGTCAGTACGATTTTTAAAGTCTCTTATGCTCACCGAGGCTGCATTTATTTGATCAAATATATAGTAATATAATCATAATATGAAAATTTATGTTTTCTATTTGAATTTGTTTAAAATGTATTTTTTTTATTCCTGTGATGCAAATCAGAATTTTCAGCATCATTACTCCAGTCTTCAGCGTCACATGATCCTTCAGAAACAACATTTCTCAACATTTTTGGGGACAGCGACAAGTTCACTTACTGGAGTAGGATTTTGCTCCATCTCTGTTAAGATATCAATCATGATGATAAGTGTGTTCATTAATTATTAGGAGTGTAACGGATGGCAGCTGATCCGTACAGACCAGACCCCACGGTTCGGCACGCATGTGATTCGCGGATCAACTGCTAAGTTTAACCATCGTAGAGAGAGAGTTTATCATTTCCCATACACAAAGGAAATATATTTGAAATATATTTTCTAAATATATTTTTGGAATATATGCAAATATTTGAAATTGGCCCAATAAATATATTTTAGTTAAAAATATGTAAATGTATTTTCATATATGTTTACATATATGTTCATATATGTTTTAACTTTTGCAAATTGTTTCATTTGAAATATATTTTGAAATTTAAAAAGTTAACATTTTCACAAACAAACAACACATTTTCAATTTCTTTTTTTAGATAGACCACTTCAGCCATGGATGTGGGCATGGGAGAGCAGTGCTACCACTTCCCCCCGCCCACATTTTTCCTACTGGTCGGGGATCGAACCGGTAACCGTTACAAGCCCAAAGCCCAGTAGGCCACGACTGCCCCTTTACTGACTTTATTGGCCTAAAATGACAATTTTAAGTAGGAAATAACGCACAGAATGCAGAGTTTTTTCCCTATTTTTACAGAATTGAATACATTTATTTAATAGTGTGTGTATGCAGTGTTAGACACTGAGTATATCTATTGTTTAAGTGCACTTCACAGTTGGAGTGTCACTGTTATACTTGCATCATAAATATTGTGCATATTTTCAATATTTAAATGACTTCAGGAAAGATGTCAATAAAACACAAGAATAAATCTAATAATTGCACTTAGTGTTAGGTATACGTGCCACCTAATATGGCCTAGTAGTCCTAGGAAAGCAACTATCTGTCATTTTACATTGCAGTCATTTAAATGTACAGTATTTATTATAGCTGTGTGTCATACAGTAGTGAAATATGGTAGCCTACTGTTGTGTATAGGGGAAAAGGTAGAGGAATTACTATGATCAAAATACATTTTCGACCCTTCTTTAGCAAGCTAAACATTTTATGACCATATATTTTGTCATATATTTTACAATACATGTTATAAATGTAAATATATTTCACACTTAACATCATATATTTTTGTTATATTTCAGAATATATTTCAAAATGATAAATATAAGTGAACAACAACGCAAATATATTTCAGTGTATTTGGAATATATGCCACATATATTTTTGACACTTTAAAATATATTTCAATATTTTTTTTTTTTTTTTTGTATGGGTTGGACGTGTTTTGTCTCGCCATTTTACACATTCAAACGATTTTAAACGTGGAAGAAGAGGCGAAAATCGGGACTTACGCAGAGAGAGAGAGAGAGAGAGAGGCGCGTTTCAGACAGAGTTCGAACACCGAATTGATTCCTCTTTCGGGCGCTTGAACGAACACATACATGCAAAATTATGTCACAATGCCCGTTTTGCTCTCGGTTTTGTCTTAAATGAACAGTTGAGAAAGAAACCAGACGTGTGTCAGTACATTTGGTGCATTCTGTCTTAAAGTGACAGCAGCCTAATATTCCTGCTGTTGTCTGTGACAACAATACAAAAAAAACATCATCATCATCATCATCTATGTCAGAGAGAAAAGAAGACAGTAAGGAGAGCAGTCAAGAGGAAAGTGATGACGACAGCTTGTAGGATAAGTGTGCCGAGTAAAGTGTGATATCAAGCAGTATCTCCAGGTGATCCCTTGAGAACCAGACCAAAAAAGTGATGTGCACCCCTGCACATAATTGTGGATACGCAAGTATTCAAACACAGCCACAGTGTTCAAATACAAGCACATTAACCCGTCTACAGACGATTGTTAATGATCGTCAATGTCAATCTCAGGGCGAGACAGACACGTTCATCATGATGACGGGTTCCCGATTACAAACGTGAAAGTGCACAGGCATTCTGTTGTCCTGTAAGTGTGTGTGTGTGTGTGTGAAAGGCGGCAAACAGCCGGTCGTGTTTGCTTCGCGGGATGCACTTGCATGACCTTGACCTCTTTTGAAGGAGCTTATGCATATTAAAGGAGTAAGGGGAACAAATTAAAAAACATACACACACACTTTTGTTCCCTGGTAGAGACTCTCATTTCTTGCCCTGAACTCGACAAGCATCAAAGCAGAACAAATGTGGGCTAATTATATCCAAAATAAAATGAATGCTACCATGAACAATTCCCTATTGCTCCGCTCACAGGACACACACACACACGGCTCAATCTCAGGGCTTAAAGGAATCATGCAAGCTGTGGTTACATGGCAAAGTGTTTAATGAGAGCGTTAAACATGTCAGCCATCTGTCCTGCAAGGCTCAAACCACGTCAACTGATGCTATCGCTGATTTCATCCGGGTCTTTCATGCAAATCGCCTCACAAAAGCCAACGTTTCACTGGCGGGCCGACTGGGACAGGGGCGGATCCTCAGTCATCCGCAGCTTATAACATCGGGACTTTTGTTGCGTGGAAGTCATGCACTGAATATTCCATCAGCCTATTGCAGTTAATTTGTATGCAATTATGATAAAACTCCTCATTCCGTGTGGCTGATAAGCATCTCTTTGCAAATGGGAGGAAAAGTGAGTGAAAGTGAAATGTGGATGAAGGGAACGCCGTTCAGAGATTTACTAATGAGGGTTTCTCCGGTCTCTCTGGACTGATGTGGTTGATCCCTAATGGAAAGCAAATTGAAAATCAGTGGTTCTGTCGGGGGGCTGCGTTAACCTCTGGGTCCACGTGCACATACACACACTCCAGTCTCTCTGAAATCAACAGTCCCATCAGGGATGATGGTAACGCCGGGAAAGCAGGGTTGCTGTGGTGATCGACCCTTTTTACACACAGCGATTGCCTCAAGTTATTGTTGTTCAACATTCACTGCAGGTTAAAACATCACAAACTTGAGCATTAGAAACATTTAAGATTCCAGCTTCGATGTTTGAAAAAACTTGGTTGCAGTGACATTAATTTCTTAATTTATGTCAGGATCGCAAAATAATCAATCAGTAATTTTGATATTTTGATATAGAATAACAACACATCTGCTGCAGTTTGTTTGTGTTCACATAGCTCCATGAGTATATAGTCAAAAAATGCTCATACCTGGAAAAATATTACTTATATTTACTTCATATTTCTTTAGACAATCATAATCTCTATGAATTTTCCAACGATTTGCACGATCTGACGGGCATTAGCAGCTTCCAGCGCTGTCTGTCTGTGTTTACTTCAGGGTTGCCAGGTCCACACAACAAAACACACACAATTGCTAAACAAAACTAGCCCAATCGCGTTATATTAACTCTTTCCCAGCCAATGATGGAAAAGTCCGTCATTTGTGAGAAAATGCATGCAATTTTCCGTCTTTCCACTGTTATATGGTAGGGGGGCGCTATTACGTATCTTCTGAAAGAGTACAGAATCTCCTGATCAAAACACAGGCGAAGAAGAAGCAGAATGTGAAATGATACATGTAGAATGATGTCATATGTAACCATGTGCATATGTAAAATAACATGATCATTCAGCATATACCGTATTTTCCGGACTATAAGTCGCATTTATTTAGAAATTTATTTCACAAAATCCAAGACCAAGAACAGACATTTAATCTGGAAAGGCAAGTTATTCAACTACACAGAACAACAGACTGAATAGGTGTCCGGTATGTTAACGCAACACATTAACAGTTATTCAGCTACACAATAGCATAAAGAACATATACCTGGGAGGCTGAATAGGCTAAATTAGCATAAGCCAGCGAGTCCAACAAGCAAGTTATCAGTAAACAAGTTCACCAAGCCCCCGCAACCTCATTCCACATCATTTTCTTCATCCTTGGTGTCGCTTTTGAACAACTCCGCCAACTAGAGCGCCCTCTCGCGGCTGTAGACGGTAATGTTTTCTCTTGGTTTATCTCAATCTGAATTAATTTTGATATATAAGTCGCACCTGAATATAAGTCGCAGGACCAGCCAAACTATGAAAAAAAGTGCGACTTATAGTCCGGAAAATACGGTAAATCAAAACTGCCTTATGTTACTGCATAAAATGTGGACCCAGGACACAATAGGACTGGGAAGGTTCGGGGGTGTTGATGGACTCGATCTACTCCATCTGTGTTTTGATCATCGTTCTGAATCTGATCGGGATGTAATCTTTGACAAAAACGTGATTTTCTCAGCTGTTAGGGTTAGACTCAAAATGTTGCGTTTTTTATGAAACTTACCCACATTTAAAGCAGAACTCGGCAACTCTAGCGAACTCGTCACTTCTTCGCTGATTTTCCCTTTTGTTGTCGCATGTTTTCCCCACGAGCTCCCCCTACAGCTGTGGGGGGGCGTATATTTCCCAACACTGTCGTAAAAAACTCACTTGCGGCGGCCTCCTCCCCCTCTCTACCGCTGCTCATGTGCGTTTGTTATGATCGGAGCAAGCCAACTGTATCGTGTGGAGCTATGTCTACCGAGGTGGGTAATACATCATACATGCGTGTGTGTTTATGTCGAATTGCCGTAAAGCAATTCGTGTTTCGCTTCTCACGAGACTTCCAATTTCTATCTTGCCGGGACGGTAGCCCCCAAGTTGCAAGGTTGGTTTTCCGCCTGGGAACGCTGGGGGGAGCGGGGAAAGTCACCAATATCACCAGAACAGGTTGTTTAACCATCCAAATGATTTCTAGACAGTTTTATTAAGTTAAAAAAGTTACCAAGTTCTGCTTTAAGTGTTGTTAAAATAATAATGCATGAAGCTAGAATGAAAGCAAAGGCTCTGTTCTTTGATATATTGCATGTTCAGATATTCATACAACAAAATATTCTGGGGGCCATGATATTTTTGTGAAAATGATGAAAAACACTGGCGATGGCTTAGCCTGGCAAGCCAGACCTACATCAAGATGTTGGGTCTGGCAACTCACCATAGACACGGCTCAATCCGAGGGGCGGGATAAACGGCTGTCTTTCAAAATTCCCTCTGCACGCGATAGGACAGCGCTTCAACCAACCAGAGCGTTTTCCCAACAGCGGTGCTAACGTTAGTTGATTGATTCAACTTTTGAATCTGGCCGGCAAAACTACGAACACATCCTCCTTTTTTAAGAATGACTAAAGTGCCGTTCTTGGCTCTTTTCTCAAAGAAAAGCTTAACTCCAAGTCCTCCAGAGTCGCGGCCAAAGCCGATTCGAAAGACTGTTCTCCAGCAGCATCAGCTATTCTTTGTTTTCAAGTAGCAGGGAACCGTCGCAACTCTGTCGTCATTATGTTAAGCCCGCCCCGCCTACTCTATACGCGACGTGATTGGCCTGACCCAATTTAGGTTTTTACAGCTCCGAAAGTCAACGGAGAGTTGCTAGACTACCCTGGCTGCAAAATACATTTTGCTGCCGCTAGGGTGCGTCTAGATTTCTAGGCTAGCGATGGCTTTTTAAAGTCCGCGTGAACCGGAAGTTGCAAACGACTTTTCTCCAGTGCTGTGACGTATTTCCCAGTGAAAAGGAATATTGAACAGAGGGCAGGGTTTTACTCTAGTGCTCCTCCTCTCCATCTCTCGCTCATTACAGACTAACAATTTGAGGGGAGTGGTTAAGCGTTTCTCAACCCAAGCCGTCAAGCATACGTCATCAGGGAAGGTCCTCCAATGCAGAGAGGAGGGGCATTTTCAGATTTTGATTAAAGATTACGAAGCCAAAACATTTTTTTCCGTGTTTTAACTTGCACGGATTAATTGTTCACCACAAGACTAGTAATATGCGCTAACAAAGTAAATAGGGTCCATTTTGATTTCAGTTGGACTTTAAAAAACGATGGTGGGGAAAGAGTTAAATATAAAATGTTGTGATATATATATATTTAATATATTTTCTCAACTTAAAAAAAAATATTTTTTTTTGCAGTGCAACTCATTATATGAGAAGAAAAAGGGAGGAATACAAAATACTGTAACAACTCGTGTTCCTTTTGAAAAACGGCACTGGTCATGTGAGGAAAGTCAGATTGAAAGAGAAGGATGTGAGAGCTGGTCTTTAATGGGATGAACACACTTATTCCTCATTTACATGAGCAGTCGCTCTGAACATAAAGCTTCAGTCGTGAAGTCCTGCAGTCAGGCCAGCGAACCCAATTAACAACAGCCAGACAAAGACACAAAGAGAAACACAGAAATACAAAGAGAGACAATTAATGGCATTCTGATAGCCATTAGAAAACACTGGATTCATCATTAAAGAGAATTTCCGTTGTTTTCCCTTCCCTGCAGTGTGATGTGATGTGTTAATTGAAAGCGGGCAGCTGTTATGTGTGTTTATATGAGCGTTGCTGTAGTGTTTTACGGTTGGGGATTAGAGTGTGCCTTTTCCCTGGATCTGGGATGCGCAATGGAGTCATCGATAAACCTCGGAGGAATTCTCTCCTTCTTTCAGTCCTCCATTTCATTCTTTCCCTATTCCAATTTTTTCTCTAGAAGTTCTCACTATGCCGGTGGAGTATTTTCATGTATCCATTTCCTTTAATTCAGTAGCTTTATCACAGAAACACACCAGCAGGGACTCATTTTCATCAATAATGCAGCTAAAGTGCCTCGATTTTTCCTGAGCTTACACAAATCACCTGTGCTGTCATGTTGCTGCACTCGCCAAGTATGAGTAATAAGCTACTTCAGATCCACGCATGTGTGTGTGTGTGTGTGTGTGTGTGTGTGTGAGTTCTGCATGCTGACCTATATTTAGAGGAAACCGTGAGGCATGCGCTGATTAAATAATTTTGGAGAAAGCGAGCACAGAGATGTATACAAAACACGGTGTGTATCTGCTGTCAGGCCGAGAAACATTTGACGCTGCGCAGTCATTTCTTTCTTAATGCATTTTGCATTCCATCTTTATTTTTTTATTATACTATTAATAGTACTACATATGGAAGCCCATTTCAGCCACACGGAAAAATGACCCAGAAAATCATAATTACCACATAAAAACTCAGAATTATAAGATACCAAGCCAAAATGATGAGATAAAAGTCCAAATTATTACATAAAAAGCTGAAATTATGACAAAAAATGTGCCTTTCTATGAATGACTTTTAATCTCTTAATTATGATTTAGTGTGTCAATTTCGACTTTTTAGCACATTAATATTACTTTGAATGTATACAATTTTACTTTTTATGAGGTGGAAATGGACATAATTAATGTCCATTTCATAATTAATTCTTAAACAGAATTATGCTTGTATCATATTTGTTATCGACGGTTTTTACCGAAAAATATCGTAGATGGTGAAATTACGTTATCGCTAATCATTTCAGATAGCTGTATGCTATGCTACTATCTAAGCTAACTAAAAAAACACTAAGAACGAGAAACGTTTAATTTCGCTATCTATAGCTTCGGTTATTTACTAGTATATGTAACATATAAGTTAAAAGACATTAATAGTTGTTATAACGTAGTTCAAACAACTTATATAATAAAGTGATATCTGTGATTTGTAACCAGGCACTAAAGCGATTACCCATAAAACGTGCTTTGAACCAATCGGATTGCTTGGGTCCTAAGCACTTCACCACACCGGCTCCGCCCACTTTGGTTTATAAAAATGCTCTTCAGAAACCTACGGGTGACGTCACGGACACTACGTCCATCTTTTTTTCTTCTTACAGTCAATAGCCCTATTCGGACAGGACTAGTTTAAACATGGAGAGGTGGGGTAAAGTAATAATCACCAGAGCTTCTCTGTGATTTTAGTTCTTTCCGAATGTGCATCTCAGTGATCATCACGGACAATGTCAGTAAAGATTACGGCGACTTTTACCTTCAGTAAAAAGGTCCGGAAAAATGACCTCAGGTGATGCTAATCCCGTGCGAATAGACCCGCTATAAATATGTACGTAAATATTTCATCATTTCCTGTTTAAAAGTAGTTTTCCACCGTTTTTTTCAAGTATGGAGACGCTTCAAAAAGCGCTCAGTAGCGTTCTAGACGCTGGGACGAGTCTGTGGCAAAACTCAAGTGTTTTACACACACCATTCAGATCAGAAAGAAGATCGACTGTTAGAGGCACGAAACATCTTTTAGCGTTAGATAAGTGCCTATTACCAACACAATCCAGTCTGAAGTTAATTAATACATCGTTCGATCGGACATAACTGTTTTATATATAAATATAGGTTATATGTGTTTGCGCACGTGATATCAGGAAGCAGCGTAATACACACATGATGACAGTAGTGACGGCGATGCGCAAATAGAGTCCACTTCTGCTAGTTTTACTGAGATATCTTATCCCGTGCGAATTGGCCATTAATATTACAGACATCCTGTGGTAAAATTACATTACTCCATCTACCCTTGTAAAGTTAGGGCTTGTGAATGCTATGTGAATCCTATGTGAAAATATCATGAATCCATCTTCCAAACCGTGTTTTTGTCTTATCCTGAATCACAACCGTACGCCTATAATATGTTTATTTTTTGACTGTTTTAGACTGAGCGGGACTGATGCAGTGTAGACCAGAACCTGCGTGACCCGTCATACACATAAACAAAGAGAAGTAGTTCCGGCTACAATGTTCTTAGATGCATAGAGCCTAGTGTACCTTTAACACAACTCGCATATAAACGCCCCAAAATTCTTCGAAGGTTCTCGGCTGAATTGTTTAATTGCAATAAATCTCACTGCATCAGCTCACTGATACGAGGGGGGTCACGAGCGTCATCCAACAAGGGACCGTCCCGCGCACGTATGCATGAGAAACACACAGCACAATTGCCTGGCCCAGTTTGTTAACGCTCCGCTCTAAGGTCGAGCGCGCCGTCGTGGCGTATCTGTAGCGGAAGGAAGAAGAGAGGTCATTACATAAGCGTCTAGACATCAATGACAGTTCAAAGGATTCATTGCAGCAAAAAGTTAATTAGCCAGTGATTCCACCCCGCATATTCTCATCAGCTCCTCTCCACCTCGGTCTTTCATCTCGTGGCTTTTGAAGCACACAGGCCTGTTCCCAATGCCGTGCGGGATTGTGGCTCCCGCTTTCCGGTGACACACTTGCACAACAGAAGTGCTTTTCAGGCGAGAGATCTGAGACGACGGTGAGCTAAACCTCTGAGCTATTTCAATGTGTTATTTTAGATTTAAGTATTTCAGGAGTTATGTAAGGAAATGAAGACAGGCTTTGGGACTGGTTCAACGTATTACACAGAAAGAATCTCTGACAAAATACGTCAGTTTAGACTACAAGGGACGGTTCAACTAAAAATGAACATTTTTTGTCATTCATCACATTCATGCCTTTCCAAATTGTGATATTTTCTTCTTCTTCTGTGGAACATAAAGGAGACAAATGTATGGAAGCTTGTTTCCGCCACAAAATAAAACAATTTCAAAGATAATTGCGACTTTTTACGTCACAACTGCAAGTTTATATCACGCAATTCTGAGAAAAAAAAAGGCTTTTTTTATTTTTTATTCTGTGGCGGAAACAAGTTTCCATACAAAAACCACCATATAATCAAAAGTTATGAAGTTATAAAGTCTGTAGTGATATGATACAAAGGTAAAGCCCTAGGTAAAGACAGTAAGATTTTTCTAAAAAGAAATTATATTATTTAGATTTCTATTTCAAATACATGCTGATCTCTACAATGTCTCAAACTGTTCTCAGATCTGTCAAGATACCGAAGTGTCAATCAAAAGAGAACTCAAACATTTCTCATCAAATAATCTGAACTGTTCCACGTTCATTTTATAGCGCTACAACTCTTACTGCATGTCAACAAATTAATATTTAACTATTAATAGTTAACTGAGAACTCCACTGAGTCTCTTTAGCTCTCCAACGCCCAACCTCTGAGCAGCTAAATGTCCCTCTGGTAGCTGTGACTCGACTCTGAGAGACCTCTTTGCGAAGGTCAGTGAAAACTCAACCTGGAAACATCTGCACAGCCATCTGGCGGACATCTCCTCACCTCACGAAGACATCTGCTGCTCCGGGGAGCCACCACAACTTTCCCATGAGCTGCCCAGGGTCCTGAACTCAACATAGGTGTCTGTGTTGCTGCCTGCTTGGAAACTAATGCTTCCTGCGGGAGGATAATGGACCAGGTGCTGGTCGTCGTGCTCAAACACTCTCACAATGGACACGTGCCCTTCAGAATTACCCTTGATCTGGGGATCAAATGCATACGACTTCATATGTTTTTAACTGTACAGAACCTGTAGACCACTGAGAGACCCCTCAAAATTCATATTCACTCGTTACTTCAGAATCTGAGAGACTAAATATGAAATGGATGCCACAATTAAAGGGTTAGTTCACACAAAACTCACAATTTTGTCATCATTTACATCATTTAGTAAGGATATGGAAGTCAATGGGGTCCATTAACTGTCTTGGTTACCAACATTCTTCAAAATATATTTTGTGTTTAACAGAAGAAAGAAACTCATACAGGTTTGAGGGTGAGTTATGACAAAATGTGAATCAAAGCAAGTGGCATTTATTTTAAAGAAAGATGGCACAAGCAGATTAAACTAAAAATATCACACTAAAAGAAGCTTGTTAGCTTTAAACAAATAAATGAAAAGCCTGGTGTGTTTGCCAGCTCTGTTTATTCCCAGCTCTGTTTTTTCCCATGATTTAGTTGCATTTTTTTTTTATAGTTAATGCACATACAATACACTTTCTCTGTGCACACATTTAGTTTTTGTACATTACACATTATATTCCGACTGTGGTTCAAAACAAATGGCGCAGGACGAGCTACGCACTTACACTTAGTCTAAAGCGATGGTAGAAAACGCTAATGTAAAGTACGAGCAACAGTAACAGAGATGCTTGACTCAGCAAACACCACTAAATACTTAGCTTTTTGAAACTATTTCTATCTGAAAGCCATCAAATCATGCTAATATCCAAACAGCCTACTTCAGAGTCTTTGCAAAACAAGGCTCCTGCTGTGAGAATGGGCTGGATAACAGTGTATTTTAGAGATCTGGAGCTAAATGAAGCTGAATGAATGATCTATAGTGTGAGGCTGGGACAAAATCACACCGTTAAATGCTAAATTAAACCTCGAAAGTAGATAGGCCGCTGCATTACTCTTTTTTTTATTGTTACTTGAGCAATACTGCAAATGCACAAAACATTTTCAAGAAATGCTTTGTTGTTGTTTTTTCATATTCGTTCAGAGAGAGAGAGAGAGAGAGGTTTTTTTGGGGTGGGGGGGTGGGGGGGGGGGACTCTAAGCCGATTAAAAGCTGTAAATAGGCTTAAACATTGACACAACTGAGAGCCCAAACAAATATGCCCCTTTATTTCTCAGCAGGACTCATACGGAGGATTGCAAAAGCCTGAACGTAAAAACCCTTTTCCCTCTTTGCAACTAAATCCTTTTTCCTTGAACAGATAAACAGACTTTGTTCTATCCCTGGGTTATATTTTTTCTAATATGCTAAGCAGTTGTCCTACAAACAGAAGCATCTCGCAGGTGGAGTGGTAGTTTACACCTTCATCATGTTCAGTGTGTTTTGTTTGCTCAGAGAGCAGTCAGATGGGACCGGCATGAACGCGAGAGCTTTTTATCTTTGTTTGTTTTTAAAAGCGATGACAACGAACGTCAGTGGATGTTTTTATTCCGCGCAAACGCGACGGAGCGCGCCGATGTGTTGCAGCGAAATTAAAGCGCTGCCCCATTTAACCCGCATCAACACACTTTTGACTTGACAGGTGGGAAGAAAATCATGATAAAGTTAACTTTACGATCCGGAAAACAGCTCTAACACATGCAATGATCACAAAATAAAGCAATGAGTCATGAGAGGCTGTGTGTTGCAGTGATTTTACAATAGTTAAAGGGTTGGAAAACTGGTAATTCAATTATTAAACAAAACCAATGTTCTATAATTTGTATTAATAACCTTTTTTTTTTTTTACATCCTACAAAGGAAAAAATCACTGGCTCATATTAAGTCACTAGGTGTTTATAGTTGCTAGGTGTTCACAAGGTGTTGTGGGTGGTTTCTAGGGCGTTTCTAGGTGGTTGTTAGGGTGTTGTGGGTTGTTTCTAGGTGGTTGCTAGGGTGTTGTGGGTTGTTTCTAGGGCATGACTGGGATGCTGTGAATAGTTTCTATGGCATTGTTAAGTGGTTGCAAGGACATTGTGGATGGTTTCTAGGACATTACTAAGTCACTGTGGGTGGTTTCTAGGGCGTTGCTAAGTCCCTGTGAGTGATTTCTAGAATGCTGTTATATGGTTACGAGGATGATGTGGGTGGTTTCTAGGGTGTTGTTAAGTGACTGTGAGGGTGTTGTGGGTGGTTTCTAGGGCGTTGCTAAGTCCCTGTGAGTGATTTCTAGAATGCTGTTATATGGTTACGACTCACGAGGATGATGTGGGTGGTTTCTAGCAGGCACGGCGTTATGGGTTTCCCAAAACTTTTCATCTTAAAAAAAAAGGTTTAATATATTCTAATTTTGTCAAGAACTATACAGATAATTTGTGCTAAAATAGTCTACATGTTTAGTTTTAAAAACAATTTTAAAAAGCTGGTTATGTCTATTTTGATGTTTCTGCGCAAATTCAGCAGACAGTGGTTCGGGTTTGTTCCGATCAGAACTCGTGAGTGGAGAGCGCATTTCTGAATATTCAGCTCTGCTCGCTCATTATGCAGGGCCGCTCGCTCAACCCAGATGTCCTGTTGCCTGGTTCGAAAATATGTGGAATAGGGCTGCCTCCGACTTAAATTTTTTAGTGGACTAGTCGTTGTTCATTTAAGCCATTCGTGGACAAATCGCCCCTGTATATTATTTTAATTATGCTACTTAAATAGGCTATATAGCCTACACAGGATAATGATAGTTTACGTCAAGCGCACGACCGCACGCTTGCTAGCCACAAAAAAACTGTAAAAGTCATGATTATGAATGTGTCTAAAATAGCAAGGAGACATTTAATTATTTATTAATAAACTGGTGTTTTATGTGTCGCTGCAAAGATGAAGTTGTCGACGCTGACTCGCCATGAACGCGAGAAAAATGCACATTTCATATGGATTTCATAATCAGAGAGCCTATTTCTTTTGGTTTTTAATATTTTCGTTTAAAAGTAGACATTTCAAGCTTTCTATAATAGATAGCCTATATTTCTGAAATCTGTGAGGCACAAGCTGAGTTTCAGCGCCCTTCGGTTCACGTGCAATGCAAGTGATCATGCCGGCGCCTTATTACATTGTCTGCTATATATTTTTCTTCTTATTAATTAAATACAGGCAATTGATTGGTAAAACATTGATCAAAATTAAGATACAATTTATACAAAACGAAAATCTTTTAAAAAGAGTCTTTCTACTAAACAAAACTCAATGAAGTGGTCAAAATCATGTCTTACATGTCATGTCTCCAGACATATTTGCGCATCTCATGATGTATCATATCTTTCTCGGAGACCAGCGCCGTTGCTAGGATGGCGCCAGCGCCTCTGCCTCGCGAGTGGATGATAGCCCTGAAGACAATGGTACCTTTAGTGGTAGTATACCTTTAGTTAAGTTATACCTCAAGACTCAAGAGTCTTCGTAGTGCACTACGAGACAACGCCAGGTTTGATGCGTAATGGAGATTACAAAGCGCTCTTCTTTGGTCAGAACCATGGTGAGCGATCGCGGATAGGTCCGTCCTATGCACCGATACTTTTTACAATGCAACAAAATATTTAAAGAGCATCAAGCTATTAAAATCTATATTATACGAACAGATAATTTAACAGTATATTAGTCAGTAATTTTTATTAGGTTAAACAGTGATTGGATAACGTTTTTACCGGTAATTTAAGGCCCACCCACAATTGGTCTGGCCCATCCAAAACTGAAATCCTGGCGCCGTGCCTGGTTTCTAGGGTGTTGCTAGGATGCTGTGAGTGATTTCTAGGGTGTTGTTAAGTGACTGTGAGGGTGTTGTGGGTGGTTTCTAGGGCGTTGCTAAGTCCCTGTGAGTGATTTCTAGAATGCTGTTATATGGTTACGAGGATGATGTGGGTGGTTTCTAGGGTGTTGCTAGGATGCTATGAGTGATTTATAGGGTCTTCCTATTTGGTTGTGAGGGTGTTGTGGGTGGTTTCTAGGGTGTTGCTAGGATGTTATGAGTGATTTATAAGGTGTTCCTATTTGGTTGTGAGGGTGGTTTCTAGGGTGTTGCTAGGATGCTATGAGTGATTTTCTAGGGTGTTTATATTTGGTTGTGAGGGTGTTATGGGTTTTTATGGGTGATTTCAAGGGTGTTGCAAACTTGCTATGATGCTGTGAGTGATTTCTAGGGTGTAAATATTTGGTTGTGAGGGTGTTGTGGGTGATGTCTAGGGTGTTGCTAGGATGCTGTGAGTTATTTCTGTGGATGGTTTCTAAGGCACTGGAAGGCTGTGAGTGCTTTCGAGGGCATTTTTAGTGGTTGTGAGGGTGGTTGCCAGGTCATTGCTATGTGGTCATTAATGTGTTTTTAGCGCATTGCTATGCAGTGGTTTGCGTAGTAGTACATCCTGATATAGTGGCTCATCCAATCAGATTTTGAACCAGAACTATGTGCTTAATAATGTAACATGCTTTTTTCTTTTTCTGTTTCGGAATAACAAAGTAAACCTGCAGTTCAGCTGTTGACACACACACACACACACACACACACACACACACACACACACACACACACACACTGAAGCCTGAATGTTCTCTCACTGCTGCAAACCCTTCACATAAAATCAAATCAGACTGGTTGAGCTCAGAACACACAGGAGAGTCTAGATTTACCTGCTAATGCACACAACAACAAACACAGCTCTGAGAAGGTCATTAATCCGGAGCGAACACTTTATTTCACAGAGTTCACCGAGATGAACGCTTCACATTAATGTGCTGCAGCGAGGTGCAACAAACCTCTTAAGTTGAGAAAACCCTCCTAAACTAACTAAAGATTAAGTTTTTTTTGCAGCAAACTGGTCCAGGTCCTTCAGCACTGGTTCTGAATGTAAATAAGATGATCACAGAAGCAGAACAACGTCTATACAGTTACTGTAAATCTTCATTTCACAGGATCAGCACACATCAAAAGGCTTTTAAAGTAAGCTAGTATAGGTAGTTATCCAGAATACACTTGTATCCACAGCAATTGGCAGTGCATTTTATATATTTGTTTATGATCATAATTATTTATCAATGTGTCATTCTGCAACCATCTTGGAAACACCTCTGGGCAGCGATCTTATATGTAGATGAAAGCAGAAATCTCCAAAACTGTCTGGATCAAATTTCAAGAACATATTTGCAATCAGCATTTTTCTTTCTAATGCACACGCATGCTTTAGAGTAAATAAACTCTATCCAAAAGGTGATTGCCACTTTTAAATGATAAAATGTCTCTTTTTCTGGTCACCAGCCCTGAAATTTAAAGTCATGCAACACTAGATGGCGCAGACTCATTAGTCCTTAACCCAGTCTGCTTGCAATCACATCACTCTCTATAGGGCACAGCTGATTGGTTCCCACTGAATTGGTAGCCAATGAGCTTGCTGCTCAACATTCAAATTCTTGCCTCAGTTTGCTGAAACCCTCCACCATCCCCAGCTGTTTAGATCAGCTACAGGGGTGATTCATGTATGCTTGTGCAGCAGCATCGTGTCTTGCTTGCTCATGGCAGCATGTCATGTGTATTGGCAGTGGCAAGTTCAGTACTTGTTCTTCAGCAGCGTAGCAGATCTATCCCACCAAGACCAAACACATAACCATGCCGAACTCTCCGAGAGTTGTCATGACACAACTTTATACGGCATTTTCAGAAGCCAAATATGTTACACTGCCGAAAGATCATCTAAAATAAAACTGGGTTGGTGATCAACTCTGCGATTCCCTTTGCCAAAAAGACGCAGTGAAATGTCAATGCGTGCTTCGATGTGTACAGCGCAAGTGAAGACAGATGAAATCCAGTAGCATAATGTTGGCCAGATACCATCACAGCAGGAGAATATCACAGACAGAAGGCTAGAGAAGTCAGAACAGAAGGGCTGAGACACAAACACCTACAGCACCTCATCTATAACTCAGATATATGAGCCGTCTAACACGACGGACGACAGCTACACCTCGCTGTACGAAAAACCTGCAACACTCATGACCTTACTAGATGTTGCGCTGAATTGCATGATGCGAACGTTGCTGGTTTACAGGTGTATCGAGCTGGTTAGATCAACATGACTGTTCCAAGTGTCTTGGAAATTCTTAAATGGGTTGAAACCAATTAAAGCAAATTAACATTTTGCACTGTATGCTGTTGCAGCAAACACCAAAATCCATCTATTACAGTAATAGAAAAAGGTACTTACTTGCATTGTGCAACACATTACTCATTTACAGGTGCTATTATTAATTAGAAACTATTTGTTGCATGTAAAGAAAACATTCACATGATTTATTGCGCATTTTTTGAGAGGCGAGGCGGACAGTGAAAAAGTAGGCAGGACAAAAAAAAAGCTCATTATTATTCCTGCTGATCGCTATACACTCAGTGTGTTAAAATTTAACACGCTACCATCTATAATGCAACACACAAGTCAGCACTGCAGTAAGCAAGATAACATACATGATGCAATTCAATGAAAGGAATACAACCTAGACAAATTGACAGTAACTTTAAAATCACGAGAGACTTGCTATATTTATATACCTTTTAAAAGAAATGTTGCTGGCTTACATTTATTGTAAACCAGTGACAGTGCACATTATTTCAAAGTAAAAAAAATAATAAAAGTAAAATCACTGTAATAATTCCCTCTGCCTTTGGAATGATTTTCCTTTCGCCTCAAGGCTTCACGGACATGGAAACGATAACCAAATATCTACTTATTATTTTAGACTCTACTGTTGTAGGTAATGCAGCCTATCTGTATTTCATTAAAGCTGCAGTCCCTAACTTTTTGGGGTAAATAATTATCCCAAATACATTTTTGAGCAAGTACATAACCAGCCAGTGTTCAAAACTCTGCTTGCCGTAGCTCGATTCAAAACGGGAAGATTGTAATAATGTTTTTAATTCCAGTGGTACCGGTGGATTTCTGCTGGAAATTCCGGTGAAAATTGGATGTCGGTCATGGTCATACTTCCAAAAAGTAGAATCTGTGATTGCGAATGCCAGTATCCACACCGGCGGCGACTGACAGCCGCACATTCTCCTCAAAACACTGGATTGATCCGCGCTGTGCCGTGCCGAGGCACAACATTGATAAAATTGATAATTCCGCGAATAACTGCAATTGCAGATTTCGAACAGAGATGGCGACAAAGAGGAAAAACTGCAGCTTTAAATAAAATGTAAATGTTGAAACTACTGTTGAAAAGAATCAGTAATATTGTGAAATATTATTACAATTTAGAATAACAGTTTTCTATTTGAATTTATTTTAAAATGTAATTTATTCCTGTGATGCAAAGCTGAATTTTCAGCATCATTACTCCAGTCTTCAGTGTCACGTGATCCTTCAGAAATCATTCTAATATGATGATTTTCTGCTCAAGAAACATTTCTGATTATTATTTCAGTGTTGAAATATTTCAGTGTACTCCATATTTTATGGAAAAGCATAATTTTCTTTCAGGATTCTTTGATTAATAGAAAGTTTAGAAATCTTTTGTAACATTAGAATCATCTTTTAGTCACTTTTGATCAATTTAATGTGCATTTGCTGTAGAAAAAAAAAGTATTCGTTTCTTTAAACTTTTGAATAGTTGTGTTAAGTTAATGTTAGGTAACAAAAGGTTTAAAAAGACCAGTGGTAAATCTATGAAATCATGGTCAGTGTTCAAGAGAAGCAGACCAGAACCGTTCGACTGAAGTACGTTCCATCAAGACTGTATTGGTTTCTTGAAAGAGCAAGCAATAACCAGTCTAAACCAACATTTACGTTTCACTCAGCTAGTTCTGTCCAATTCAATACATCACGAGCCAATCAACATAAAAAACAAAATCTATGATGCAGACTATAATACAATCATGATGTACAATTAGCTACAGTTTGCATCATTAACAGAACATAGCACAGCAAATCTTTCCATGCGAACACAAAAGCTAATGTTCAATCTAGTGACCCTTAAAGAGTGGAACAAAATGTCAGAGTTTAACAAGCGTATAACAAATATCCGTCCTCATTTGTGTGTGCCGTGATCATGAGATTTTAATGGCGGTTCTTTGAGGTGTAAGATCATTTCTGCAGCACGACCCCGAATGACACCGAAGAGTTACCAGACGTCTGGATAGTGTAACTTCCAGTGGTATTTTAAGGTGTCATTGTTACACTGTAATTATATATTTAAGTACTGAGTAATATTAAGCAACTACTATGTAGCCTACTTACTATAGGGTTAGGATAGGATTTAGTTGAGGGTTAGTTGCATGTAATTATGCATAATTTACCGTTATTACTATGGTAAGTGCATGTAACATATGTAACAAGGACACTGTAAAATAAAGTGTTACCAAATAAAATGTAACCCTTCCAGTTTATTAGCCTGAGCTTTACTATAAATAAAGACTACATTGACATTGCAGCGATTTATTGCTTTTTTTTTATGTCATGACTCATGAGACACTAGGAGAAGGGCAGGCAATTTCCTTTTTTTTTTTTTTTTGGTCAAATGCTTTTTTAATCTATTTGCCAAATGGGTTAAAAATACAAAAATGGCATTTGACAATTCACTCATTAGGCAACCAATCAATGTTCAACTTAATGTTAAGAGCCACTCCCTCTCCCACATGCTAAAGTAGATACTAACGGATTTGTTCATTTTATTTGAAGTGTCACTCCCAGTCCATACAGGTCGCCCATCCATCATGCGCACTACCCAGCAGGTTACTCTAGCATGTTCTGAGTTTTTTATTATGGTCATCTGTCACCCTATGCAGATTGACCCTGGTTGAGTCCATCGTGTCTTTCTTTCTCTCTCTGTATAGTCTTTGGAGCCAGAGAAACCTGCGCCAGAGAAAGCACTCACTAAAATAAGAATCACAAGGAATGCGGAGAAAAGAAAAACGGAGGATTTGAAAAAGAGAACGCACCACGCTGAGATTTTGATGAGGGTTTTCAAGCTGCCTATTTAGCTTTCTAAGACGATTACTATTTCTGTGGCGCAGAGGAGTTTCGCGATGGCTCCCAAACGCACTGTAAAACTCTGTAATGTCTCTCCCCTCCTCTAGCATCCATTTTCCTCTGTTCTTCTCACATCTATTACTGCTTCTCCCCAAAAAAACCCATTACCAACTCATGGACAGCTGTGATAGGTGGCCCTATTTTCCTCTGTATACCTCGGGGATCCATAGCACGGGTCCTGCGCGGGCCGACGAGAGCCAAAGCACGTCCCGCATTGGCCGAGAGCGGGCCGAAGGCACGTCTCTGAGAGCGCACAGACCATTTGCTTTGATTGTAGATCAATAGCTAAGAAAATGAAGGTTTTCTTTATTACGGCCATAATGTGTCAGGTCATCTGTTTGGTGACTCCGCTAATAACCGAAGCCAGAGCTCTCGGCTCATATCATCTCTAAACGTCATCCATCACGCGGGCCAAACCAGACACACACCGCTGCCCGAGTGCAAACCCATCTACAGGACCTGGACAATGACCTGCCGATTGAATCAATTAATACGTGGACAAATGATCATGTAGGAAAAGTATCTGAGGGTCAGCATATTATTACTGTTATGCTCATACTAAGCGTTAGTGATACAAACAATCCCGTAACACTGCGCTGGATGGGCTCTTTTGACTTAAACCAACAAGCAACCACCTAGCAATCACCCAAAACCCCTATCTGGGCCCTATCTTACACCCGGCGCAATGCAGCGCCAAGTGCGACGCAAGTGTGTTTTGCTAGTTTCAGCCCGACGCAGTTATCATTTTCACGTCCTGCGCCACGTTGTGTAAATAGCAAATGAATTTGCGCCCATTTGTGCGCCCATGGGCGTGCTGGTCTGAAAACGAGGTGTGTTCTGGCGCATTGTTGGTGCGTTGCTATTTTGAGGCAACAGAAATAGACTGAATATATATTTTTTTGTTATTTAAAGAGCGCGTAATGTGTAATGTGCGCCTATAGGCGGGTCCACAACTCTGCTTATTAAACACACAGGGACGCACAGCAGAACACAAACATGCCAAATATTTAATATAAAAGGATTACAATGTGAAAAGATTATTATTGGGTACATAAAGATATGTTATTACATTTATTATTGTGTACATAAAGATATGATATTACATAAAGGCCCATTATCGAGCACAACTGGCATTTAAAGGGAATGGGAGATGAGACTCTGATTCAGGGGCGGACTGGCACCAAAAAGTGGCCCTGGACTTTCTGGCCCACAGCAGCCCACCACATCCCACATCATAACACATTGGCTCATTAATGTGCAGAATAACACCACTTATAGCATAAAAATATAACAGTACAAAAATAATTATTTTAAGCAACACAACATATATTAGGTCATATTTGTAAAACAAAGGGAAACAAACAGAAAAAAACATTAAGACATACAAAATTATTAATATAAAACTATCAAGACAGCAAATCAGCTAGTCAGGGGGTGTCATCTTGATGCAGTGTAAGATACACTACTCAGCAGAGTAGGCTGCACCACTCAGCTGGACAACTCCTGAATCCCGATTGAAACTATTTTGCAACAACACGAATCCTCATGGTATACCATTAGGCTATCATGTGACATTAAACTGATGCTTTTTTTTGCCATAACTTTTCAGCTCCACCTTTTCTTTTCTTCCACCTTTTCATCCATGGACAATTATGTGTAATTATCTGCTCAGAGAAATTCGCTGTAACGGATCTCTCTCTCTCTCTCTCTCTCTGTAAATGAGACGTAAAAGGGGGCGTATTTCAAGATACGCAATGGAGTAGTAGACCAAACTAATTAACAGGGAGGGAGGGCAATACACTCACATGCACGCAAAACACAAAACACGCTCCTTGTCGGCCGCGCCCGCGCCGGCGCGATCGACTCACTCATCCATTTGCGTAGAGATGTAATATTATGATTTCCGTCATTTAAAAAAATATATATATATATATTTGTGTACCGGGTGGACCGGCCCACATTGGCCAGCGGCCCACCGAGAAAAGTCCCGGTGCTCCAGATGGCCAGTCCGCCCCTGCTCTGATTGGTTTAACGCACATAAATCCCAAAACCCACCCATTACTCACTATGAGAAAAGGGACAACCCTTTTAGACCATGCGCCTGGCACACCGACCATTTTTCCCATCGTTAAACTAGCAAAAGTGGATTCGGCCCTAAGTGCACTTGCGCCTGAGCTTTAGACCATGCGCTTAGATCGTTAAAATAGGGCCCGATGTCTGAAATGATCCGTTTTTAAGTGGCGGCTCCTTTAAGACTTGTTAGTAAACGTCCACTTATGATTAAACGTCATTGCATAGGAAACAGTATCAACACCGACTCGCTATTGCACGTGTTTTGGAAACATTATCCATATAAAACCGTCATTAACAGACAAAACATTATGAAATTGTTTACTCACGGTTTGTCATGCAGCTGCTGTCACATTCAATCCAGCTGATCAACAAAAGTTTCTTTGTGAACTCTCCATTACACTGTGCCTCATTTAGAAAACAAAATGCAGTCAAATTCTGCAAAAATAAACCATCCACTTGTTCCTGACGTTGGGACCCTTCCGAAGTCTCTACAGAAATGAGCAGTTTAAACGGGACGCTCCAAAGCAAATGATCCTTCACACCTTTTCACGCTTCCATTTGTCCTGTTGTCGGCAGACTCAAGTGTGCGGAGTAAAGTGAACACAAAAGATCAAAAGGTCAAAGATCAAGATCAAGGTCATGAGCCTTTCAACAACCACACACAACACTCTAGCATCATAGTAGCAAACACTACATATTATTTACTTTCATTTTAATGCCACTCTAAAGATAAAACAGTTATATGGCAGGAAATGTGTAGTGTTAAGATTACTAAATAATTCAAAAATAACAATAATATTGAGACTACTGTATACTGTGGTGTTTATTTAATATTTTGAATTAATTTTAATTGTAATTTTTTTCTGCTTTCATTTTAATTTTACTTAGTTTTAGCATTTTTTAATGTCTATGTCTATATAGTTTTTTTTTTTTTATATTAATTGAGCCATTTTTGTACATCAAGTTAAACTAAACAAAAATTAGAAATAAGCTTCTTTTTTTAAAAAAAATCTCAGTTAACGTTTATTTTATTTCACGTGACAAACATGTTTTTTAATGGTTTTAGTTTTAGATAACTATAATAGTATCTCAATGAAACTAAAATAACACTGGTTACTACTAATATACTAAACGGCTGTTTTTTTTAAAGTTTATTTTACCTATTTTGAACAGCTTTGGTAATAAATATACGTTTTTGTCAAGCCAAAATTGAGAAACAGGAAAAAGAATGGCAGAGAGAGAAGACAGGTGAATAAGTACAGTGATTAAAATGTATTCTGAGCTTGCTGAACTGGACATAAATGATGTAGCAGCCAGTCAGAAAGACTGAACTTCAAAGAGAGAGAAGGAGGGAGGGATGGGGGTTGGGTTTTCATAGAGAGACTCATTTAGCATCATTCTCTCAGAGCTTTGAGGGACAGGACTCAACCGGCTTCACATCTCACACCCAACCACTTTAATAACACGAGAAAATGAAACACATGAGAGAGTGAGAGAGAGTGGCTCTGTTCTGAAAGACATCGACAGCATTTCAATGCTTTATAGACCTGAGAGCTAGGCAGCAAAGTGATGCTGTCTTCTAAGGTACGTTCTTTTGTCCAAAATTGAGGCATTATCCCAGAATGCATTGGGGGAAAGGCCATTCAAGATTGCATGTGAGAGAAATGTTGACTATAAATATACTTTAATTTACAATAATTGACAAAAATATTGATTAAACAAGCCAATAATTGAGTAGCCTGCGTCAGCATCATGCCGCTCTATTGGAAGCACTTGTCTGTGTCTATAGAGCATCCAAATCAGTCACTGAAGAGGTTTCGTTTACATTTATGCATTTTCAGACGCGTTTATCCAAAGCTATACTCACTATTTAACTCACTGTTTCAGTTAGGATGCGCAGTAGACAGAAAGGCAGCTCACAAGAGCTTTGTGCTTTTGTGGAAGCGCAAAGTCTCTCCTTCTGCGTGTCTGTCCTTCGCTCTCCATCTGTCTGTCTCTCAGTGGTATCAATCCTAAAGACAGCTCAGAGAATCAGAATGGCGCTCAAAGCCGACAGGCAGAAAGGGTGAGGGGAGATAAGGGCTCTCCAAAACTAGGGCATAAAATCAAACATTGGGCCACGGCCAGCGAGAGAGAGAGCGAGAGAGAGAGAGAGAGACAGACATTACATTTCCCTTTGAGGCAGCTGAGCGCGTGCACACACACACACACACACACGCATTTTCATGTTTTATGGGTACTTTCCATAGGTATAATGATTTTTATACTGTACAAACTGTATATTCTATCCCCTAAACACACATCACACAAAACTTTCTGCATTTTTACATTTTCAAAAAACATCACTTAGTATGATTTAAGTCGTTTTCTCATGGGGACCAAACAATTTCCCCACAAGAACAAGAATTTCGGATATTGCCATCTTTGTGGGGACACTTGTGGTGATTTGGACACTTTTATGTTAATAAAGTATTGAAAACCAAGTTGAAACTGCAAAAATTTGGCTCTAAAAACCATATAATGAGAAGAACTGAATGTGAAGTAGATATTAATAATCACTCAGTGTACAATTGTCTCATGTTTTGAGCAACACTATACTGAACAGTACATGACCTCCACTTGGGCTGTTATCATGTAAATCTGTCCTCCAGGCCTGGCCGACTGAATGAGATCTCTAAACCCTCAGCATATGTGACCCTGGACCACAAAACCAGTCACATGGGTCAATTTTCTGAATTTGAGATTTATACATCATATGAAAGCAGAATAAAAATAAGCTTCCCATTGATGTGTGGTTTGTTAGGATGGGACAATATTTGGCTGAGATACAACTATTTGAAAATCTGGAATCTGAGGGTCCAAAAAAATCAAAACATTGAGAAAATCTCCTTTAAAGTTGTTCATTTATGTTCGCGATTGTGCTGCATTAACTCACAAAAATAAATGTTTTATATCTTTACAGTAGGAAATGTACAAAATATCTTCATGGAACATGATCTTTCCTTAATATCCTAATGATTTTTGGCATAAAAGAAAAATCGATAATGCAATGTATTTTTGGCGATTGCCACAAATATACCCGTGCGACTTGTGACTGGTTTTGTGATCCAGGGTCACAAATGAGTTCACTTCATTAAAACAGAATGACGCCAGATCGGAGCAACAGCAGTAGAAACTGTAGTCTCAATGAGGCATGAGCCGAAGATAACAGCGTTACACAAACACACGCAGGCAGACACACAATCATACATCACAGAGATAATTGCATATAGGGAACGGAGCGAGCTCCACCCATACACAATGAGTAGATCCATTACACTTGTAATCAATACTCCACTACGCTTTATCACTGCACAGAGACAAATAGAGCTTCGTGATGAATGAGACGTTTGGTTAACGATCAGGTCAGGATGGTAAAGGTCAAATCTTTATGGGGATTTGGTATGATCGCAGAGCAGGAGGTGCAGGACGCACATGACCGCTGACATGATGCTTTAACTACCAGAAGAGAAGCTCAGGTTGCATCTACATTCAGATGCAATCACACACTAAATGCCCCAAATAAATAAAAAACATTGAAAACAGTTTGCTAAAATTCTCTTGTATTTGTACCTATAATTTCTGGTCAATTTTAGTTTTTTTTTTTTTTTTGTGCCAAACTATTCTACAAGCGAGCAACTTAATTTGTTGTGCAAAATTTGTCCATGACTTTACATTTTTTGATACAGGTGTGTGAATGTGTTTTGCACAACCCGATCTCATGACAATTCATACGTATTTTACGAGGTGGCTAATTCGTACGAATTCATACGACCTCACTCGTACGAATTTGTCTAAATCATACATATTTTATGAGTTGCCCAATTCGTATGAATTTGTACGAATGACCTACCCCTGACCCCCGCCCCCAAACCTACCCATCACTGGGATTTAGACAAATTACAAATTAGCCACCTCGTACTCACTCATACAAATTCGTACGAATTGGTCGTGAGATAGCGTTGGTTTTGCACGATATTTACTCCAGCAACTGTAGCAAAAATGTGAGCAAATTAGTTTCTTAATTTGTGATTCGTATATAGCATTTGTGTGCCTGCAGTGAAGAATTTAAGAAGCTGTAACTGTTGTGTTGTGTTCTACATGTTTGCAACTCCTTAAAGATTTTTCTCTGTGACTTCAAATTTAATGATACACATGTGAGGCTATTCTGTACAACTACAAATTCCACTGTCACAGGTGCTCAGTTGTTTTGCTTCAGGTAAACCCAGCCTGATCTACCAGCGATTTGATTTCGCCCTGCAGCTCAGGCTGGAAACCTGTACATTTATCTCTGCTGCTTCCTTTACAATTTTGCGGGAACCAATCACAAAGGCCTCGTTTACACTGCAGGTCTTGATGCCCAATTCTGATTTGTTGCCTACATCCGACTGTCCGTTCACACGTTCTTTCAATTGTGACCTATATCCAATTCATGTGTTTACACTTGCCATACTATCTGAAGCATCGCGCATGCTTAAAGGGTTAAATTATCTTGCACAGATGGACGAACGCAAAATATGCTTGATGCTAGCTCTGCGACATATGCGAAGTGATTATGAGGTGGAGGAGGACGAAAAGGGCCATCATTGCAGCCTGTGCACATGCTTTAGTTATTGTGTGCGACTGCGAGAAAGATCTCAGGACTGGAGGGAGCATATTGTGGCGGGCTTTAACGAGGAGCAGTGGGTCCAGAATTTTAGGATGAGTAAGCCAACCTTTGATATGTTGTGTCAACGTTTGTCCACATTCCTCTCCAACGACGACACGACGTTTCGTCGGGTCATCCGTCCCTTTGCAGAAGCACGTCGGAGTTTCTCTCGTCATTAAACCGTGGAGACGTCGCCTAATGCCTCAGAAAAACCGATCTGCCTGTTTACATGACAGTCGCATTGGCACATATCCGATTTATTTCCACATATGAATGAGGCCTGAAACCGATCTCGAAATATCCGAATGCATGCGTTTTTTTTCCTGTTTACACGGTCATAGAACACATCCGATCTGTGTCACATGTGAGCGAAAAATCGGAATTGGGTCACATTTCACTGACAGTATAAACAAGGCCAAACTGGCTTATGCACCTGGTGCGCTATTGGCGGGTTTAGTCCAATCCAATTCCAGAGCCGTTACGGCTCGGTCCAATTCCTTTTAACCTCTCGACGATGCTCAATGGCTTCTTTTTAGCAAACAAATCGCTCAAGTGGGTGTAAATAATCGCTCTAAATAATAAAATCGCTCGATTCCATTATTACATTTCCTGCCTGGAGTTTTCGCGTCGCTCTGCAAAGTACGTCACCCAGATCGCTGGTCTGATTGGTTGAAGGACTATCCAATTGTGTACAGAGTCATTTGAACTATGCCCGTTGATCACGCCTCTTGTGCAGTAGAAAATACATAGCAGACTCCCTAGACTAATATTCAATCTTTAAAGGGATACTCCACTTTTTTCGGAAATAAGCTAATTTTACATCTCCCCCAGAGTTAAACAGTTGAGTTTTACCGTTTTAGAATCCATTCAGCCGAACTCCGGGTCTGACGGTACCACTTTTAGCATAGCTTAGCACAGATCATTGATTCTGATGAGTCCAGTAGCATTTCTTTCAAAATGACCAAAGAGTTTCAATATTTTTCCTATTTAAAACTTGACTCTTCTGTAGTTAAACCGTGTACTAAGATCGACGGAAAATGAAAAGTTGCGATTTTCTAAGCCTATATGACTAGGAACTACTCTCATTCCGGCGTAATAATCAAGGAACTGTGCGGCCGTACCATGGGTGCAGCAGGCGTAATGATATGACGCAGCGCCTGAAAATAGTACCCAGCTCGGTAACTTCTTCCAACGTGACCGGGACTAAGTTTGTCTAACCAATTAGACCTATTTTCAGGCGCTGCGTCATATCATTACGCCTGCTGCACTCATGGTACAGCCGCACAGTTCCTTGATTATTACGCTGGAATGAGAGTAGTTCCTAGTCATATAGGCTTAGAAAATCGCAACTTTTCATTTTCCGTCGATCTTAGTACACGGTTTAACTACAGAAGAGTCAAGTTTTAAATAGGAAAAATATTGAAACTCTTTGGTCATTTTGAAAGAAATGCTACTGGACTCATCAGAATCAATGATCTGTGCTAAGCTATGCTAAAAGTGGTACCGTCAGACCCGGAGTTCGGCTGAATGGATTCTAAAACGGTAAAACTCAACTGTTTAACTCTGGGGGAGATGTAAAATGAGCATATTTCCGAAAAAAGTGGAGTATCCCTTTAAAGATTGAGCTTGGTCTGGTGATATCCAGACTATCATAGTTCTGTTTCTTGCACAAAACTTTGTATTGACTTTTCTTATGGTGTTTATTTTATAGGGTGGTTTTTCGTTGTCCTTTTTGGAGCTTGACAATTGTGACAGTTTATATAAGAACAGCATTGTGCATGATTTGCACAGAAGTTCATTCTGCTTGTGTGTGTCAAACAAGTAAATGTTAAAGCACAGTCAGTGAGATGTTATTTTGGGTGCAGACAGTGCAGGTGCTGATCGAGTAAATGTAATTTCCCAGCATAGTAGATCAGTATCGAGCTGCTAATTGACCCTTTGTTAATTATAAATAATTAGTTTAAGCTAATCTGATAATGTCCTTCATCGCTGGTTTTCTGATAAGCTATTGACAGGAACTTCCCTTCCGCCCTGGACTACCCACCGATCTGCCAATATCAGTGACATCAGTTAGTGAAGACACTGTGCATCCAGAGTTTGGCTGAAGAACTACCAGAGGGCAACTGTGTGATCAACATTGTCTAATAGTCTTGTAGCATCAATAGTAAAACTCATTTATACACCTTTAAAGAGCAGCATGGAATTCTAGGGGACGTTCCAAATGAAAGTAAGCAATGGAATATTCATGAAGACTTTACTTTAGCGAAGGGTAAAATCTATGGCTAAAGTATCAAACCAGGGCCATTCAGAACTGAATTGAGAATGCATTTAAATTGAGGTAGCCAATTTGAATGTAAGGAAGAAAACGTACAATTATTTGGAATTTAAAGGGGTGGTTGATTATGATTTCACTTTTCTAACTTTAGTTAGTGTGTAATGTTGCTGTTTGAGCATAAACAACATCTGTAAAGTTTTGACGCTCAAAGTTCAAAGCAAAGGGAGATATTTTCTTTAGTTTTTTAAGGACTACAACAAACAGCTGGTAGGGACTACACGTCATTCCTCCCGGGTTAGTGACATCACTAACCCTAAAATTTACATAAACCACGATTTATAGATTATCAAGACAGAATATGCTAATCAATGACTAGAAGATAACTACACATAAGCTACATAAATTCACCAAATGACCATTCAGAAATGGTTGTCACATGTTGTCACTTCTTCTTGAGTCTCTCCATCTTTGTCTGACTCCGGTTTGAACATAAAAGGCTAAATGTTTTTGAAATTTTCAGGACACAAGCTCTTGAAGCTCCGCCCCCTATACCGGGAGCAGCAGCTCATTTGCATTTAAAGGAACAAACACAAAAACGGTGAGTTTTTGCACACTCTCAAAAAGTGACAATTTTAACATGCTATATAAAATTTGTGGGGTATTTTGAGCTAAAACTTCACATACACACTCTGGGGACATTAGAGACTTATTTTACATCTTGTGAAAGGGGCATTATACCACCCCTTTAAAGAAATTCATGTGTGTAATTGATATTTTTCATTGATGCCTCGCCACAGCCAATCATGCTTGCATGCTTATTGGCTCACTGACGGTTGACAAGATTAACCCCTTAGGTATCGAAATTTGGTACCGAACAACAAGAGCTTTTTTGATACTCGATGGTATAGAGGCAATTCGGTCGGTGCCTAAAAGTATCAAACTCGATACCCAGCCCTTTTCATTTGAGCTATAACTAGAAGCATTTGCATCAGGATTAGAGCCCTCTCACTTCATGAGTGTGAATTTGATTTATATTGGTCACACATCCATCCATGCATCCATCCCTCCATCCGTGTGCTTATAGACATTCAAACTTCAAAGCCTTCAAGCCAACATTCAAAGTTTGTGTTTTCTTTTCTACTTAAAAACTCTCTCTCTATAGGCGTGTGCGCACGATCTCTATACTGCGAAGATGACGAGTCAGCAACGTCAACTTCATCGTTGCAGCCAACACTGACTCAGAAAAAACTACAGGTGAAACTCGAAAAATTTGAATATCGTGCAAAAGTTCATGTATTTCAGTAATTCAACTTAAAGGTGGGGTATGTAATTCTCTTTTTTGGCCATTTTTTCAAAATCACTTGAAATCCTATTCCTAACCCACTTACAGCCACTGAGTTAGAAGCACTGAAATGAAAATTAAGAAATTTAATCATCTGTGGAACGGGGCAGGACTCGAAAAACTCCAGCCAATCATTTCCAAGACCACCTAGAATCATTGGACAGTAAGTGCGTCAATCAAACGGTCGTACCATACCCCCCTCCCCCCATCCCCCTCATGTTCTTCGAATGGGTGGAGTCAAAGGAAAGAAGGTAGGACCATTTGAGTTGTGTATTTTCAAAATCTGCTGGCCGTTTTGCAAATCACATACCCCACCTTTAAAAGGTGAAACTAATATATTATATAGACTCATTACATGCAAAGTGAGATATTTCAAGCCTTCATTTGTTATAATTTTGATGATGGCTTACAGCTTGTGAAAATTTTCTAAATGTCTGAGATTTTGAATTCAGGGTTTGCATAAGCTGTAAGCCATAATCATCAATAATAACAAATAAAGGCTTGAAATATCTCACTTTGCATGTAATGAGTCTATATAATATATTAGTTTCACCTTTTAAGTTGAATTACTGAAATACATGAACTTTTGCGAGTTTCACCTGGAGTTTATTAATAAACAATTAAAATATGTTCTTGCTATTTCCCCCCCCCGAAACACATTTATAATCATTAGGCTACTTTTGCCAGTGCTTTGCGGCAAACTTTATAAGTACGCTTGAGCACGAGGCATATATTCCGCCCCCTAGTGGCCTAAATGAGTCTTTGAGTCTCTAAAAAAAGTCAACAAACTGAAAAACTAAAACCAAAGCTTTCTTTAGGTAATATGTAATCTTGTTGAAACTGATTTCATTAATTTGGTATAAAAAAAATAGTATCGTTCATAAATCGGTATCGAAGTCAAGGTATCAGTATCGCAAATTTTTGAATGATACCCAGCCCTACAAATGAAATTTTACATTTCAAATCACTAACCCCTGGTATGAGAACCCATAATAGTGATGCCCACCCCAGCGTACACCGGTAATGAAGAGCTCACTGCATGTTCTCCACATAAGCTGCATTCAAACAAGCTTTTTTTTTTTTTTAGCTTATTCCTCATCAGATGTCCAAAGAATGAGACCTCAAATCAGGGCACAAAAGATCTCTCTAAATGGCGGCGCATCAGAGCTCAGATTTGGAGACCCATAAGCCGAGAAAGCTCTTTTGTTTGGGGCGTTAAAAGCATTTCAGTTTTTTAGACACATGCCTCTATTTTCTGCTTCGGAGTGGGCGGCAGGCGGGGGATAAACACCGTTTATGACAGAGAAGAGTGAATTTGGCCTTGTGACAGAACGCTCTCATCACAGGTTTTTGTCCATCTAAACATTACGAAATACATGGGCTGTTTCCTCTGAAAGATGGCTGTCCACGTGTAGTTTTGTGCTTTTGTATATTCACTGAATGGTGACAGGAAAGACATTTATAATGTTACAGGATATTTCTTTTTTCAAATAAATGCTCTTTTCAACTCTATATTCATCAAAGAATACTGGAAAAAAAATGTGTCATGGTTTTCATGAAAATATTAAGCAGCGCAACTGTTTTCAGCATTGATAATAATAATAAATGTTGATCTTGAGCAGCATATCATATTAGAATGATTTCTGAAGGATCATGTGACAATGAAGACTGGAGTAATGATGCTGAAAATTCAGCTTTGATCACAGAAATAAATAACATAAACTTTTTTTTTTTTTGAAAGAAAACACTTATTTTAAATTGTTATAATATTTCACAATTGCACTTTTTTGATCAAATAAACGCAGCCTTGGTGTAAGACTTCTTCCAACAATCCTCAAACTTTTGACCGATAGTGTATCTTAGAAGGCATAATTATACCGTCTACCTTCTGGAACAGCCTTCATGTGCATCTGAAATCTAATTGGTTCCTGAGGAATAACATTTCATCACATGGGTCTTAGCCAATCAGGATCCAGCGTCTCCAAAGCCTAGTGTTCAAAGTCACTATTCTTGCCTAGATTTTGTCTATTGTAACATAGCTTAAATAATAAGGTAAACAAGTTACTTATTTTTAGGTGAACTAAAATTATTGCATTATTTTAAAGATTGTTTATTAGATTTTTTTTTTGTTGAGTTTCATCCAAACCTTCTCCACTTCCGAAATGACTTTTTTTCAAATGATGTAATCAACGTCACATGGGAGGGGAAATATATTATGATAAATAATAAATAAATAGCATCACGACCTACTTTTCAACATCCCTAAGGATAAAATCAAGTCCCACCCTACAGTACATCACTTCCCACATTCAACCACTACAGATGCAAATGCACAACGCCATGATCGTGTCAGTGAGACTGAGCTGTGTGAGCTCAGAAATGTCACATCACATTGAAAACACATCACGCTAATTCACGTAAAGTGTCATCTCCTCTCTGTTTGTGGTCATGCATTTTTACACATGCGGATACATGACACGTCCGTTTGCCTGCGACCTCTTGACAAACACACAGAGAAGCTACAGAGACAGAGAGTGTGTGTGAGAGAGAAGGCTCTACTATTATATTGATTGCGCGTTCAAGCCCGCCTCACTCCAGCTTGTATATTTTAGAAAAGCAGGCCGAGCGTTGGGACCCCTGGGTCCGCCGTCACAGCAGCAGATCGAATGACTATTTTATTTACAGTCGTATGCTAATGCACTTGGCAGGAGCAGGACGAGGTCTGTGCACACATCTGCACTCAATAACCCAATCACTTTAACCAAAATGAATACCCATAATATTCAACAGACAGACTCACAGCAGAGAGAATGGAGCGGACACACTCAATGCGTTCAGAAACAATGCAATAATATATAATTCCATATTCAGTATTATCTTGTTTTCCAGTAAAAAAAAAAATCCTACAATTTATAAAAATTTTTAAAAAAATTGTATAAAATATTAAGACTTGTTTTCAGAGAATATATATTTTGAATGTAAAATTAATATTATTAGCAAACATATTTGTATTTATTGTACAAAGCAGTATCCTGACATAATTTGCACAAATGTTTGGTTCCTATGTTTTATGGGGACATTTCATAGACATGTATATTCTGTCCAATAACCTTAACTTTCTGCATTTTTACATTTTCCTCATGGGGACAAAATAATGTCCACAAAAGGACAACGATTTTTGGTATTGCCATCCATGTGGACACACACACACACACACACACACACACACACACACACACACACACACACACACACACACACGTACATATGGGGGGGATGAGTCTATTAATAAATGTCTAAAATGTTATATACGAGTCTATTAAAATTATTACTTGAAATTAATTAATTATGTAAAAAATCATTTAAAATTTAATTGACGAAGGCTTGTTTCGTCCAGAGTTTTTGAACGAATCTCTTTGAATGAATGATTCAATGATACATCATTCACATGTTAACAGTCACTGGTCACCACCTACTGGCATAACAATGTAATAGATACAATATTTAGTTTCAAAGGTAATTTACTGATTTTTATTTTATGTTAGCAACAAATAGCAATACTGTATAGTTGAAAACACAGTTTGTGAAGCAGTTTCAAACATATAGCTTACAGGATTGCATCTCTCTCTTGATCAGTGGTAAATATTCCGGTGTGCTCGTAATTTCAAAGGTTTAATGCGTAATCATTGTCAATTAGGAGTAAGACCGTGTGTGTGTTTGAATCGAGATCTTAGCGTTCACATCGGAATTTTAACACCGAACCTAAAGATACCGAACCAATCTGATTGGTTGGCTATTATAACTTACCGGACATCATAAACAATGCTGTGTTCTGGGATAAATGCGCTCGATGTGTGTGTGTCGCTGCATATGATGGTATTCTGACCAGCTGAGAACTCGTGAAGAGCTTATGAATGTGTAAAGGAGTCAAAACAGCGTCAGGAATCCCTCCGTCACACAAACCAAGATCTGCTGTGAGGAGACGCGCTTCTGATGCCTGAACTGAACTCTGATGAGCAACATCTCGACTATGATGAGAAAAAACAGGTGTGCTTGAGCATTCTGTCCTTTTTAGGGTTTCATCTTGTGACATCATGTCCTGTTTTTGGTTCGTTTGCATGTATTTGGTTCATGTTGCGTTCATATATCATTCAAACCGCACCAGAGTTAGTTCTGAAGCGGATTGAGACTCTTGGTCCGCTTGTTTGGTGTCACTAGGGTTCGGATGGCAGCCTTCACACTTATTCAAATGAAGCGCACTAACAGAGCAATCACACCACGGTTTGTTTTAATCCAACCAAACATGCCAAGTGTGAACACACACACTCTTAATGATTAATCTTGCATGCATATGGGCCTATAACCTATGTATAATTGTATGTAATATTTGTACCAGACCTCAAAAGTAACCCGGGCCCGGGGCTTCCACGATCCATGTAAATATGAATGGTAACGTGTTATTGAAATTTGTCCATATTTATTATATGATTCATTTCATTTAATTTTATGAAAACAAGTATCAATATCTCATGCAATTTTGCTTCTCAAGCTAGTTTAATTTGTTTTAAGGCGAGACACTACAGGTGAATAGGGTAAAGATTTTAACTAGTAGATATCACCATGAAACTTTCCCAGTTGATTACCTACATTAAGATGAGAAAAAAATGTATTACAGGTTTTCTGTAATTTAATGGTTAAATATGCAAATTAGGCAATATCTAATTAAATATGCGCTAATTTGCATATATATAAAAAAAAACGAAATCTGAGTATTGGATAAAGCCAGGTTAAAAAAGATTTTTTCATTGTGTTCACATATTAGATGGGAAAAAAATTACAGAGGGATTTATGGATATCTACTTTTGTTATCTGTAAATCAGAAAATACTGTCAATAGCCTTAAAAAAATTATTTTCGCCATGTTTTTTGGAATAAAATGTTATATAAATCAGGCTAGGAATAATATATTTACAAATCCCTCTGTAAATGTCTTCATAATATAACTAGGTACAAGACTGGAAAGTGTGGTGTATATAGGTGCTACTGAAGTGGAGATTTCGGACTTGGAGAATGAGAGAAAAGTCATTTTGAGAAAACGGGCTTTAAAGATTTATCATCAGCCAATGAGATTGCGCATTCAGCCCTTTTACTTTCATGATTGGTTGCTGATAAAAAGGAAATTACCATATTTGGATCCGACAGGATCGTACAGGAGAGAGAGTGCTTCCTAACGGTGCGTGTGATGACAGGGTGACGGCGAGATCGTGGAGCAGCGTGTTGATTAAGAACGCGAACTTTTGTTGAATTTATGAGAAATCTAAAGATTTAGAGAAATCTAAATCTAAAAACAGACAAAGTGTAATAAAATAAAGACCTAAATGTGTATTTCGGACTTTTTTTCACCACAAGTCTGAAAGAAGACATGTTTATAAAGACAAATATCCAAAAATCTCAAAATTGACCAGTAAAAAAAAAACGATGTTTTTGCCTGCCGTGTCTCGCCTTAAGATAAATGTATTTTTTGCATTGTAGATAGATCACAAAGATCCAGAATTGAGGGGTCTCGAGACACAGGGTTTGTATCGTCAGATATGTAGGCTAGCTGGAAACAACAGTAAAACATATTACAGATGCTTCCATAAACATTAATATGCTCAAAATGCCTATGATTGGTCTATAACTGTGAAATTGTTGTTACAAAGTGCAGCAAATCAAACTATTTGCAACTTGATCTAGCATCTTGCATGGTGTAAGAACCTGAAAAAAAAAACAGTGTAACAACCAAAGATCTCACATTTGTACATTTATTACAATAAAAACGTTAAAACGCTGCATAGTGCACATGCTTTTGTGTTCAAATTCAAATTCAACCCACAAATGTTTCCTAAATCCTGTCCTGCGCCTGTCAATTAAAAGTGCCAAAAAATCCCATCAATGAAATAAATCTAATCAAACACAGACAACAGAGGGAGAACACTTCCAGTCAAAGCTAATATCACCGGCACACAACGACCGAAAGAGAAAGCGAGTGCGAGAGAAAGAGAAAATAAATGAGCGTGGAGCAATAAAGTGAGGTAGAAATGAAATCTCTTTACCTCCTCGACTCTCGCTGTCAGCTGGCTTCACCTGAATAGGCCGTGTCATCTGCGGGAGAGAAAGAGAGAGAGAGAGGAAGAAAGAAAGGTTAATGTGGAGGTGTAGGACAGAGACAGCCAGAGGAGCGCGCCGTCTCGCTCATGGATTCACAGCTGTCAGAGACACTGAAGCTCAGAGACGTCAACTCCCAGAAGCCCATGGGGCGCGAGAGACTGCAGCCACTCACATGAGTCATTTCAGCGTCAGGCTCGTATCATCGCTGCTTTGAGTTACGCCGAGATGCTGCTGGTGCATGTGAGATCCGAAATCAGAAGACAACTTTGCATAAGTCTCCTGAGTTTCAGATGTCAGAGATCTCAAACTCAAACATTTCTCATTAAACGACCTGGGGTGCGTTTCCCGTACAACGACGTAACTCGCTGCTTAACTACCGTAGTACGATGCATCGTTGAAGAAATCAACTAGCTAGTCACGACTGTTTCCCGAAACCATACTGTCGCAAATTGGTCGTTCAACCACGCTGGTTAATGATGTCACGGACACGCAGGTGGTGGAGTAATAACTTCTTTTGATGAATCTGTTAAGATCGAATTAATGCTAGATGTTTTGCTATAAATTACGGACATGGCATCCGAGGACTATTTCTAATTTTTCTCAGTTATTTTGCTCTATCCAGATTCAATCATAGGCTCGTTCTTACGTGGTAGAGCTTTAAATCTCTTGACAAACTAAAAGACGTAAATGACATTTGTATGTATTCTAAAATAAAAGATACAGATTGCACTGAATGTCATCTTGCTTATTTTGCTCAAGACAAGGTTTTATTAAGTCCACATGTCAGGCAAACAAGAAACTCTGCTTCTAACCACAGGTCGAGAGCTGTCGTTCAAACCACACAACTTTGCGATGCCGTTTGCGAATGTTCGTTAGAACGATGGTTTCGGGAAACACCGACTCGTTGAACTATGCTGATAACGACGGAACTTGCAACCAAAGTTGGCTAACGATGCTTTTGGGAAAAACACACCTGAGTTGCTATTCGCCAGATCTTAGCTATGTTTTCCACGGTGTCAATAATCACAGTTTCAGGAGCGAGTCGGGGTTTGTACACCCTTGGAACGATCGTTTAGGGGACTCACTCCCGCATTGAAATGCAATTGCCATGTTGTATTACATTCCATTTGCTACGCATTTAACGTTTTAAACATTTTACGCAACCAATCTATTGCACTGTAGCCTATCCCTGTCACAGTGTCTGGTTTGAGTTCCCTGGGTCACCACTAGATGTCCTCCTTCCCCACGGTGTCTGTCACATTATGAACTGCATTCCCCACAATCCTTGTCTGTACCAATCACTGGTCATTGCACTCAGCTGTTCCCCATCATCATTGTTCCCAGCTGTTCCCTGTTTCATTGTTAGTTCTGTGTGTGTATATATACCCTGGTTGTTTCAGTGTTTGTCACGGAGTCCTTGTCTATTATCACACCACTTCCGAGTCCTGCTTTGTTACCTGTTTTGTATTGTTTTATGTTTTGGATTGCTTCTTTGGTTTTGACCCCTGCCTGGACTGTTTGTGAGTACGGATTTTCATATTAAACTGCTTTTGGATCTAACCCATGTTTCCCGTGTGTGGATCGTGACAATCCCAGGTCCAACGTTCTGAATGAGATGTCATGTGATTGATTCTGTTTTTGATCAATATACTACTTTTACTTCAATTAAGACTGTTGACAAAAACACTTGTATTTGTAAATTAGTTTTATATGCAATTGAAATGGGGAAAAAAGTATTCAGCATATTCCCTGTCATTATTATTAATGTTGTCAGTTGGCACAACTGATATTCATGAGGTGGTGCAACCAAGTGAATTCTCGATTTAAACCAACAAATAATAGGTCAAAGTGAACAAATGACTGAAAACTAAATTTTGACTAGGTATTGAATGCATTTATTTGTATACTTGTATGATTATTTTTCTGTGTTTAAAAATGAAATCGGATCCTAAAGATACTAAATACATGGCCACTGGAATGCAATAATTATATGTTAATATTAATAAAATACACATGCTCTTGAACTTTTCGAAGCGTCAAAGTGGTAGTCGCGTAGCTGTCAATGGAGGAACAGAAATCTCTCAGATTTCATCAAAAAGATTTTCATTTGGTTTCCATATATTTGAACGAAAGTCTTATGAATTTGAAACGACATAAGGGTGAGTAATTAATGACAGAATTTTCATTTTTAGGTGAGCTATGTCTTAACTATGGCCTTTGCCATACAATAATCCCACTAAGCTAAATCATGATTTCAGTTGATTTTACTTAATCAGGCAGCCATACTGGTTTGTCCATTTTCTGTCCATTTGTCCAAAGGAATTTTAAGAGAAACAAAGTTATAACACTAGAAAAGAAACCTAATTGCGAGTTAAACAAAGCAACCTCTGAGCAATGAGATTTCTTCTGAGTTCAGATGAGGTCTATCCCATCTGTTTAACCCTGCTTTGTTCCATCACTCCATCTCTGCGTGCACTGTTCGCTTCTTAATTTCCATCAAAACTTTTCTCTCTTCATAGCATTTTCTCCTCATTACGGTTCTCGCTTAAAGATGGATGTTTTTGAATTCGTTAGATGCCTTTTTCCCCGAGCACAGAGGCACAAATTCATTGTGTCTTTCATGAATACGAAGCGTGTGCTGTGATGCACAGAAAGGCCCAAACACGCACATTTGCATTTGTTTAGTGTCTGATGTGAGGAGGAAGACGAGCGTGTGAAGACGACAAGAGAGAAAGACAGTCTTACACATCTAATAAGTCGACACTGAGATGTTTTGTGCGGAGCAGCTTTAAAATCTGTAATCTGATAAGGGTGAGAATGAAAGCTGATCAGATCACGACAGCATTATGCATCCTGTACGTGACTCTCCCCTCGACAACAGGAAATCACAGCACCTCCTCCAAATCAAAGCCGACGGGCCATGGACCGGGAAGACGGTATATTAAACCGGGCAAACAAGCATGAATCTGTCACTGAATGACAGAAAGAGAGAAATAGAAGTATTAAACTTCAGTGCAAAACTCATCCAGCACCATTTGTGCTCCAGGCATGAATGACTTCTCAAAATCACATAGCTGGTTGAGGCGAGGTGTGCTGTGAATTTACTAAGTAATGGGATTTATGCCCCAGCAACCAGTCAGAACACACTAGCAACCCCATGGCAACGACCCAAAACACCCTAGTGATGCCCTAGCAACCCGTCAGAACACATGAACAACCACACGGCAACTCCCTAGCAACCACACAGAATCTCTAGAAAACCACATAGCAATGCACTATAAAACCCTTTAGACAAACCAATTGCAACAAGCCAAAATGCCCTTGCAACCACTGAGCAATGTGCTATGAACCACTTAGACCACAGTCAGAACACCTAAACAACTGCATAGAAACACCCTGGAAATCACCAAGCACTTTGGCAAACACGGCATTTTCCTCAGTATACAAAAAATTCGTTTTGCATGTACAATAAATTCATTAAAAAGTATTATTTAAAAAAAAGCACACAAACTTACAATGAAAGAGGGGCCTGGGATGCGTATATATCTAGAAACAAGAATATTACAGCAATAATATAATAATCAAGCAACCTCGAGAACACCCTAGTAATCACCTAGAACACCCACAGCAAACCGCATAGTAATGTACTATAAAACACTAAAAACACCACAGCAACCATGTGACAACCACCAAAATACCCCTAGCAACAACATAGATCATCCTAGCGACTACATATCCACCATCCCAAACACCTTAGCAAAGATCTAGCAACCACCCAGAAAAACTAGCAATACCAATACCAATGCATAGCAACACCCAGGGAACCACTTGGACAAATGCATAGCAACACCCTGGGAACCACCTCAAACACATGCACAAATGTATAGCAACACTCTGGGAACCACCTCAAATACATGCACAAATAGCAACACCCTAGTAACCACATGACCGAATGCATAGCAACACCCTGTCAACCACATAAACAAATGCATAGTAACACCCTGGGAACCACATGAACGAATGCGTAGCAACACCCTGGAAACCACCTAGCACTGTGGCAAACACCACATTTTCCTCAGTAAATATAAACATGCATTTTTAATGTACAATTCCTTAATTAAAACTTAACAAAACCCAATTACAACAACAGAAGAACAAAATTAAACAATTACAAATAAAAAGAATTAACATTTAACCTAACTTGCAAATAAAAAAAATATATTATACAACATTAGTTGAATGTAAAAGCAATAGCAATTATTGGCAAGGAAAAAAGGGCAGGGCGAGGAGAGCAGGAGCGAGCTAAAGCTGTACAGTGAAAAAAATGAAGATGTACAGAGAGACGGGTACAGCAGGTGAGTTGTGTGGTTGCCCGTGGCGACATCGCTGTGGCAGTGGTGATGAAAGACTCTCCTGTATGGAGTTGTCACGGCGACGGCACACAGGGGGGGTGCGTGGCAACAGGAAGCAGCGGGTGAGATGGGCCACAGTCACGTCAGGAAGTCAACATCGGCACTAATGGGGACCTATCGCTCACTTAGGAGACGAGCCGTACAGGAGCGATGCACAATAAAACCCAGCACGCCTACGCAGATCTCAAAAAGGGTTTGATTCTCACAAAAAAATAAATAAATAATTCTACATCCCAAAAACAGGATTGCTTTCATTTCACTTACACACTCGCCAATGGGAGGTGAATTGAGAAAATTGAGGCGTTTTTCCTTTCCATTTGCAGCGCACAGCACAGGTTATGGTGTCAATGGCAGCATCATATATTATGCAGGCTACATGTGCAAGGTCTTACTTCCCACTTCTGAAGTCGCAATTAGGAGCATTTCACATTCAAGAGCTTTGTGCATGTTACACCGCCACAATGCATGCAGTCTAGTGAATACAAAATATTTCTGAGGGTGTTTACATGACAGCGATGTTACAAAAACAGAAACGTTTTTCCTTTGCGTTTTTTTGTAACATGGATCCATGAAAACGACTAAAAACACTGTATTATGCTGCCAGGCCAGTAGATGGCGATGTCACAAGAAAAGCTATGCGCCTATAGACCGAACACATAATACGTATGCGCATGACGTCGCCGTTTTCACAAATTTGCGTTTTTGTAGTTTACGCGGAGACGATAGCGGTATCGATTTAAAAAACTTGCACTTTGAAACCCGTTTTCAAAAGCTTGCGTTTTCAGGCCCCCAAAACGCCATTGTCATGTAAATGAATGGCCAAAACGTATAAAAAGTTTTCCGTTTTTAAATGAAATTTATTTACCAGCGGTGCTTGTTGTTTAGGTATTAAAGCTTTACATGCACACATATAACAAACAAAAATCAGCTTATTGATATAACCCGCTTTACCTGCAAACCAATAACCAACAATGCAACAAAACCATTTTTACTAGATAAAAAAATGATAATAATTACTTATCACAAGTTAATCATTCATATATCCGACTATGATTGCATTTGTTGTGTGAAAATGGTTTAATTAAATGTTTTCACTGTTATACGGTAGGGGGCGCTAATACGCATCTTCTGAAAGAGTACAGAATCTCCTGATCAAAACACGTACAAAAAAGGGGCTGAAACAAACGATAAAATAATTGCTTATGCATGTGCAAAGAGGCTCTGTTCTTTCTTGTGATATATTGCATGTTCAGATATTCATACAATAAAAGATTCTGGGGACCTTGAAAGTTTTTTTTTTTTTACGCTGGCGGGGAAAAAAGTATAATTGGTTTAAGATTGTGCATGTAAATGCTTACTAATTAAAGTACTCTGAATTGCATTTGATTCGCTATTGCACTGTTTAAAATGGCAAATGGTTAAAATGCTAAGCTTCTGAAAAAAATCCTTGCAAATACGCAAGGAATTTTGAAACCAGTTTGATGAAGGATTCAGTTTCTCTAAACCCCTCCCTTTTCGAGAGCCAGTTCAGCTCTGATTGGTCAGACGGCCCAGTCTGTTGTGATTGGTCGACTGCTTATTAGAAACCAAACACCCATTACTAAATCTGAATTTCAGCTCCGGATCTTCCTCAGCACTCTGATACACATTGATACGAACAGTAACGATGGTATCGGTTTTACCGTATCAGTCCTCATCCTTTAGAAGTGCATAAAAGTGGATTTGTATTGGCAATGCGGAAAACAGCGTCTTCTCCACATGTCGACAACATTAGCCAAACTCGTCCAGATCCATCTACAACTACAGTGTTTGAGGGGAGGGGCAAAGCAGATGTTGTTCACCGGCAGCCAATGAAGATCATAGGCTGCAAATTTGTCTTTTACATTCTCAAACAGATATATTACACACTGCAAGAATGGTAATACTCAGGAAAAAAAAAACATAATGGGGCACTTTAATGCTATAATGAACACTTTTTCATGATTAGTTCATTGCAACAATATAATCTTGTTTATTGATTCAAAGTTAATGTGGTATGGATATTAGTCTTTTTGTTCTGTTTAACAATACATTGTAATATGACACTCTATTTAGTAAAAAAGAATACCATGGTACCACGATCAAACAAACATGTTTCGATATGTCCATAAACACGGCGATACTATGGTATTTTTTGTAAGAAGAGGGTTTAATAGTTGTAACAGAACAACATTTCAGAGAACTGCTCAATAAACCACAAACTGTCCAAAAAGAAACAGCACTGAAGACTGCAATGTCTCAACCACAGACAACAAGAACACAGAACAGAATCACACAGGGGACAGATTCGAACCCCGCGCTGCCAGACATCTTGTCTACGATACATATCGTTTCACAATATATATTACAGTAACATTATCTTCAATGTACAGCCTGTTACCACCAAACTGCTCCCACGTGAAGCTGCTCGACATTTTCTCAGACATGTCAGCGCTCAATTATGCTTTATGGTGCTCATTTTATAATAATAAATGTCATAAAAGTGCTGTCATAAAGACAAACGATCCACCTGTCTGCACACACACATGCTATAGTAAATACATAAATCTGGATGCATATAGTGTTTATTCTCATGCTCTACTGTACTTACAGCTGCCCTGAAGAACTGATGACTGCAGCACATTTCTGGGCAAAACCACTGACACCACATCATTTATACAGGACTTCCACTTTAGGAATCCCTGTTTACAAATGCTTTTCCTGTGAGCGAGGGATGACACACACACACACACACACACACACACACACACACACACACACACACACACACACACACACACACACACACACACACACACACACACACACACACACACACACACACACACACACACACACACACACACACACACACACACACACACACACACACACACACACACACACACACACACACACACATTGTGTTTTCATGTTTTATGGGGACTTCCCATATACATAATGATTTTTATACTGTACAAACTGTATATTCCATCACCTTACACTTACCCTACTCCTAAATCTACATCACAGAAAACTTTGTGCATTTTTACATTTTCAAAAAACCTTTAATTACTTTATTTTTATACCAGATTTACAAATGAGGATGCCCCTAAAGGGCGTTTTTTGGAGATTTTGGTCACTTCTGAGTACAAATTTGTTCCCAAAATATAGTTATGTACACACACAGACACAGACACACACAGTCACACACACACAGTCCCCACAAAGACAAGGATATTGCCATCTTTGCCATGCGTTTAATGCGTTTACTGTACATTTAGTATCATTATTACTTTAGTTTAATTTACTATGAATAATCTGAACACATTTGGGTAGAAATTCATGAGAGTAAATGAACAGTCGATGAGCTGAGTAGATCAAATTATTGATGAAAGTGACGCAATCATCACTTAAACCCCTGCCTTCGCTTATATAATGAAATATAGCGCACAGACGCACACATTAGAGCACACACACTTGGATGCGCATGTACACACTCTGGTGTGAGGATGCACAGGTGAGAGTGAGTTGCGGGTCACGGCGTGGGCCGCTCATCATCGAGGGACGTCCTGTGAGCGGTGACCCCTCACGCCTGCTAGGAAACCACTCATTTTAATGTCTCTAGAGCAGGCTGATAACCTATTAGCATTTCACTGCTGGTTACACTGTCAGAACAACACACACACACACACACACACACACACACACACACACACACACACAGGCCTGTGTTATCCAGCAGGATGCTAAAATGTAATGTGGCAGTACCGTGGTACAGTGACGGAAATATCACGGTATACTGACTTAAGTAAACCCTTATAAGCTGAATATAATCAAATAATGTATGTCCTCAATGCAATTAATCTCTCAAAAAGGTGATAAAATTTAAAGAATGTGTGACCCTGGACCACAAAACCAGTCACATGGTTAAATTTTTTAAATTGAGATTTATACATAACCTGAAACCTGAATAAATAAGCTTTTCATTGATGTGCGGTTTGTTAGGATAGGACAATATTTGGCCGAGATACAACTATTGAAAATCTGGAATCTGATCGCGCAAAAAAAAAAAATCAAAACATTGAGAAAATCTCCTTTAAAGTTGTTCATTTATGTTCGCGATTGTGCTGAATTCACTCACAAAAATAAATGTTTTATATATTTACGGTAGGAAATTTACAAAATATCTTCATGGAACATGATCTTTACTTAATATCCTAATGATTTTTGGCATAAAAGAAAAATCGATAATTTTGACTCATACAATGTATTGTTGGCTATTGCCACAAATATACCCGTGCGACTTGTGACTGGTGACGTGATCCAGGGTCACATATGGTTAATTTAACCTTTTTGTTGTTGTTGTTGTTGTTAACTAGTTGCAAGTGGTCGTGTAACTAAAAATGGTCTTGTTTCCATCAATAATTTCATCTGAAGAAAAGGTAAGCATTACTGTGACCGGGCAGCAGGTTTTCAGCTTCTATAAGCAAAGTTTATGTTGGAAAGATAATACAATACAGTATATTAACAACACAATATACTAATTCAATCTCAAATAAATGTTTGAACTTTCTATTTATCAAAGAATGAATAAAGACACTGATGTGTGCTGAATATTCAGTTTTGATCACAGGAATAAATTACATTTTAAAGTATATTCAAATGCAAAACAGTTATTTTGAATTGTAATGATATTTCACAATATTAGTGTCTTTACAGTATTTTTGATCAAATATACAGACAGAATACTGGCAATTTTTCTTCCCCCCGAATAGTATGCAGTATATGCAATGATAAACATTTCATAAAATCTTAGCAAACCATGTTTTTGAAGTATAGCATAGTGTACAAAAGACCCAAGTGGATGTTCAGTGGAGAGATGCATTATCTTGTTATTTAGAGAGTGAAATGAAGAACGCTATGAGGAATAAACAACTCGCCATCTGTCACAAGTACACGTAACCTGAATATTTACACACATACACACACACACACACACACACACACACACACACACACACACACACACACACACACACACACACACGACTTAAAAATGCACTAATATAGAATTGTTTCTCCAACTCTGTCTTTGTCTAAAGAATATGATGATGTCTGTCAGTAAACGGTTCATGACGGATCCCTAAAGGAATAATCAGGGTGATCTTATAGCCGACAGACAGCATCTGTGGACTATGGTTGACCACAGACAATAAAGAGAAATGCATTTACAGTGGAAATCAAGCAGACAAGTAGACAAAGCAGAAATGTGAAGCTTGTATATATGTTAATGGATTATTCAGTAAAAACTGTTTGTTATTTGAGCTGTAAAACCACCATGAAATCAAAATGGTCAATTCTTGTTTCTTTATGGAATATTGCTGTAATGATTTCTCCAAGCACATTTTTATTATCATGTGCCTCGTAATCTTTAATCCAAATAACTTCCCCTCCCTCTTTCAGCTCATCTCTTCTCTTCTCTGATGAAGAGGGCGGGGCAACCTGTCACTCACACCAGATCCACCAATAGCAAACCACAACCATTCAATTAATTCCTGATGGAAAAAATCAAGTTCCGCCCTATAAATGTTCTCGTTCCAGAAGCCGTTTCACTCGGATATACAGTGTGTCACAACAGGGAAGAAAAAGACAATCGCAACATCGAATTTAAATCATTCTTCTGCATGGATAACATGATCATGTAAAGTTTTCCATTCATGTAATCAATTGAAGAATGAGTCAAAATGTCTTTTGTGGAAAAATACACGAGGATGAGTAAATAATGACCAGATTTTCATTTTTGGTGAACTATCGCTTTAAGCCGTCCACTGCAAAGTGCTGCGTCCCCCTCACTCATCTGTCATGAATACAGCGGATCAATGCGAGGGTCTTGGCTTCAAAAGGTCAGCCATTCAATCGCACCTGCTATTGTGTGGCCCCTGGTTGTAGCGCACTGCGCCGCTAAGTAGAATTAATGGACGTATTGATTGCGCTCCACACAACTCAGATTGAACAGGGTGAGAGGAGCTCTCGGTGAGCCGGCGGCCACTGAAAGACGTCCGAGACCTCAGACTCACTCAGTGAAAAGACTTTATTTAGATAACACCGCAGCACCATTGATTAAAGCCGATGGTTGGAAGCAAAGGTGAGGCTGTTGTGTGGGTTAGCGAAGGATTGAAGATTGACACAAAAAAAAAAAAGGAGCTAATCTGAAATCATGAGGGTCTTTCAGAATGGAGCACTTACTTTCAAACTGCGCTCGATCACATTTTATCAGGGACTTTTGGTCATGATTAATCATTAGAAGCCAGTTGTCGGTGTTGTATCAAATCCTGTCAAGCCGTCTGCAATGCATCATCAAAAAGCCTTAACAGTATATCAGTGTAGTATAAATTAACTGGGAATACTGGATTCTGATTGGTCGATTATTTTTGATTAATGACCATAGAAAAACGTCTTCATAGGGAAATTGATTTTAAACGATAACTTATAAATCTTTAAAGGCAGACATACTGTGAGCTACAAGGTTGTTAATCGATGGTATTTGCTTCTGTTGAAGCCGCCGGCCCGCGTTATTTCAGCTTAGATTTTACAATAATCGTGTTTAACAGTGGAATTCCTGGTGAAAAACTACATTACCCATGATGCTGTACAGAAAATTCCACCAATCAGAGTCGAAAAAAGTAACACGTGCCAAAATAACTCTTTAGCTCCGCCCACTTCCCATGAAGCACTGCGAATGACGTAATCAAGTAATTCTCTACACTCAAAATACTGAAATGTTTGTATATATATATATATATATATGCATATTTTGCAATAAACTTAAAATATATTGTTTTATAGTCAACATTTGTAAATGAGTAGTTTTATATTTCTCCATCGTATTTAATTTGATTATTCTGTTCGTAATGCTTCATGGGATTGTAGTTCTTTCCCTCACTAAAGTCTTTTTGTCTGATTTTCCTTTTTTTTTTTTTGCTTCAAATCAAAGTTTGTAGTGTTGTAATTCACCCCGTAGCTGATTGGCTTGGTTCATGGCTTATATCTCTTTAACAAAGACTTGGAATGAATGGAAAAAAATACTTGCGGAACCAGCGCCGCTGGAAAAAGGAGGCGGGCACTAATGCACTCTATTAAACTGTATAGCGGACCATTGTCCTTGGCAACTGACTTCCTTCAAAGCTATCATGCTAGTTTCAAGTCTCTCGTATCACTTCACACTCTCGTTCTTCACACATAATAAATGTATTCATTTACACTCACATCAATATTCCATCTCCATTCCTTTATTTATCAGGCGAATAGCCGCTTTGAGTCGGCGTCCTGACTACCCCGTCGCTCTAAAACCACATTCAGCATGCTAACTGTAAATGAACTGAACACACAGAACATTTTTAATTGGACAATATATCAGATTCAGAAAGAGTTTTAGCGGTTAAGTGTGCAAAGGTTTGCCTTTATTTGCAATATAGATCAACGAAATGTAATTATCACATTAAGATTTTCTTTTGACTACATAGATAATCCAGATAAAACACCATGCTGGCAATGCCATAATGTACTTTAAAGTACTATTTAAATACCATGGTATTTGAATATGGTGATCATTCAGTACGATGGTGTTCCTATCTGACAGCAGCATTGCATGATGGTACTGTACCACCAGAGTATATTTGTGTTACATTTATGAATATGAATCACATAAGCTGCATTCCCTTGTTCCATTAAGATTTATAGTTTTTTTTTACACATTTTATATTTTTGTATCCATCATATGAATAAAATGTAAGGATTATTCAATTTGATAGAATTGTACTATACAATTGAAATTCGTAAATCTTAAAAACAGGCAGAAATATTTTTTTGTGGTGCAAGTAAGTAAGTAACTTTGGGGTCGGCAAGATTATTTTAATGTTTTTTCCAAAAAGTCTATTTTGCTTTTGGCTGAATTTATTTGCCTATTTATTTGATAAAAGATAAATAAAATAAAAAAACATTAAAAATTATATTTTGAAATATTATTACAAATTAAAATGAACTGTTTTCTGTTTGAATATATTGTAAAATGTAAGTTATTCCTGTGATCAAAGCTGAATTTTCAGCATCATTACTCCAGTCTTCAGTGTCACATGACCCTTCAGAAATCATACAAATAATGATGATTTGCTGCTCAAGAAAAATTTCTAATTACTATCAAATTTGAAAACAAGTTAAAAAGAACAGCGTTTATTAGGGGTTCAAGCACGAAGTGCTGAAACCCTATTGTTATTGTTAATTTTCCCATGATGCAACATTCAGACATAAAACTGATCGGGCAGACCAAACCGTAAGTCGTAGAGACTTGAAACTTTGGGGGCTGATAGTACTCACACCGCCTACAGCGTCACCAAGGCCCGCCCCGATCGGCCTGACGGGGGCGCTACAGCGGTCAAAAGTACGAAACGGCTCATAACTCATCAACCGTGAGGCGTAGGCTCAAGTGTCTTATATCGTTGGATTCCTTGGCTCGAGGCGGACCAGGTGCATGCCTCGGATTTGCTCGTCACCCTGGGAAAATTTTCGGGTATTTGGGGTTTTTCACAAAACCTACTTTCACGAACTAGTCCTAGGTTTTTGGCCCGACCGGAACCAAACCAGTGCAGCAAGATTCTCTGGAGTCCGAATGTCAATAATTATCAAAAAAAAGTGAAAATTTGGGCTCACGGTCCCTAAGGGCCGCCAAAACGTTTGAAGTGGGAGGAGCCCATTTTGCTTAATTGGCTATAACTCGTGAACGGAACGCGATTTTTGCACCAAACTCAGCACGCGTATGTACGAGCTCATTCTGTGGTCGCGTGAAAAAGGACGTGGCGACTGGCCACTTGGTGGCGCTATAACTGTTAAAAGGGTGTCAAAATGATGCATTTCTATGGCAAATCCCATGAAATGGCTGAAAGCGGCCATCTTGCTGTCTGATTTGCATACAACCTCACAAAATCGGGCATGCGCATGCGTCACGTGATCCTAAAGAAGCTTGGAAACTTTCACGGACGTCGGGCCATTGGTGGGGCGCTTTAACTGTCATAAAGGTGAGAAGGCCTCTGTATTATCCTATGCAAAATGACATTTAAATGACTGAAAAATGGGGGAAAAAAGAGCAGCACTTCACCAAATTAGCTGAGCACATGCGCCATATTATTCTAAAGAAGCGTGCAAACTTTTATGGAGATCGGGCCATCAGTGGAGGTGTCACAGTTTAAAAGGTAAAAAAAAAATTCACCACATTTCCATGATAAATGAGCTAAAAGGGCAAAAAACATACTTTTTCCTCTCCGAGGCACACGTTAAAAGGCTTGATAAAGTTTTTGGAACGCAGCAGCGCAAGCGGCAAGTGCCTAGACCCTATAGTTTTTTTTTTTGAGGCCTTTTTGTGGCCCTTTTTTAGCCACTTATGAGGGGTTCAAGCACGAAGTGCTGAAACCCTATTGTTATTGTTAATTTTCCCATGATGCAACATTCAGACATAAAACTGATCGGGCAGGCAAACCGTAAGTCGTAGAGACTTGAAACTTTGGGGGCTGATAGTACTCACACCGCCTACAGCGTCACCAAGGCCCGCCCCGATCGGCCTGACGGGGGCGCTACAGCGGTCAAAAGTACGAAACGGCTCATAACTCATCAACCGTGAGGCGTAGGCTCAAGTGTCTTATATCGTTGGATTCCTTGGCTCGAGGCGGACCAGGTGCATGCCTCGGATTTGCTCGCCCTTCTGGCGCCAATTTCGAGTAAATTGCATTTTTTTGAAAAACCTATTTTTGCGAACTTCTTCTAGGTTTTTGGTCCGATCAGAACCAAACCACTGCAAGAATATTCTCTGGAGTCTGACAATCAATAATCATCCAAAAAATTCAAAATTTCAATTAACAATCGATAAGGGGAACCAAAATATTTGATGGCACCAGGGCCACTTTTACTAAAACGGTTATAAATTGTGAACGGAAAGAGATTTTTTTGCTAAACTTGGGATACGTCTTCCTGAGCTCAGTCTGAGATCACTTGAAAAAAAATCGCAACCATTGGCCACTAGGTGGCACTATAAAACGGTTATAACTTGTGAACGGAAAGAGATATTTTCGCAAAACTTGGGACACATGTTCATGAGCTCATTCTGAGGTCACGTGAAAAAAAATCATGACAATTGGCCACTTGGTGGCGCTATAAAATGGTTATAACTTGTGAGCGGAAAGAGATATTTTCGCTAAACTTGGGACACATGTTCATAAGCTCAATCTGAGTTGACATGAAAAAAATCGTGACAATTGGCCACATGGTGGTGCTATAACAGTGAAAAAAATCATGAAAATAGCTATAAGCGCACCCAACCGTTAGTCTACTGAAAATTGGCACGCAGTGTCTTTGTCCAGGGTGCCATGATAGTCTATGAGAACATTGGTGTATCTCAAAACTCAGTATACGTCATTGGCACAATGCCTTGAAGGAGCCTTAGAAGTTTCAAGAAAGTGTTTTTTCACAGGAGTGACCTCCTAAGACTCCTGAATCCTTGCCGATTCCAACAATACCAAACATGCCAGGTTTCGCCTTATGGTTTTTGTAAGTGTCATTTAGAGCTTTAAAAAATTGTGGTTATCTTCAAAGCCGTTAGTCCGATCGAGACAACAACAAAAAAACTAAGGAAATTTGAAAACATTGGTAAATAGCTAAACAATAATGCCAAAATGTCAAAATTATGATAGGAACAAAAAAAACTAAAAAAAAAATCCAATCATTATCACCCATGGATCATTTTTATGCTCTCATAAATAGAAGTGTCTAAACTTCAATAAAAAAAATTATATTTACAACAAATTTGACAGACATTCCAAAACTCTGGAATAGTCTTCCTGATACTGTTCGTTGCTCAGACTCGCTCTCCCAGTTTAAAACTAGATTAAAGTCGCATCTCTTTGGCCAGGCATTCATATAATCCCACAGTTCAAACTACAATCCGGCCTCTAGCTCATAAATGCCAGAGGAGAACTGGCCCCCGACTGAGCCTGGGTTCTCCCAAGGTTTTTTTCTCCATTAGGTCACCTGATGGAGTTTTAGGATACCATTAGGTCACTTGATGGAGTTTTTCGGTTCCTTGCCACTGTTGCCTTTGGCTTGCTCAGTTGGGGATATTTTGGGGATGTTTGATTTGGTTTTATCAATCAGTGAATTCCTCTTGAAACAAGCTTTGTTGTATTGTTTTGATTTGATGCTGTGAAGCTGCTTTGATGCAATCTGTATTGTGAGAAGCGCTATACAAATAAACTTGACTTGACTTGACTTGACATGTATGGGCACCTTTCAAGGACACCTAATAAAAGTGGTGGAGATCAGGCAAGACGTGGTGGTGCTATAACTGTCAAAAAAACGTTCCTAAGTAAATTGCCTGTATTGGCTGTAAATGGTATTTTCCATCAATGATATAAGTTTATTAGTTTATTTGGATCCCCATTAGCCACTACCTAGGCAGTGTCTACTCTTCCTGGGGTCCCAACAAGTAAAAAATACAAAACTACATTTAATCAACAACAATAAAAAGTCAAGTCAATGAAACACACTAACCCAAAATTCATTCCAAATATCGAAATCAACAATTTACTATATATTGTGCCATTAAATGTTCCTTTAAATATTTTTTTAAAACTAATTTTTCTTGTAAAAATGTTCCTTTAAATATTTTTTTTTAAACAAATTTTTCTTGTAAAAATGGGTGATATCAATGGTAGGCTAAATGATTCCATATTTTCATTCCTCTATACATTACAGTCCGTTCTTTTCCAGTGGTTTACGAAACAGGAAATAAAAAAAACATCCCTTTTATTCATGCCTGGTGTAAAAATTATGACTAGTACTATTATACAAAAGTTGAGAGTACAGGACATTAGGAACTTTAGACACAGAGATATTTCTTATAAAATAAAGCAGAGAGACAATCCTTGAGAGACCAGTGCATTCTTAGTATATTATCTCTTCTATAACAGTTTAAATTGAGTCGTGTCGCTCTGTTCTGGACAAATTATATTTTTCAATCAGTTCTTTTTTTTTTCCTTTACTTGATGCACTCGATTACACCACTGGGCAATAACACACGATTCATCCAATCACTGATTGTGCTGCTGTGACTGACACCTCTGAGAGCCAACAGAAGCGGCATATTCATAAGGCCCGCCCACAGGTCGCGCAGGCGCTGCCACTGTCAGCATAAACAGAGAATCAGATGAGAACAGATCAAATGAGACACGGAGCATTTCTCCAGAAACTCCTTGCACTAAATGATAATCATAATCTATCGAGAACTGTGATTGTGTGCACTTGTAAACTTTGGATGCTTCAGCCTGGAGTGTTGTCGTCAGAGAGAGGTGAAGTGGAAATCGGAGTAAAGATTTAGTGGATCCCAGAGCGGTAATCTTTATTGAATAGTCTTTTTTTAATTGAATATGTGATGCAATCTCGTTTTGGTGAGTGACATTTTTTTATCATATGTTATCTTATGAAAGATATGTCAATTTCAGAAATGATTTGATATGAGCTGAGTGTAGGCCGCACAGCGCGAGCTGAACTAATTAGCCGTAGGCTAAAGCTATCACGTATAACAATGAGCATTGTGTCATGAGTTGAGACAATGGGTCTTATTCATGAAACACGAGCAGAACGAATTTTTGTGTAAATCGTGTGTAAAGTGGTTCTGACGTAAATTTTCGGATTCATTAAAATGTTCGTATTTTCCAAACGTTAGTTGGTACGAAAGAAATCTACACCTGCTCCCAGCCACGCGTAAATAGTGCGCTTAACATCCGAACGTTTTGCTCATTAATAAGGCTGCATTTTAATTCACCTTAATCGGGTACATATTTACACAGCATTTTGAAAAAATATTAGGTAACACTTTACAATACGGGTGCACTAATCTGCATTAATTCATATTTAACTAATGCACAGATAATCATGTGTTAATGTATGACTCATGTAGAACTAAACCATTAATTAATGATTACTGCATCAGCAACTAATAAAGATTCTAAATGATTAATAGATTAAGTAATATATGAATTGTTATTAATTAAATGTGTCTATGTATTAATTAATTAATAACTTATTTTATTAACTAAAAGTGTGAATGAATGCGTTAATTACCACAGTTGGTCAAAGCAATGTACTTCAACTTCCAGTTGTCTGCTTTAATTAATCATTAACTAATGATTTGCAAATGCATCATTATGTTATGACTTTACTTGTTGAGGCACATGACTATTAACTTGTTAAGTAATATGCCATTTATGGGTTTTGACAGTTTGCACATGCAGTGAATGTAATGTTGGTGAATGTGTGTGAAGGATGGGTAAGTTGGGCTACACACAAATATCAGCACACCAGAATCTGAACTCCTGAAGCTGTTACACTGTGTTTAAACTGGACGAGACCAGCTATCTACACCTGGACATGACAGACCATCACAAGTCCATTTGTCCTTCATAACAGAACTAGCACAAGAGCTCAGAGTACGTCAGTAATAGAGTGTGGCATCGGTTTACTGACTGGGTTTTGTCGTGTAGTGTCTCGACGCATCCAGTGTAGTATCACTGACTATAATGGACGTTCTATTGTCTTTGTCCAGTCTAGACAGTGTTATGAAATAGCAGAGCTCAACCGCATGTGCTCAGTGTATGTTAACCTGACATAGTCCTGTGCCATGAACAACAAAGTTCATCGGACTCAGTGAAATCTTGGTTGTACATGGTTGGAAATTGAAATCCATGGCTTAGTGTGGATGTCCAAACCAAAATGGCATATTACTTAACAATTAGTTAATAGTCATGTGCCTCAACAAGTAAAGTCATAACATAATGATACATTTGCAAATCATTAGTTAATGATTAATTAAAGCAGACAACTGGAAGTTGAAGTACATTGCCTTGACCAATTGTGGTAATTAACGCATTGATTTAGACTTTTAGTTAATAAAATAAGTTATTAATGAATTAATACATTGACACATTTAATTAATAACAATTCATATATTACTTTATATTAATCATTTAGAATCTTCATGATGCAGTAATCATTAATTAATGGTTTAGTTCTTCATGAGTCATACATTAACACATGATTATCTGTGCATTAGTTAAGCATGAATTAATGGTTATTAGTGCACCCGTATTGTAAAGTGTTACCAAATATTATATATAGTAATTACATACGGTTTTTCTTTTTACTTTTATTACGACAGCCAGTAATTACGAGAGCCATCTGCAAACGGAACAAAAGTCCGCAAGTTTTTTTTATTTTATTTTTTTATTCAAGCTGTTTATTCTTTTACAAGTCCGCAAGTCACAAATAATGCAGTCAAGCTTCATGTCAAACCATTTTCTTTTCACTTCTGGGACTGTTCGATTAACAGATGAAACTCCATTAACTGCATCTATGCTGCCAAGCTTCCTTTTTTTTAGGCCTGATACGCCACTGTGTACGCTTGAAAACAAAATGTGGCGTTTTGAACGAACTTCTGATAATAAACTTCAATTTCTGCATCTGAGAAATTTCTCTTCTTAATTCGTTTTTGAGAAGACAAGTTGAAATCCTTCGTTTGGTGTCATAATATGATGCCCATATAGCCTATAGTTTTCAGTCGGTTTTAATGGGTGGGATTTATGGTAATTTAGAGAATGAGCGTGCACACGCGTCCCATTTACAACTGATTGGAATTCATTAACACACACACACACATTTCACTATCACATCTGACGTTTACGAAGTATTTCTGAATCAGGAGAAGAATTTTCGGGAATGTCGCCTTTACCACTTTAAATCACTCACATATTTACTCGTATATTTACGAATGTTTCATGAATGAGACCCATTGAGTGATTAATGAGTGTCTGTGTTAAATAACTGTCGAAAAGTTCGATTAATGTGTCATTTGAACTGCGCATGTATATGATTTGTTACTGAAATGTTGAATCAGAAATGAATTATTGTACATTTGCCTTGTGTTTTCCAAGGCTGCGTTTTCTTGTTCTCTGTTTTTTTTCCTATGTGAACGTGATCGGCAAGTGTATCCTGTTTTGTGCCATAAATAATCCTGTGGAGGTGAATCGCCTGCCTATTGAATACAATTAAATATGCACAAATGGCTAGCTGACCAGTGCCCATGGACCGGTTTCCACTTTGAACCATAATTTGAAACCATCAACTGGTAGGATAATTACAATTTTCTTTTGTTTTTCGGACTCAAAGGACTTTTAATTTGTGAAATAAATTTTTTTTTTTTTACATCTGAAATGGAGAGACTTGAACTGATCGAGAGAAGTCTGAACAACTCTTTAAACTGAATCATTTGATTCACGAACTCTGGTCAGCTACGTCGTTATTCATGTTGTTGAACATACTATTTTACTATACAAAGATAAGGTGGTTAATTGGAAGGAATGATGAATCACATTGTCTTTTGAGTCAGATCCGATATCGGATTACTAGTATTTCTTTCGTCAACAAAAATTATAACTAAATATTGTCGTCAACGAACCACGTGACGAAAACGAGACGCAACGTAAATGCTGGTCATGTGACAATAACTATAATTAAATGTATAATGCAATATTGTTGACGAATAAAAACGAGACTAAATGTGGTTTACAAAATAAAAACTATGTTAAAATGTCTCTTCATTTTCGTTGACCAAAACGAGATGAAATGTTATGACGCTATTTCGTCTTGTTTAGTCACATTATTATTATTATTATTATTTTGCAGTATTTCTGTTTCCCGTGTCTCACTTCAGGGGCTGCATCAGGGCGCACTGCGCAGACGACGTCACTTCCTCAAGCCTCACTAGCGGCATTATTTAGAAGATGCAGCTGCGGTGAGTTAACGTAAACGACAACAAACAAAGTTAAGTCTGACGCCCGTTTCACACATAGGGCCCGATTTTAACGATCTGAAACGCAAGTATCAAGCGCGAAACGCAAGTAACTTTGTGGCCGGGTCTTGGGCGCTGTTGCTATTATACCGGCGGGATAAATGACTCTTGCGCTCAACGCAAATCTAAAATGGGTTGGTCTGAAGTAGCTTCATTATTCATAGGTGTGGTTTGGGCGTGACGTGAAATAAACCAATCAGAGCGTCATCTCACATTCACTTTAAGAGCAGACGCGCTTATTCTATAGCGGATTCCTATTATAACGGTGGATTTGCCAGACGCGCGCCAGCAGCGATTCACAGCCGAGGAGACCGACGTTCTCGTCAGGGCCGTAAAACACAGAGAAGTGACATTGGGGATGGAGAAACACACCCAAATTAACTTCGGTTAAACAGGCGTATGATAATTTGGGTAAATGTGTAAACTAGAAGTATGCTTTTATAATTATCTATCTATCTATCTATCTATCTATCTATCTATCTATCTATCGTAATGTATGATTTGCAAAAATGAAAACGGCTGCTTCTGTGTGAGAGAATCAAAGTGTATGCGCGTTGTGCACACGTTACATTGATTATGGCCAAGCATGCGCCCTTAAAATATCATAAGAATAACATGTGCAACGCGCCACTGACTTTAAACTAGATTTTTTCAGTTAGTGGCGGAATTGTTTTCTAAACGTGCAAAATAACATGAGGGAACGTTTGCGCCGGAACACGCCGCCTCTTTGCGCTGAACCGCCCCCGGGAGCGCAAGTGTATTTCTTAGTTAACCGACGTGCGTCTGTGGAGGGAAAAGTCCGCTGTGCGCGGGTGCAAAATAGGAATGATACATGCGTCGGTGTACAAAGTCAATTGCGCTGGGTGCAAGATAGGGCCCATACTCCGTGTGCAGTGCATATGCGGTGCAGGAGCAGCACTCGCTATAGTGCTTTCACATATGCTGCGTTTGCAGTGCGTAACTGATCCACGGCTGAACCACAAACACATACTCACTATTTTTATTTCAAATCCAGAAGTTATCAAATACTTTTATTTAAAAAAAGTTTTGTCAGCATTACGATTCTCTTTGTACACACATACTCTTTAATGGTCGTAATTCACATTTAAGCACAATTAAAACAATGTATTCAATGCACTACTTCTATCTAGATTTATTAGCAAGTGGTAAAATATTTAGCCATATAGTTATATTAAAATGACAAATATTTTAAATTAAAACTTAAAATTGACAAAAACAACTGACTCTCATGCCTTTTCTTTTGCATTTAAATTAATACAGTAAATCTTGGATGTCAGAAAGAACTTGTTTTTCAACCTCCACGAATGAGACGAGTGTTACTTTTCTGTTCACTATTTTAGCTATTTTTCCATAGTGATACACTATATTGACTGGGTTAAATACAATTGCATTTCTAAAAAGAGACTAAAATACAATTTTCATTGACTAAAACTAGACTAAGGGCGCTTTCACACTTGGTTCGATTGCCTGTTCCTAACCCGAGTTCGATTGCTCCCCCCCTGCCCCCGATGGACTTTTGTTCACATCATATTATTTGTATCCGAACCGCAGTATGCTTGTGTCATCAAGTTGCAGCTGGTGCGTAATCGTGTTGCTTGGTAACCGCTATGAATGAAAAGGCGTCAAAATGGATAGAATTGCTCGCTTCACATTTGTTCTTTTTTTTTTTTTTAACCTTTGGTTTTGTTTTCAAAGAAAAGATCCAGAAAGAGAAACACATTTGTGTTTGTCTGCCGCAAAAGTACTAAAATCGTTCCAAAGACAGCGGGCTGTCCGCCGAAGACAATTTTTGCGGAGGCAGCCAGAAATCATCTCTCTGCTTGCAGTGCGTCAATCCCGCTTTTCATCAAGTTAAGTGTATACATGACGAGAATAATTCCTGTTAGTGATCCAGAGCGCGATCCATTTGGACGCCGACAAACTTTATTGCTGCGGATAAAACAATAAACCTCCGCAGAAGCATTCCAGAGGTACTCCGCGAGGAACAAAACATGTTCCAAACATAAAACAGGCTATAACCACCTGACCGTTAGTCCAATTGACTTGAAAATTGGTATGCAGTGTCTTGGTCCAAGGTGCCATGTATGTCTATGAGGACGTTGGCGTATCTCGAAAAACATGGCCGCCATCGACCAATGAAATTTGAGCACCTATTAGACAAGATTAACGGAGGCCAATCGGAACGAAACTCGATGGGCATGTTCGACTCATGGCCCTAGAGGTCTGTAAGAGTTTTGAAAGAAATCAGCCACTAGTTGGCGCTAATGAGTTTTATGGCTCTGTAATAACGTGGTGTAAAACTTAACAACTTTTGATGCTTTTGTGCTTAAAGTCCTTAAAGGCCTTAACTGCTTGAACCCCGATAAATGCTGCTTGCAGCTTTAATTTGAAATTGTCATTGTATGAATAAAAGTATTAAAAAAATCGTACAGACCCTAACCTTGTGAATGGCGTTATACATATATAAGCACTTTGGTTTCAGGAGCTCATTATAGGTGTTAGTGACAGCACTGGACTCACAGTAATAGACAGGTGTGTGTGTATTTCCACGCTCATGTGATCTGCTGACATCAACACCAACACTAGCTGTAGGCGAGCGAGTCGCTCTCTAGATTTCTTCTTCTCTCGTTCTCTGTCTCTGTGTTTCTCCCTCAAGGCTCAGCTAAAACACATCCTGCTCTGCTCCAAAATAAAATCAATACAACAGAAGCGCACACACACACACACACACACACAGAAGATGACTGCATGTGACTGCAGGCAACAACAACATACTCCTCTAATCCAGGTCACACACTCCGAAGGAGAGAGTTAATGAAGAGAAAGACAGCCCATAGGAGAAATACACATAAAAGTAGTTTTTAGATTATATTATTTATTTTCTCTCGTTTCTCGATTGTATCTCCTAGAAAATTATAATAAAAAATTGTTTCGCAGATGTTGCTCCTCAGAAAAACATCCCATTATTCACCCAAATGGAGTTTCAGGATTTGCCAAGATACTACATTCTGCAATCAAAGATCTCAATATGAACTCAACAAATTGTCTCATTTTAGTTCCTTTAAGGAATTTTAAGAGAAACATCTGATACTTCAAAAGACAAAATAATGGAAGCTATGAAAGAGCAACATCTAAGCAATACAATTCCTCACTCACACATGACAAGACTGAGGTAGAGCGAAATCAAGGCAAACTGGCGGGATTGAAGGAGGGAAGAGGAAATGAGAAGGGACGAGAGACTAGATAGTAGTTTGAGGCGAACAGCGAACGGAGGCCAGCTCCTACACAATGAAAAGTGTTTTACACCAGATTTGATATTCACACTTCTGTAAGACTCAGCACAGAGAAATGTCTACATAGCAGAATGGAGAATAGCCCGGGGAAGAGCTTCTGCTGCGCTGCAGATCTGCTTGTTTGTACTCTCACCGTGTTAATTCGCCTTTGCTCTGCGCACAGCTTCCTCCTCGGCTCGTGTGCAAGTCAAACAGGGCCGTGAATGCATGAGACATTATGAGTGTGTGTGTTTTAACTGTGAAAGATAGAGATGAGGAGGCGACACTGGAGGGATGGTTCACCCAAAAATTACTATTCTGCTTTCATTTACAGTTTTTCTCAGTCGCTTTGGTGCATTTCTCACATCACTATTTACATTTGCACAACAGTTAGTTCAACCTCCACAACATTTAGTCATTTGTGCACATCATAGTAGCAGTTTCTCATTCCTTCCAACAAACTGCAAATGCTTTTGGACATGCATCAATTGCTTTCATACAACTCTCTGCTGTTTTATAACATTATCATTTGCTTATGTCATGTCAGTCAAAATTAACTATACTTGTGAATGCTGAATAGTCATTCCATATAAAAGTAATAGTCCTCATTTCATTGCTTGAGTCATTACATACAAAAATGTTGAACTAGTTGTTAAAATCTGTCAAGCAAATTTTACACATTTTTTTAAATCTTTTTTTTTTCTTGAAAAAAGCAAGACCCTTTCTCTTTTTCTGATTGCAAGAGATGATATTTGCTGTGATGTAGATGAAATTATGTGGCCAGACAGAGAGGAACGTCTGTGCATGAATGATTATGTATGTTGTATGTTCAGTTCCAATATGTACTGCAGTATTGTGTACAGTTGTGCACAGCTCTACCCAAAGGGAGTTTATGTTTGTTGTAAATAAGGGTGTATTTTTTCTTTTGCAAAATGTTGTGAACAAATTAGAATTGCAAAGAGCATATGCAGTAAAAATGTGAAACATACATATTCAGTGTCTTGTACTCAGTTACCTCACTAAATACTGTAATGTGTAACTTTACTGTATTTTTCAAATGGCTGTGCAAAAAGTATATAATGCTGTCTTGAGCATTTTCAGGTTGTGTCACCAAGATCTGACTTTTTTGCATTGGAAAACATTTACAGAGTAAACTGTCATAATGAAAACATGACAAAGCCATTTGACTATCTTGTTCATAAACAATGGTGTCTGGACTTTTCATCTTGATGACACTGACACTTTCATTGACGTGAATACTTGCTTTTGAGGAATGAGCTCTCCATTTTGAGAAAGTGACACGCTTTTGCAGGTTATCAACTAGGTTTTGCAGTTTGTACTAATTGTTTTGAGAACTGCATTAACTGTTGTGCAAATGTAAATAGTGATGTGAGAAATGCACCAAAGCGACTGAGAAAAACTGTAAGCACCCTCATGCTGGTCGAAACCCATGTGGATGATGGATGGATGGATGGATGGATGGATGGAAAGAATGACAGATGGATGGATAGATAGATGGATGTATTGACAGAAAGATAGCTGGATAGCTAGATAGATAGATAGCTAGATAGATAGATAGATAGATAGATAGATAGATAGACAGACAGATAGATAGATAGACAGATAGATAGACAGATAGATAGATAGATAGATAGATAGATAGATAGATAGATAGATAGATAGATAGATAGATAGATAGATAGATAGATAGATAGATAGATAGATAGATAGATAGATAGATAGATAGATAGATAGATAGATAGATAGATAGATAGATAATAACGGATAGATGGAATAACAGATGTACTGACGGATGAATGGACGCAGTTTCCTTGGGCTTCAGTGACAGAGCGCATGCTTTGGCTTCAGGCTTATGCATATGTGTTTGCATTTAAACAACACAGCTGTCACTGAGAATTACATCCCCTCACCGAGATATGACAGCTGTGATGTGAGAGGACGAGTCGAATCGAGAGAGAGAGGGAGAGAGACGGGTTACACTCATTCACACTCACTCCTGTTTACACCCGTGACGAGAACTAGAGCAGAACGTCTTCCCTGACATCTATCTGCTGATAATAAAAACTGATGTTTATTAATAACCACACCTGCATTTCCTGAAAGATGTACAAGACCAATCACTATTCTGCATGCAAACAAATGTGAAAAAGAACAACCGCAATATCCGTATGCAAATATTACAATAATGACATCACTTTCATATACATTTTGCATGCTGCACGTTCTGTGTGTGAATGAGAAGTGAATGAGGCATTTTCAAACTGTTACATTTAAAGCAAGACACTTCAGGTGAACAGGGTTTAACTATTAGCAATCACCATACTTCCCAAGTTGATTAATCACAGTACATTAATACAACTGTATTGTATTGCAAGTTTTCTGAAATGTTAAATATGCAAACCAATTGTCTAAAGGAATAGTTACTTTAAAATGTTACATTCTGTCATCGTTTACTCAAGTTGTTTCAAACCTGTATGACTTTCTTTTTTCTGCTGAACACAAAAGAAGATATTCTGAAGAATTTCGGCAACCAAACAGTTGATTTTATATATATATATATATATATATATATATATATATATATATAAAATATCATAGTATATCATAGTGTTTTGTTTTCCTATGGAAGTCAATGGGGTCCATCAACTGTCTGGTTACCGACATTCTTCAAAATATCTTCCTTTGTGTTGAGCAGAAGAAAGAAAGTCATGCAGGTTTGAAACAACTTGAGTAAATGATGACAGAATATTCATTTTTAAAGGGGTGGTTGATTATGATTTCACTTTTCTAACTTTAGTTAGTGTGTAATGTTGCTGTTTGAGCATAAACAACATCTGCAAAGTTACAACACTCAAAGTTCAAAGCAAAGGGAGATATTTGGTTTTTTTTAAGGACTACAACAAACGGCTGGTAGAGACTACACGACATTCCTCCCGGGTTAGTGACATCACCAACCCTAGAATTTACATAAACCCCGCCCCCGGAACACGATTTATAGATTATCAAGACAGAATATGCTAATCAATGACTAGAAGATAACTACACATAAGCTACATCAACTAACTAACCATTCAGAAATGTTGTCTACATGTTGTCACTTCTTCTTGAGTCTCTCCATCTTTCTGACTCCGGATTGAACATAAAAGGCTAATTTTTTTTTAAATTTCCAGTGCACGTCTGTGTGAGGTAAAAGGACAAAAGCTGTTGATGCTCCGCCCTCTGTGCCGGGAGCAGCAGCTCATTTGCATTTAAAAGGACAGACACAAAAATGGTGCGTTTTTGCTTACCCTCAAAAAGTGACAATTTTAACATATCTGTGGGGTGTTTTGAGCTAAAACTTCACATACACACTCTGGGGACATTAAAGACTTCTTTTACATCTTGTGAAAAGGGCATTATACCTGAACTATTCCTTTAAATATGCATTAATTAGATAAACCTAAACATTGGATAAAGCCAGGTGCAAAATTCTTGTTTCATTTTGCCATAGAGGTAAAGATTTTTACAGAGGAGATTTTAGATATCTCCGGTTATCACTCAAATATCTGAAAAACTGGAATTGTCCCCAGATTCTCACATCTAGTGACAAACTTCTCACGCACCAGTGCTTCAGACCAAAACACAGGCACACATTACACACACACACTTCCCACTTAAATGTTACACTGATTGGTGCCAAGCTATAATGCGGCAGACGCCAAATGCCAATGACCTGCTCTTTGCACCCCTGACTTCCTGTCAGGCAGGAAACGCATCACAAATGAGTGCTGGGTGCTGGAGGGCGAGTGCATGGGTATAATTCAGCGCCACTGGCACCTGCCGCACTCAGAGTGTCTGACCAGCAGAACGAATGGGGTCATAGCACATGTGATCAGCAAACTCTCATTTATATGTAAATGATGCTAGCTCTACCTCCACACACACACACTTCAACACCCACTTACTCATTTTGGCTGGAATACACACACAGACTTCAACACACAAAAGCCCCAAGCCCTAATGAGCTGTCTCACTACATAGTCTACAAAGACAGATGCTTACTAAGGGTGCTAGATGCAGCATATCAGATAAGAACCAGGGTTCAGGAGCTTTTAAAAGTCGAACTTCTTGAAACCAAGCAAAGAAAGGTCCATCTAGTGCAGATGGGCAACTTCGGTCCTGGAGGGCCACTGTCCTACAGAGTTTAGCTCCAACCCTGAAAAAAATCACCTGCCTGTCATTTTCTAGTAATCCTGAGGACCTTGATTAGCTTGTTCAGGTGTGTTTGATTAGGGTTGAAGCTAAACTCTGTAGGACAGTGGCCCTCCAGGACTGGAGTTGCCCATCCCTGATCTAGTGCAAGTCAACATAGAGAATAATGGGAAAGCTGCGCAGTGGAAGGCAAAAATGCATTTTGTGGAAACGGCCCCATACCGTTTCTCCTGTTTTGTTGTTGCTGGAGTGTCCGAGGCACGAGCTGTAAAGGCACAGCCCTCTTCTGGAAAGCGGTGCGGGGAGCAGCAGCTCATTTGCATTTAAAGAAACATACACACGTGTTTTTTCTTCCACTCAAAAAGGGTGAATATATAAATGATCTGTGGGGTATTTTGAGCTGAAACGTCACAGACAGACTTATATGGCATCTTTTATAAAGAGGCATAATAGGTCCCCTTTAAAAACCTTGATGCCTAAATAGACGAGTTTAGAGGACTGAAAAACAAACACTCACTGACTCCCACTTTAACAACAAAGAAACAAGCAAATGGGTGAAGAAAACCTCTCAGATGAACTCATGAGGGATGTGAACTATCTGTCTAACAGGGAAAGATTGCTTGATATTCCCTGGACACATCAGAAGTGTGTTTAATCAGACACAGATCTACAGTACACTGCTGCATCTAAACAGCCCATTTATTCAGGCCCGGAATCCAGTAAACACATCCACGAATCCTTTAAACGCACCGAGCTCTTAATGCTGCAGATTTAAGATCGGTAAATAATGAATGTGCTATGATCTTCAAGTCCACACCATTACTGGACCGCTCTCCACTGCAGGGAAATCATTTGTAGAAAGAGAGAGATGGATTATCTTACTGAGAATTATGACACAGACCTGAGTATGTAAAATATGCATATGGTGTCATGTGGCTGGAACGAAGTCTATTGCAGGCAATAATGACTTCAAGCATTAGTGTCGCGGTAAAGTGAAGCAGGTAAACGTTAAGAGGCCATTCTCTGTGTTTCCCTGAAGTCCATTTATAACGTTAGTCAAGGTTTCTTGTGCCAAAAACACTTGTGATATAGATTTGCATGACCACTTTCAACCCTCTATGATCCTTAAGGCAAGCCAATGTTTTTTAGCACATGTCATTATAATAGAAAGTGCTTTACATTGACATAATAAAGAACAAAACAAATATAAAGTCATGCATATATATCATATAAATAATAAAGTATCCAATAAAAATTGTAATATATGTAAAATAATTTAAGAGTTAATTGTAAAATGGATTAAAAAATAATAAATAACGAATTAATATGAAAAAAATAAAATATATATATAAATGAAGGAAAAAAATGTTTTGGCTACTGTAACTAAGAATTATATATAACAATCATTAAAATACATAAAAAGTCAGGTTGATACTTTAAATATAATAAAAACAATAAATAATGAATATGGAAACAAATTATACTAGACATATACTAATAGTAAATAATAGTAGAATTCCTATTGTAGCATTTATTAATATGTAATTTATTAAGACATTTTATAATATTTTTATATGTAAATTGACATAATGGACATACTAAGGAAAAAAGAAAAATATAGTCAAACATAAAAATCTAAATGATATAAATCATAATTTTTATTTTTTTTATCATATAAAAAGTCAGATTAATATGTTAACCAAAATGGATTAAAAATAATGAATATAAAAAAAATATATAATAATAATAATAGTCAAACTACTTTTCAAATAGAATTAAAACCTGTTTAATAAACATAAAAATCTAAGTCTATAAATCATAAAATACCATCTTTAAATTAACCTGACTTGTATATGTTCATTTAAAATGGATTTCAAAAGAATGAACAGTGAATATAAAAAATAAATAAATACATGCAATCAAGTAGATTTTAACGTGTGTTTACTACCGTAGCTTTTAAAAGTCCATTTGTAAATGACCTCTGTTATGGCGTAGTTCATGCTCTCGTTCATCAGGACAGGTCAGGATGTTGAATAATGAATAAGATGTGTAAATGTGGGTGGTCACATGATAATGATCACATGTCTTTAAAATCAACACACTGACATAAATGGGTGGAGCTTTGCGCAAAAATCACTTCTGTGTGGAAAAACTGTATTGAAATCTCATGGAAAAAAACATGAGCAGGTGATCAAGTCAAGTCAAGTCAAGGAGGACGAGGCATGGAAAGAAACAACTGACCCCTAAAAGACAGTGACATATAATCTTCCCCGGTGGACCGTCAGGTCAACAAACACACTATCACAGCACACAACAGTTTCTGAGGGAATCAACCGGTCCGTCAGTCAGTACAGTGTCGTTACTTTCCCTTTAACGTTATAGTTATTGTCTTTGCTGTGAATGGGCCTTTAGGCTAACGAAGTATTCTATTAGATAAAAGAATACTTTATTGTGATTATTATAATGCAATGAAGATTGGTGTCACTGGTCTGCAACTAAAGCTCATCATCATGAACTTCATCAGCATCATTAGTGTTGCTTTCACCTCGATATGGCAGCGCGTCTAACCTCTCACACCTATAATTACACCGTTTCAGCCAAACAATAGCCGGCTTTTTAATAAGGAGCTTATTTTCTTTATGATTCCCTAAAATTGAGGGTAAATAAACTCCCAGGACTATATCTTGCCCTGCTGACTCCATGAGCTGTGTAATTATGTTCGGGAGAAAGCGGCGGCCGCCTATTGATACAGCAGAAAAGCAGGGGAAGCATCTAGAAGTGTGGCGTTAATGAGGAGAGGGAGGGTGGATCTCCGGAGGGTTCTGCTTATCTTCCGTCCCGAGGGCAGAAACCCAACGCCGCCTGTGTGCATTTAAACCCTTTACAAATGCTGTAATCACCTGAACCAGGGGCTTTAATGGACGCTCTGCCGCTCAGATAAAACTACAGCTACCACAGACCTGACAGAGTGAAAGACAGAGAGACAAAGAGAGACGTGAGCCGTCAGGAGGAAGACTCGCACTTCAATCCTAGTGATCTGTCTACTGTCTACTAGGCCTTAAGGGTGTGTCACACTTGGCATGTTTGGTTTGATTAAAACGAACCCTGGTGCGATTGCTCTGTTAGTGCGCTTCATTGTGTGAACGCACGCTGTCATCTGAACCCTGGTGACACCAAACAAGCTGAAAAGAAGAGTCTCAGTCCGCTTCAAAACTAACTCTGGCGCGGTTCGAATGATATATGAACGCAACACGGACCAAAGACATGTAAACGCACCAAAAACAGGACATGATGTCACAAGATGCGATCCTATAAAGGACAGATTGCTCAAGCACACCTGTTTTTTCTCATCATAAGCCGCGTTTCCATTACCCTTTAAATTGCGCAAAAAATAAAGAAAATACGCCCAATGGAAACACGTCAATTTCGCAAAAACTCCCATTTATCGCAAAAAAGGTTTTACGCTCGCATGAGGTGGTTTTTCAGGCAATTCGAAAAAGAAATATTTCGCAAAACTGCAATGGAAACAGTTTTGGCGCATGTACAGGTCACCTGACGTGGTGACGCGGTGTGTTTGGACAGAATACGAGACAGAGTTCTTTATTAAACTCATAAAAGACAGAAGAATTACAGGAATACTGGATTCTAAACCTCAAATAAATGCCGCAATCAAGACCTCGAAGCAGATATGAGGGAGAAACACCCAGAAACACTTAATATGTGCCGCTCACAAGTATAATAAGGGTCGTTCCTTACCATTAATGCTTGGAAAACACAATTCGATTAATAATAATGGCTAGTGCAATTAATAACAAACAATACAGTACATAAACCTACCAACATCCGTTGCCATGGTTTTTGGAATGATTTTTCTTATCACAAGAGGAAAAAATGAAGTTTTAGTGAATGTATCTCTATGCAGTTATGTTCGGTATCTTTAGGTTCAGTGTGAAAAATGCAAATGTGGACCAGGACTGCATAAAGTTTTGTTTATTTTTGGTCCGGACCAAACGAACCAAGCAAACCAAACTATAATTGGGAACACACCCAAAGAAAACCGCTCAGTACCGTTCAAAAGTTTGGGGTCGGTACGATTTGTTTGCTTATGCTCTCGAAGGCTGCATTTATTTGATCAATGCTTGATTCCTTTCATTTGCACATGTCAGTGAAGTCCAGCTGTTATTTTATGGTTCAAAATGATGCTCATGAGTTATTCACATGCAGCCTACACAAGTAAGCGAGACTTAGGGTTCACACTTGGCCTGTTTGGATTAAAACAAACTCTTGAGCGTTTGCTCGGTTAGTGTGAACGCTGCCATCCGTCCAAATGAACCTGTCACTCACATGAGATCGACCAATAGCAAGCCACAACCTTCCAATCATCTAAACAATTCCCGACGAACAAAAGTCCCGCCCTACATTTCTCCTGGTTCAGGAACCAGTTCACTCGGATATAATTCACAACAGGGAAGAAAAGACTAGCGCAACTTTCGTTTCAACTTTCGTTTTGAATCTACAAAAAGAAAAATTGATAGAGGTCACAGATGTTTGATGTATATGAACTATAGGAGAGGAGGACACACACAGAGACAGATGAAGAGAGACAGGCGGAAGAGCGACAGCTCCGTGATGATCAGGCCTGAGGATCTGCTCTTCAGAAATACTTCACTCAGTCTGACCACACACACACAGAGAGAGCTGCCATGTCTGATAACCACAGCGATGAGCACATTTCACATCTGACACCTTCAAGATGGACAGACAGAGAGAGGTAAACATCACTCCTCCTCGTCCTGTTCATCTCTCCTCCATCGCTCAGATGAAGGTGGGATCAACGCAGGTGTTAAATGCAGTTTGAGAACGACAACATCGTTCAGAAGAGCAGTCTCCTCCCCTCAGGCGCTTTAGCCAATCAGAACGTCAAACTCCTGCGCCGTTCATCAGCGCTTAGCCTGAGGTGGCCAATGACGGGAGCTTTTGATGGATGGCGTATCCATAGATTGAAATCCGGGCTGACTGACAGCTCTCATAACTCGGATCACCGAAACTGACAGATAATCGTTGATCATCTAGCGGCTCGTGGCGGTACAAACCTTCCGGATTTTTCTCATCTAGATTGAGACGCATTTGTATGGAAGCTTGTTCCCGCCACAGAATAAAACATTTTAAAAAGATAATTGCGACTTTTTATCTCACAATTGCGAGCTTGCATCTCGCAATTCAGACTTTATTTCTCAGAAATGCGAGATATTAAGTCAGAATTCCGTGATATAACCTCGCAATTGCGAGAAATAATATTTCACTTATTCAGGTCATCACAGAATTTTGCATAACATTCACCACGTATGTTACAGAGATCTCCATGAATCATCTGAAAAGAATTACATTCAATTTAAATGGTCGTATTTGTGTACAAAGACCTGATAAATGTTCAAAGAGAGCGGATTTACACATAAACATCTTATAAACATCTGAATATCACTCTAAACAAGGATGCAAACATTCCTGGTTGTAACAACTATGAATGTTTTAGCAATTTAAAATCTCTTTCTTAAAATCTTTCAATTTCTTAAAATATAAACCAACTAACTAACTAACTAACTAACTAGCTAGCTAGCTAACTAACTAACTAAATAACTAGCTAGCTAACTAACTAACTAACTAACTAACTAACTAGCTAACTAACTAACTAACTAAATAACTAACTAACTAACTAACTAACTAACTAACTAACTAACTAACTAACTAACTAACTAACCTATATTTCCAGGAAAACAATCACTTTTTGGCAATGTACATGAGTAATCAGGACAGTTACTACAGTTAACATTAATAAATTGATTTTCTTCTTTTTGTTGTTGTTGTTGCTGCTATAGTTGACATGAAACAAGCATGGTTTTATATAAAGAGAATGAAAGTGAGGGAACTGTGAAGGATCTGTGTACCACATCAAGTCAACGAAACCGGCTGTGAAAATCGGACTGTCCTTGAATCCCTCACAGTCCGGTCGTCATTCCCACCATACGAAACACAGCCTCTAGCTCGTCTAGCATCAGTTGTGTTGAGCCAGAGGTTTGGTGGAGGTTGGTTTTCCACCAGCGTGAAGCAGAACGAGCCGAAGCGGTCGTGTACAGGCGCTGAGAGATATTTCCTGATATTGACCCTGCTGTCAGGGCGTTCCTGTATCTGCAAAATAAGTGTCTTTGATAAAGCAGGTTAACATTGATTAATCCTTGAGAACTCTGGGCTTCAGAAAAGAAATTAACGAGCAGCGTTTTCCTGCCGTGTCCCTCAGGAGAAGGAAGTCTGAACACAACACAGCCACTCGTCTCATTACAGAGCCACAGACAACAGTGTGTCCGCGCGCTAGCCTGTTAGCGCTCCGCCAGCATGTTCGTTTGGGAGGGAACGGGAACAATCGATGCACTGCTGATTTGTCCCAGTAAGGAGTTTACAAAACACACTTTCTTTCTCTCTTTCTTTCTTTCTTTTACATTTTTTGAACATGCAGACAAATGGCAATGTTTACAACAACGTTCTATCTTTTTTTATCCTTTCTATACCCTATACTCTAACATTCCTGCCAAGAATCTAAATAAATAAATAACAATGTTTTCAATCTTTTATCTTTTATCCTTGTCATACCTCACTCCAATATTCATGCCAGGAATAAATAAATAAAAACAAATAAATATTATATATATATATATATATATATATATATATAATATTTATTTGTAAGTGTAAATATATAAAGAAAGAAGTGGACTTTAGAGAGTCTGTCAGAACATGAACACTGAATGAACTGATTCTGGTCTCAACATCATCGTCTCAGTAACTCTATGACTAACTTGACTAAATAATAAAACAAGGCTGGAGAATAAATAATAAATACAAGAAAGCTTAATGATGAAAATAGTAAACCATCAGCATGCTGAATACTTTAATATTTGAACATCCCAAGTTTATGGTCTAAATGCACCATCATTCAGAGGTCACACACACACACAAAGTAGGTTGGCCAACTCCACGAATACAGAAATGTACTACTGAAAACAAACAAACAAAAACCTTTCCAAAAGAGAAATAGTGTTTGTTTCACAGAACGACTCGAGTGCATATTCATCAGAAGGTTCCAGAGGAAAGGATGCTGAAACGACGTTGAAGCAGCTATCCTACTTTAACAGAGTTGCATGCTTATATAACATATAATCCACTGAAAAAGTAGGTGTGCGTGAACCCACCATCCGTCTAGAGTCTAGACGTCAAATTACGCGGATCTACAGGAGAGGAAGATCTGGCGTGGTGGCATGTTAATTCAATATAATGAGATTGTAGAAATCCGCTGCTTGGGACACGTCTGAGTGTGGACTCGGGTAAAGCAGCATTCAGGGGCTCATCTCGTTACGTGTGCAGCAGCACCCTGGTTAATTTTGAATTCAGTTCGCAAATTTAGTTTTGCAAGTTTTGTTGGAAGCTTCCACTGCTGATTGGATAGCAAGTGTTTCTGGACGGATCTCTTTCACACATACATTTTATAATGGAAGCTTATTTCAAAGGTTGCATCCCAATCACACACGTCGTCTACTCTCTAAAAATATGCATTTTGCCAGTGATGAGAAAGAACATGTTTTAGTATGAGTACAAATTACTTTTTTTTTTATATTAAATTTCCTATTTCTTTCTTTCTAAAGAAAATAACAGGAAGCTTTGTAGTGCAACAAAATGAATAAAACATAAATGCATTTATTTAAATGTACAATTCTCTATAATTAAATTAAAGTGGCAAAGACAACCACCAGAGACACCTCCTCTTCTGTAGTGCAGTGGATTGTGGGTAATAAAACGTGCAATGCAAAAAACAACAACAAAAAAATACAACAAAACATTAGCCCAAAAACATTTACTCTTGCATATTTTAAATATCGTCTAAAAATAATATGCATTCAGGGAATTTTTCTTTCTTCCTTTGAACATGCAGAGAAATGTCCATGTTTACAACAATGTTCTTCCATTTTTTATACTTTTTTTGTCATTTTCCTTTAAATAAATAAATAAATAAACAAGCAAACAAATATTCTCTTGTTCCCTTAATATCTTTTTTATTTTCAATGTTTTCTAATTTTATTATTATAATATATATATATATATATATATATATATATATATATATATATATATATATATATATATATATATATATATAAATACTAACATTAGAAAACATTGAAAATAACAGTGAAAATAACAGGGGACAGTACGTGAACTGGGACACATCCTAACAGGTCAATCAATCGTACAGGACAGAAGACAGGTGGACAATGCTCAAATACCCTGAGGTGAAATACTGAGACAATAACACAGTAACCCTGGGCAAACAGAGCCACTCTATCAGTGTCAGCTGACCTTACATGATCTCTAAAAAATATATGACACCACCCTAAACAATCAATGTTTGATCCAAACGCAAGATCAATAACCCCAATGGCAGCATTCAAAACCTCAATAAAGACTCGAACGCACTTGTATTCTCATTTTAAGGCATACGAGTCAGCTCAACTATGAGAATGTGTCCAGAGATGTGATACTCAAAATGAGACTTCAAATCTTCGACTTCGACAACAGACAGAAATGACCCTGTCCGTCCGTGTGGTCATTTCTAGCATGAGCTGATTGGTCATTCAACTATTTTGTGTTTAATAATTCCAGGGCAACTTTAATAAAGCATGTTTTGAGAACGGGTTTTTATCTCTAATCTGTTTTTGCCCTCTTCCAGGATCAATACGAGGCAGCTTTAGTTGTGTGAATCAATGCGCTTGCACTGCTGGGCTTCTACCTTGGCCTGATAACTCTGCAAAGGTTCCACATCTGTCACAGTCTGATCTAGATACGTCAAACTCTATTCCCCCCAAGGAAAGTGACCGAAACACTCTCTTTATGCAACCTTGAATGGTTATTTGCTCCTTTAAGAGCCTACAGCAAATTTGATAGGCTACAGGGACCTGGGTTATTGCTCCATCGCCAGTCCATGGAGCGCAAAAGACCATTTTAGACTAGCATGCTGGCACGTACAATGGTGCGTTCTTACTGACCGCAATTAAAGCACGTTGGCAATCTCTCCACATATCTGCAGTCCCATTGGTAGCCGTTGCATCAACTGTGAATCTGAATAAAGTTCTACAGCCCTTGTCATTCACGTCTCCACAGATCTCCAGCTGTCATCGGAAATGAATGACTTCTAGTGACTTTGATGTGAACGATCCTTACATCTTTATTTGGAAATCTGGAATTAATATAAGCAACCAGTAACATTTACCTGAAATATATACACAATGATTCAGAAAAATATTCAGACTCTCATATTTTTGCCTGTGAACTGAGCATTAAAATGGATGAGGTGGTGTGTGTGTGTGTGTGCGGGTCAGTGAAGTGACCCTTGGGGAATTGTAGTGTGGGTAATAAACAAGGCACTAAGTGAGTAACCACACATTGTGTGTGTGTGTGTGTGTGTGTGTGTGTGTGTGTGTGTGTGCGTGTGTGTGTGTGTAATGAGACTTGTAGAAACGTGACATCATTGTGCTGGACCTCACAGTAGTTCATCTTAACAATAGCAGCTCTCTATAGACCACATGCTCAATGCCAGTTATTAATACACATACGCGTACACATACACATACACATACAGACACTACAATCATTATAGTGCTGCTCCAAAACCTAGTGGGCTGCTTACCTAGACAGCATTTTAAGGCCAAAAACATAAGCAAGACAGCATCACATATTTCCTTCGCAGAAAATTCAATCCCAGAATGCATTGCGCTGATCTTAGAGAATAAAAATACATCAAAAAAGGTTGATTATAAATATGTAATTCATCCAATACCAAAAAGAAAGTACAAATAGTTCAGTCTGATTACAGATGGGCAATTTTAGCCTATATGCTGTGCATATTTATGTTCATTATACTATCATATGTAAGTTAGGGTTAGGGTAAGGGTTAGGGTTAGGGTTAGGGTAAGGGTAAGGGTTAGGGTTAGGCACATAAAAGTTTGGTGAGATACACTATTTTTGCACAACGTGGAGTTCAAATCACTCATCTATGAAGTTCCATTTCAGTTTAAACGCTGTCTTAGAAGTCTGCTGCCTATGTAGATAATAGGAAGCTCACTCAGTTTTGGAACAGAGCAAATAATACCTCCATAAATATGCATGTAAACAATAAGATTAAAGCACGAGATTAAACATGATTACTGGAAGACATTACACACATCTGTTCCTCATCCTGTTTTACATCATCACTTTGCTTAACTGGCACATCTAGACTTTGTTTGCTTAAGCTTCTTATAAATAAAAATTTAATATAATTTAATCAGTGAGCTAAAAGACACACACACACACACACACACACACACACACACACACACACACACACACACACACACACACACACATTAAATAGTTGTGTTCTCAGACATTTTATGAAATTCAACAAGGATTTCGTTAACACTTTACTCAAAACCTTTATGTATAATGCATTATAAAGGTATTCATAATGAACATTATAATGCATTATATCTTTTCATAAATTGTCGCCAAAGTTAAAATGCTTTATATTATATGCAGATTCCTTCTTACATCTGAATTTGGTTGTTTGTCATGTGTTTTAATGCATTATCCTTTCTAAAGGTGTAACAATGAATAGATAAGTATCATAATGTATTATAAATGTGGTTACAAGTATTCCTGAGACCATAACGATGCATTACAAGCATAACTAATGCATTTAAAATACTTTTATAATGCATTATATCTGTAAAGAGGATTTGAGTAAAGTGTTACCAGGATTTCATATGCTATATATGGTGCTGTATATGGTGAGGAATCATGGGTAATGCATGCTGGCTTTCCTCCAGCAGCAAGAACTCAGCTTTCACTTCAGTGTACAGTCGAGCATGTGAGCAGAATTCATTCGAATGTAATCAGGACGCCTGTGTTCTGTAGGAATGATTCTGGGTGTACAGAATGACCTCACTACAATACTACTGCTGTACCATTTTAACAATTTGCAGTATTGTATGTAGACTGCACACAGTGTGTGAAAAATATTGTGAAATGTTATTACAGTTTAAAATAACTGCTTTCTACTTCAATATATTTTAAAATGTCATTTATTCCAGTGATGGAAAGCTGAATTTTCAGCATCATTACTCCAGTCTTCAGTGTCACATGATCCTTCAGAAATCATTTTAATATGCTGATTTGCTGCCCAAGAAACATTTCTTATGATTTGTGGAGTAAATTACATGAACAAACCTCTTGCAGAAGCTCAAACGTGCTGCGTGACACGAGAATGATCCTCATTGGCTCTTGCTGAAGCTCAAACGTGCTGCGTAACACGAGAATGAACCTCATTGGCTCTTGCTGAAGCTCAAACGTGCTGCGTGACACGAGAATGATCCTCATTGGCTCTTGCTGAAGCTCAAACGTGCTGCGTGACACGAGAATGATCCTCATTGGCTCTTGCTGAAGCTCAAACGTGCTGCGTAACACGAGAATGAACCTCATTGGTTCTTGCTGAAGCTCAAACGTGCTGCGAAACACGAGAATGAACCTCATTGGTTCTTGCTGAAGCTCAAAAGTGCTGCGTAACATGAGAATGAACCTCATTGGTTCTTGCTGAAGCTCAAACGTGCTGCGTAACACGAGAATGATCCTCATTGGCTCTTGCTGAAGCTCAAACGTGCTGCGTAACACGAGAATGAACCTCATTGGTTCTTGCTGAAGCTTAAACGTGCTGCGAAACACGAGAATGAACCTCATTGGTTCTTGCTGAAGCTCAAAAGTGCTGCGTAACATGAGAATGAACCTCATTGGTTCTTGCTGAAGCTCAAACGTGCTGCGTAACACGAGAATGATCCTCATTGGCTCTTGCTGAAGCTCAAACGTGCTGCGTAACACGAGAATGAACCTCATTGGTTCTTGCTGAAGCTCAAACGTGCTGCGTAACACGAGAATGATCCTCATTGGCTCTTGCTGAAGCTCAAACGTGCTGCGTGACACGAGAATGATCCTCATTGGCTCTTGCTGAAGCTCAAACGTGCTGCGTAACACGAGAATGAACCTCATTGGTTCTTGCTGAAGCTCAAACGTGCTGCGAAACACGAGAATGAACCTCATTGGTTCTTGCTGAAGCTCAAAAGTGCTGCGTAACATGAGAATGAACCTCATTGGCTCTTGCTGAAGCTCAAACGTGCTGCGTAACACGAGAATGAACCTCATTGGTTCTTGCTGAAGCTCAAACGTGCTGCGTAACATGAGAATGAACCTCATTGGTTCTTGCTGAAGCTTAAACGTGCTGCGTAACACGAGAATGAACCTCATTGGCTCTTGCTGAAGCTCAAACGTGCTGCGTAACACAAGAATGAACCTCATTAGTTCTTGCTGAAGCTCAAACGTGCTGCGTAACACGAGAATGAACCTCATTGGCTCTTGCTGAAGCTCAAACGTGCTGCGTAACACCAGAATGAACCTCATTGGTTCTTGCTGAAGCTCAAACGTGCTGCGTAACACGAGAATGAACCTCATTGGCTCTTGCTGAAGCTCAAACGTGCTGCGTAACACAAGAATGAACCTCATTAGTTCTTGCTGAAGCTCAAACGTGCTGCGTAACACGAGAATGAACCTCATTGGTTCTTGCTGAAGCTCAAACGTGCTGCGTAACACGAGAATGAACCTCATTGGCTCTTGCTGAAGCTCAAACGTGCTGCGTAACACGAGAATGAACCTCATTGGTTCTTGCTGAAGCTCAAACGTGCTGCGTAACACGAGAATGAACCTCATTGGCTCTTGCTGAAGCTCAAACGTGCTGCGTAACACGAGAATGAACCTCATTGGCTCTTGCTGAAGCTCAAACGTGCTGCGTAACATGAGAATGAACCTCATTGGTTCTTGCTGAAGCTCAAACGTGCTGCGTAACACGAGAATGAACCTCATTGGCTCTTGCTGAAGCTCAAACGTGCTGCGTAACACGAGAATGAACCTCATTGGTTCTTGCTGAAGCTCAAACGTGCTGCGTAACACGAGAATGAACCTCATTGGCTCTTGCTGAAGCTCAAACGTGCTGCGTAACACGAGAATGAACCTCATTGGCTCTTGCTGAAGCTCAAACGTGCTGCGTAACACGAGAATGAACCTCATTGGTTCTTGCTGAAGCTCAAACGTGCTGCGTAACACGAGAATGAACCTCATTGGCTCTTGCTGAAGCTCAAACGTGCTGCGTAACACGAGAATGAACCTCATTGGCTCTTGCTGAAGCTCAAACGTGCTGCGTAACATGAGAATGAACCTCATTGGTTCTTGCTGAAGCTTAAACGTGCTGCGTAACACGAGAATGAACCTCATTGGTTCTTGCTGAAGCTTAAACGTGCTGCGTAACACGAGAATGAACCTCATTGGCTCTTGCTGAAGCTCAAACGTGCTGCGTAACACGAGAATGAACCTCATTGGTTCTTGCTGAAGCTCAAACGTGCTGCGTAACACGAGAATGAACCTCATTGGCTCTTGCTGAAGCTCAAACGTGCTGCGTAACATGAGAATGAACCTCATTGGTTCTTGCTGAAGCTTAAACGTGCTGCGTAACACGAGAATGAACCTCATTGGCTCTTGCTGAAGCTCAAACGTGCTGCGTAACATGAGAATGAACCTCATTGGTTCTTGCTGAAGCTTAAACGTGCTGCGTAACACGAGAATGAACCTCATTGGCTCTTGCTGAAGCTCAAACGTGCTGCGTAACACGAGAATGAACCTCATTGGTTCTTGCTGAAGCTCAAACGTGCTGCGTAACATGAGAATGAACCTCATTGGTTCTTGCTGAAGCTTAAACGTGCTGCGTAACACGAGAATGAACCTCATTGGCTCTTGCTGAAGCTCAAACGTGCTGCGTAACATGAGAATGAACCTCATTGGTTCTTGCTGAAGCTTAAACGTGCTGCGTAACACGAGAATGAACCTCATTGGCTCTTGCTGAAGCTCAAACGTGCTGCGTAACACGAGAATGAACCTCATTGGCTCTTGCTGAAGCTCAAACGTGCTGCGTGACACGAGAATGAACCTCATTGGTTCTTGCTGAAGCTCAAACGTGATGCGTAACACGAGAATGAACCTCATTGGCTCTTGCTGAAGCTCAAACGTGCTGCGTGACACGAGAATGAACCTCATTGGTTCTCATACATCAAGCGAACATGCTTGAGCTTCCGTTTACTACAACTGATGTGTGAGTTGATGATTGTTTATATGTGAATAAAAGCCTAAATTAAATCTGTTCATCATATAAAGCGAACGAGTCTCTTCAGAATATTTGTTCTAAGCCGCTCAATTCATATGGATTAGATTTACGATCTCTTTATGAACTTTTTGAAGCGTCAAAGTGGTAGTTGCGTAGCTGTCAATGGAGGGACAGGAAGCTCTCAGATTTCATCAAAAATATCTTCATTTGTGTTTCGAAGATGAACGAAAGTCTTACAGGTTTGGAACGACATGAGGGTGAGGTATGCAGCACAGTGAGCAGTAAGTACGCTAGTAATTCATTTCAAACACACCCTCAGATTTGTGCATTTGTGAATGCAATCCATAGGTGAACACTGTTATGTGTGTGTGAATCTGGAAAGGCTGTCTAATTTCTGCCATATAATATTGATGTCTTCACTTTGAGCACACAGACGGGGCATGATCTTGTGTTTATAATTCATGTGTGAGTTTCTCACACAGACTCTCCTCTCCCCATTATGAGCCTCTCATCAATATTTCACCGCTGGAGAGGGTTAAAAGACGTGTGTGAGTGTGTTTGTGGAAGGATCCATTTGAATGCACAGTCACAAAGCCTCTGTGGAGTGTTTCAGCACCACATGTGCTGGACAGCTCCCCTGTGACGCCACTACAGCCTTGATTTACTGGGCCAGAAGAACTCCTGAAGAGTGCTGTGTGTGTGCACGTGTGTGTGTGTGTGTGTGTCCGAGCACGTGTTCTTGAGTACATATGAACGTGTGCATGCTCTTTAGGTTAATTTTGCTAATTGAAAATCATTGAGTAAGCTCTATTATGGTAATATGCAGCAGCTAAATGTTGTAGAGTCACAGATGATATCAGCAGAATGAAGAGAAACCATTCGAAATTCAAAGTCTGTTTGCTAATCTACAAATGTAAATGAATGCTGGCCATGAATGTATAGTTGGTTCTGACTGATTAATCATGGCATTCCGTGGTCAAATATATTATTTAATGACCACTATACATAATTAAACAAAGTATAATTGTTCCAGGTAACCGTTTCCCCCATGGCTGCGCTACTGTAGTTTCATGTCTCTCGTATCTCTCCACACTCTCATAATGTAATTTCAACTCAAACCAATATTTAATGTCCATTCATTTATTTGAAAAGTATCTGCATAAGAAGTAAGATGATGTACATCCACCCAGTCATCATCACAAAACAATTATTTAATTTGTCTGACAATGCCCAAGAGTGGATATATGTGTATCGGAGGATAATTCTGTCATTTGCCAAGAACATTTTCAACAAAATTATAGCTTGACTGGAAATTACTTTTGTTTGTGTAGTGGAAATCATGCTAAATCTATCATACAAATGTGAATTATGTTGAAAACTATTCAAATAAAGAGTAAATTAATCATGAACCAATAATATTTTAAATTATAAAATATTACAAAAACACAATATTTATCAGGTTAAAATTATTTCTAATTTTTACAAACATTACAGCATAATTTTCACCGCAACGAACATAACTCTAATCCAAACTGACTATTATTTTGTACAGTTTTGCTAAAATGTAAAACAATATATATTTTAATTTAAATGTAATTGTATTTAATATACATAAACTGTTAGCTACGGAATTAATTAAAGCTAATAACAACAGACATTTTATTCTCAAAAAGTTTAAAATATTTCCATTTCAGAATGCTATTAAATACAATACCATTTGAGATATGGTAAAAATTATTGTGATGTTTCAGTAGAAAAAAATGCAAATATTTAATTGAGTGTTTTTAATATAAATTATTAATATAATAAGAAATTAGCCTTACATTAGCAAGCCAAAAGACATTATATTTTAATCTCATAAACTTTCCATTAGATAATGCTATTTTTACAACAAGTCATTTGAGATATGGTGAAAAGGATCATTATATACAGTATATGTGTGTGTGTGTGTGTGTGTGTGTGTGTGTGTGTGTGTGTGTGTGTGTGTGTGTGTGTGTATGTATGTATGTATGTATGTATATATATATATATATATATATATATATATAAATAAATAAAGGAAGACAAATGACAGTTCTCCTTTTATGAATATATGTCCACTGTTGGACACTGTTAATGAAAAGTGTGTTTCCAAAATTATCTACAGTTGAGGAAACAAATACGGTGTAACATAATCTAGCAAAATGTATGGTGTGCATGATATTTACTCAAAATGTACTCAAAAATATTGTACAACAGACACTGTGCATTGTCAACAGTCTGCATTTTAAAGTGGTGGTTGATTATGATTTCACTTTTCTAACTTTAGTTAGTATGTAATGTTGCTGTTTGAGCATAAACAACATCTGCAAAGTTACAACGCTCAAAGTTCAAAGCAAAGGGAGATATTTTATTTGACAGAAATCGTTTTTTAAGGACTACAACAAACGGCTGGTAGAGACTACACCACATTCCTCCTGGTTTAGTGACAACCCTAGAATTTATATAAACCCCGCCCCCAGGAACACGATTTATAGATTATCAAGACAGAATATGCTAATCAATGATTAGAAGATAACTACACATCAGCTACATAAATTCACCAACTAACCATTCAGAAATGTCCTGTTGCATTCTACATGTTGTCACTTCTTCTTGAGTCTCTCCATCATTGTCTGAATCCGGTTTGAACATAAAAGGCTAAAAGTTTTTGAAATTTTCAGTGCATGTCTGTGTGAGTGCAAGCTCTTGAAGCTCCGCCCCCTGTGCCAGGAACAGCAGCTCATTTGCATTTAAAGGGACAGACACAAAAACAATTTTAACATGCTATATGAAAATACCTGTGAGGTATTTTGAGCTAAAACTTCACATACACACTCTGGGGACATCAGAGACATATTTTACATCTTGTGAAAAGGGCATTATAACACCCCTTTAACATGATGTAGAACTAAAACTACTGTTAATAAGCAAACAATAATCACAAAATACTGATCAATTAATCGGTTTGGTGAATGTATCAGTCTACACAATAGACTCCAGTGGTCATTGATCCAACACACACACACACACACACACACACACACACACACACACACACACACACACAGGTCTATTGCAGAATAACAGGGCGGTGGCCCAGCTGAAGTGAACCCTGATTGGTTCTGATTGGATCTGATTGTTTTCCACATGATAACCAAGTCGCAGCTTCGGATAATGGCAGGCGTGACAGTGGATGAGGCGTGACATTATAATCAGGAGCTATAGAACGGAGCAAACCCCTCTTCACATGTCTTTCTCCCTCGCTTCTTTTCTCTTTGACACGTTAATCACTGCAGAATGTCACGCTCCCCTTTCAGACAAAGGACAATCATTGCTGTGATAATTTGACCTCTCCTTCAATCAGTTTCACTGTAATTGCATCAGCCTTCGTCCCTGTGTCATATCTCTCCACGGCATTAATGAGAGACCGAGACAGAAAGAATACGGGAATAAGTTCGACTTCTGGCCCCCGAGGAGTTTCACTCGCATCATCTATTGTTCGTCTAATAAAGGACCATAAAGGGGTTCAAGCCTGATGTCAAAGGAACCACTTTTCATTCTTTACCATCTTAAAAATAAAGGTTGTTTTGTTGGCATTGATGGTTCCATGAAGAATCTTCAACATCCATGGAACCTTCCCATATTCCACAAAAGATTCTTTATTGTTATTTCACTGAAAGGTTCTTTGGGAAAGCAAAAATGGTTCTTCTTTGGCATTGCTACAAAAACCTCATTTGAAAACTATTTTTAAGAGCGTAGATTATTTAGGAAAACATCTACTGGTGCTTTAAAGAATTTAAAAACCAAAACACTGATCTGGTGACCCTTTTAGAAAGTCTTGGTTTTGTTTTTGGGGTTTACTAGAACAGGTTTTCATGCTTGAATGTTAAAAAAACACATTCTTTTTCACATATCTGCAGTATAATGGGGCGGAGTCTGTCAGTAACACTCTGTTTAGTTCCTGTCTCTATGAAGCCCCTCCTTCTGAAAAGCACACTGTGCTCTGATTGGTCGTTTGGACCATTGTGTTGTGATTGGTCAACCGCTTCAGGTGTGTTTGGGAAATGTCCCGCCCCTTACCATAACTGCGAGTTTCAACACACTGCTAGCTAACTCAACCAGGCCCCGCCCCTTTATTCCACGTATGCCTTGGGCAGGAATTATTTAAATGAGGAATATTGCGACGTGTTCGTTCCCGGAAGAAAACTCAAGACTACAATCGAGGCGTTTCAGGGAGTTCAGAAACATTGACACTGATATAGAGAAGAACTCCTGCTGGAGGGACTTTGTGCTTTAGAACTTTGCATTGCTTTACATGCTAAAGAAAGCTGAATATGTAAAAAAAGCATAATAGGTTTAACCTACAAAGAACAATATAGCGACTCAGGCCCAAAGTGGTTTTTGATAATAAGAAACGTCTTCTTTTCCAAAGCTAACAGCCACTGAACTCTCAGATTAAACGCTGTGTTTGCATGCAGAATATATACATGAAATCAGCAGAAATAACCCATAGTGAGAGAGACCGAGAGAGACGGGAGGTTTCATCCACGCGGCTCATGCTGTGCCACACCGGACACACGGATCAATTTAAATGATCTATGAGAGATATTAGTAATGACATTTATGAATACTTTATGGAATGTAGAAAATGTCATCATAAATTTTTATTCGGGCAAATGAGGCTGCGGGTAAAAGCAAACAGCATCAATGTTTGAGTACAGACACAAGGAGGAAAATGAGAGAAACCAAGAGGAACGTCACACACACACACACACACACACACACACACACACACACACACACACACACACACACACACACACACACACACACACACACACACACACACACACACACACACACACACACACACACACACACACACACACACACACACACACACACACACGCCCACACACACACACACACACACACACAATGATTCTGTATTATAAAAGATGTTTGCATTTTGTGCAGCATCAATACTGTATAAGGCTGTGCGTTGCAAATTTGACCATGGTTAAAGAGGTGTTGTTTGACACAACACACTCCATAACCGTAGTAAAACCACTGTAATTTGTGGTTTCGCTTTTTATACATGCTTTCTGCAACAGCAATATGATAAAAAAAGAAAGACATCAATGCACAATAAATATCCAGATTAATTTATGAGAACCATGACAATAAGCTGTTTTTCCATTAAAAATAAAGTTAATTTTATTGGTTTATAGCAACTTGCTGCATTAATGTAGTCACAGATCTACATTTCTGCGCATTGTTCATTCAGATTTTACAGACACAACTATTCATTTCATTCAAGTAATGCATAATGTTCAGTCAGCCAGTCATTACTGTAAAAGAAATGCACTGGAGTCTTGCATCACAGCTGACTGTATCTTGTTTATGGCACGACTACTCACCAAATAAATAAATAAATGGGTGTGAAATATTGATTTCAGCTGAAATTATTTGACAATGTGAGAACAAACAAAACTGCAAAACAATACATAAATAAAAAGACATGGAATTAGTGCAGCTATGTGGGAAATCATTTGCCTGGGAAAAATATGTATCCAATCAGATTTTACAGCCAAAACTGTACATTTTTATAAGTGATAGATAATGTACAATCAGCCAGTCATTAATGTAAAACTTCTTCAATCACAGCTGACTGTACAATATCTTGTTAACTTCATCTAAATGAACAAATACATTATTTTAAAATGTGAGAACAAAGCCACAAAGCAAATTAAAATGCATGGAACTAGTGCAACTATGTAGGAAATCCTTTGCCTAGGACAGTTTAGTTTAGACTATTTGACTATAATGCTGCAATTGACCAATCAGAATCCAGTATTTCAGAGCGCAGAGTCATAATTAATGATTTAATAATTAAATCCTGGCCAAATTTGCCCATTGGCCTCTGTCCATCATGGCCTCCTAATCATCCCCATATATACTGATTGGCTTCATCACTGTCTCCTCTCCACCAGTAAGCTGGTGTGTGGTGGGCGTTCTGGCGCAATATGGCTGCCGTCGCATCATCCAAGTGGATGCTGCACATTGGTGGTGGTTGAGGAGATTCCCCCCTTCCATATGTGAAGCGCTTTGAGGACCCTGAAAAGCGCTATATAAATGTAACGAATTATAATTAATTATTATTAATTATAATTAGATGCAAAACCCTTTTGCTTCAATGTCCTAAATGTTCAGTAAGAAAACAGCTGTTTACCAGCACATGTGTGTAACCGGCACAGAGTTCTCACTGTCCAGTGTGACAGCATGCTGTTATCCACAGGAACACACACACACACACACACACACACACACACACACACACACACACACACACACACACACACACACACACACACACACACACACACACACACACACACACACGTATACACACAGCTAAAAAACGATTTATCCCATTTTCCAACAGCAAAATGAAGCGTGTGCCCTGAATTCAGCGCAGCAGGGAAGATGCAGGAGTCTGATTTGTCCTGTACATCTGTGGGTCAGGTTTTGACTACACTGTGGGGCCCAAATGTTCCCGTAAGAATAGTAAAATCTGGAATCAACCACATGGTGAAAAGCAACAATGGTCCCCGTGAGGAAAATGGCTTAAATGCACATAAATAATGAAAATCTATAAATGCAGAAAGGTTTGTGTGAAGGTTAGTTTTAATGTTAGGGGATATAAATTATCATTAGCCCAGTAAAAAATCAATACAAAATCAAGTCAATGGAAAGTCCCCATCATGGTGGAAATGTCAGCACATTTCATACAGAATTTCACACAGAATCAGTGTTATTATAGTATCATTGTGACACTAGTATAGTTTCAAATATTTTCCATTTGTCTTTTAATTAAAAAAAAAATTAAGTTTCAGTATCAAGTACAACTAACTGGAAATGAAAAATATTGCTTTGGCAACTAGCTGAAATAAAAGAACTTTATTTTTTAAATATTTTAATTATTATTATATTTCAGTTAACATTTATTTTATTCCAAGTAAAAAAGTAGTTTTTGTTTTAGTGAATTTAAGAAAACCAAGTGAAACAAATAATCAGAAAAATGATGTTCTGGATGAAGGAAACTGCACAGCTGCCTGTTGTTTCACACTGGGTTTCCTTGGCAACCCTAAGCTGGATTCAGCCTTCCTTCAAACCCTTCGTACAGGGGACAAAAACTTGCCAAGAACCAAATGCATGAAAAAGTGGCTTTGGTTAAAAAAGAATAAATAACCAATTACCTGCAACTACGAATTGCAAAAACAATGCATTCAAACCACACATAAAATATCCTTACTGATTTGTAGATATTACTGAAATTATATATATGCCCTGATAAATTATAATTGTTTATTATACTCTGTAAACAATAATACTAATCTAAAATCAGTCCTCATTACAAAAATTGCTTTACTTACTATTTTACATGTTTGGTTTAAAGCTTAGTTGAAAATGTGACTTAAAGGGTGTATTATTATTATTAAAGGGTTCACCCAAAAATAAAAAAATTATCCTATAATTTACTCACCCTCAAGCCATCCTTGGTGTATATGACTTTCATCTTTCAGCCAAACACAGTCAGGAGTTATATTAAAGAATATCCTGGCTCTTCACAGCTTTATAATGGGAGTGAATTGATTCTGAAGCCCAAAAAAGTGCATCCATCCATCATAAAAGTAATCCATATGACTCCAGGGGATTAATAAAGGCCTTCTGAAGTGAAGCCATGCGTTTTTGTAAGAAAAATATCCATATTTAAGACTTTATAAACTATAATCACTGGCTTCCGGGAACGCGAGTACGCGAGTCTAGTTCCGGCGGAACAAGGATGGCTTGAGGGTGAGTAAATTATGGGATAAATGTAATTTTTGGGGGAACTATTCATTTAACTATGACTTTTGCCTCAAACTCCCAATTTACTGCTTATTAATAGTTAGTAAGGTAGTTGTTACCATTACATTAAGGGATGTAGAATATGGTCATGCAGAATAAGGCATTAATATGAGCTAGATAACTAGTCAACAGTGAGAATTGGTCCCCAAACTAAAGTGTTACCGAAAACTTAAACTTCTATGACAATGTGCAATGTGAAAATGAAAGAGAAACCAAAAGCACAACTCATTTTTGTGAAAGCCGCTGAGCAATGGCATGAAAAAAGTAATGCATGTCCAGTAAAACTATTTATGGCAGGTACATTTCGCCAACAGCAGTTAGAAAAAAGTACATTTTGGCCCCGTAAACATGCACACACACTTCATATCAGCATCTGTTGATGCATTTATAGATCGTAGAACTGAGTTGATATTGATCATCTCCGTGTCTCTCCTTCTTCAGCGAGCATCTCTCCCTTGGGTCTGTGTGTATTCTAGACTGGAATATTCCTCTGAGGCACGTTTGCATGGCGAGACATCGATGATTGGTGTTAAGGATGTAATTATGCAAAATGAATAATGGCTTGTCACTGATGCCCACCGTGTCTGGAGATCATCAAGTATGAGTATGCAAGCTATCAGAATACACACCGCATTCTCCGCGTGTGTGCGGGCAGTTAACAAAACTGACCTTTAACCTCTGCCAGGCGTATGATTGACAGTCTCGGCATGATCGTGCCATAACCTTATCAACAGTGTGTGTGTGTGTGTGGAGAGTTCAGCTGTCAATCAATGGTCTAATGGAATCAGTGCAGCATTTGAGATGCTCCTGTCAGTCGGGTAAACTGTCTGATCTGAATCCAGTGTGACGACCCTGAAGTGACCTCATTCAAACAGGAAATGGAATAGTCACCCGCAGATTTTCTTTAAATTACAAAAATAAAGAAAAGATGTGAGTGGGGTATAACATTCTGCTGTGATAGCCTACTGTGGTGTTGAGGGTGGTTGCTAGGGCGTTGCTATGTAGGTGCTCTAAATCGTTTACATGCAATATTATATGTTTGATGTCATTGTAACATATTTGAATGTGGACAAACAAAACTTTAGAAAAACTTAAAGGCCCTGTGATGGATTTTTTATATATAAGATGATTCTAACAATTCTAACATATAAACCTTACTTCCCCTTTTAGGTCTAACAGTCGAACAACTTTGGACAGAATGTACTAAAATGTTCTGTTCTTTGTCTATTTGTGTTATGGAAAACTCTCAAGTGCTGACCATGACAAAATAAAAAAAATACTGTCTGTATTATGTCATGATATACTGAGTAATCAACCAAGCTCTTAACCCTTTACAATGATATTTTTGCTTGTGCCAATGACATATATGTCATACCCTAACCCTAACCCCTATAGGGGAAAATGCTTTACCAATTGAACCAATCATATTGATAGAAGGTGATCTTATTTGTTGTGTCTGTCTTTATCCTATATAACCTGTTGTATTCTTGTTTGCTGGTGGGATTCTCTCTGAAATTTGTCTGAGATCCTCCGGCCGTGCTTCTTATTGGGGAGATTCTCTGAGAACTGCTCGGGATCTCTCTCGGCCGTGATTAAAGCATTTAAAGGACATTTGCTGAAGTCTGTCCTGTTTATTATTGCTGCGCAGCAAGTTAGTTAAGGGAACAAGTTATTTAGCAAAACACTAGATACCTTATTCCCAAGTGACAGTGTTAAATAGGCACCAAGTTCAACCTAAGTCAGGTGCGTAGGAGAAAAATCTACCACAGCCCACTGAAGTGTCTTGAAACGTGCAGCATTATTTAAGGTGTTGACGTAATTTCCACTGAAACAGGAAACCACATATAGAACAGCTCCTCCCCTTTTTAAAAATAGCCAATAGCGTTTCGTTTAAATCACAGCTCGGCCAGAGCTCAGTAAAGCCACATTTGACAGCTTATGACAGCCACAGTCTATTAGATTCCCCTTTTAGATTTAATATGAAACTGTTACTAAAGCAAAACAGTTAACCCGATCATGCCGAGGATGTGTAGTTTGAAAAGTATGTCATTTATGTTGGTGTATGACATCGGTGTTATCTCTTTCACTCGTCAGTGCTGAGTCTGTCTAAGCGTTTCTCCTCCTAATCTCCTCCATATCGCTTTAAAATGCAGAATTGTGTGTAGAATTCAAATGGATCCGATACGTTTTCAAGTCTGTGGCGACTCGATCACATGATCCGCTCTGTGTATCGTGTCTCTAGACCGGAGTTGCGGCGGTTTGCGTGACATAACGTTAAACCAGACTTCATTCGTCCCAGTGGAAAGCATATTTACACTGTCTGAATCGCTCCCTGTCCCCTATATGGTGCACTATATGCCATTCACAATGTAGAAAATAGTAAATGTGTTAACAAGTGACCTTTCAGCCGCAGCTTCAGCTTCTATTTATAATGTAGCTTCAGATTCTAGAGAGCATTTGATTGGACAGAAAATCTAATGAGAAGCTGAAGTGCAGAGTGATGTCATCAAAATCATTGATCCATATTTGCAGCTTATTTCTTTTAAATGTTAATTGTGTCATTGTTTTGGAGAACACTAGCTTATAGATAACCTTAAAGCTAACATATTCATATTAAAAGACAAAAAAAAAAACGTACATTTTGATTTCATGGGGACTTTAAAGGGATATTTCACCCCAAACTGAACATTGTAATATTTACCCACCCTTGTCATTGCAAAACTGTATGACTTTCTGTATTCTGATATTTTAAAGAATGTTTGATTTTCACTATATGGACAAAAAAAAAAAAAAAAAACTTTTCAGAATATTTGCTTTTGTGTTCCACTACTAAAGGAAGTAAGTCAGGTTTAAAACAACATGAGGGTGAGTAAACGATTGGCTGTCTATTCCTTTAACCACCCGTTCTTGAATCATTACTAAATGTTTAACTCAGAGACAGAGAGAAAATCTGTCGGTCATCTGCCAAGTTAGATTTAAGATTTATACACAAATAAGCAGGCAAACAAAGAAATGGCCATCCTTTATGCTCCGGCGAGGAACTGCAGACGTTTCATTAGTCTGGGATAAAAGAGCGGCAAGATTTTGACGGACATCTGCGATTCATTTGCTTTCACACAGTTGTCATAAATTACCATCGTTATCAGCCGTCAGCTCTTCCCCGGACTGAAATAAACGAGTCTGTCAGCGCGTTACATGCTGATGACACAGTATGCAACAGAAACAAACACACACACACACACACACAACAGAATGAACTGGGTTAAATTCCCTCTCTACAATTATTAGAGATGCATGTTAAAAGAAACGACTGTGTGTTTAGATGTCGTGAATAACAGAATAGTTATACAAACATTCATCTTAGTAAATTGCAAACACTTCTACTGCAATATTCCATGAACTAACACAAACATAAGATTACAAGGATCATTAATAAGTAGTATTGGTTAACTTTTCATAAACTACTTGTATTTCGTAGTAGTACATTAAAAAAAAAGAAGCCTTGCGAGATGTTAAAAACACATGAATAGCCTGTCACAGTATCAGTATGAAGAGATCATGCCAGAATACGAGCTCGGTAGTTCCACATCTCTGCGTTTGTAATCCCTGGAGATCCTTGTCACTGTAGCGGTTGTGATCGGATCTTAAAAATATATATAACAACCCTGCTTCTCTTTCAGGAAACCCCGCTATGATAACGACACTCACTGCTGTCTGTGGTGAGAGAGAGAGACAGATGACAACTGCTGAAAACCATCCAATTACAGTCCAGTGCTGCTATCAGAGATCCATTACTGCCTTATCATGGTGTGTGTGTGTGTGTGTGTGTATGTGTGCCCTTGTTTATATTACATTGTGGGGACCAAATGTCCCCATAAGAATAGTAAAACCTGAGATCACCTACATTGTGGGGACCAGCCAGCGGTCCCCACTTTTCAAAAGGCTTATAAATCACACAGGATGAGTTATTTTGAGAAAGTAAAAATGCAGAATGTTTCCTGTGATGGGTAGGTTTAGGGGTAGGGTTAGTGTAAGGGGATAGAATATACAGTTTGTACGGTATAAAAACCATTACGTCTATGGAGAATCCCCACAAAGATAGTGAACCGGACATTTTGGCCGGTCCTCACTTTCTGAGAGCCTTTAAAGGCCTGTTTGAGGGTCAAGACTTGGTTTTAGGGATAAGGTTATAATGAGGTTAAGGGTCGGTTTAGGGTCAGGGTTCGGGTTAGGCTCTTAGTTGTGATGGGTAAGGTTAGGGTAAGCGGCTAGAGATTGCATTGTGTCAATGAATGTCCTCATATAGATGTACAAGAAAGTGTGTGTGTGTGTGTCTGTGCAGTATACTCTGTAAAAGACACACACTCTCTGTCTCGCTCTACTCCGGTGTTTGTTTAGACTGTTAGACATGTCACAAATCAACACGATGAACACCTTCAGCTTCCTTACAACAAAACAGATTATACTGTATGAAAAAGCTTCTTCAATCATTCTTTTAGACGTTTAGGCTTCATTCACAACACAAGTAAACACAAGTAAACCATTACAGATCTATGTAATATAATATGTATCTATAAAACCATTTACAGATCTATCTGTAAATTTTTGTTTATAATAGTATTCAACTCTATATTTATTCAGTACATATCCATGTTCTGCACTTATGAACCACTGTATATCCTGCACTTGCTGCTATTGCACTTCTGGTTAGACCTAAACTGCATTTCGTTGCCTTGTACCTGTACTTGTGTAATGACAATAAAGTTGAATCTAATCTAATCTAATCTAAAGTACAAAGAAATTCATGGAAATGAATGAATGAATGAAAAAAACATCTACTATAATATAATACAATTTAAGATTTTGTCATTAAACATGGAAACTCTATGACCTTTCTTTCAAGGTTTCAGGTAAAAAAAAAAAAAAAAAAAACTTTCTAGTTTGTTATTCTAGTCACTATAATTTTGTTTCACCATTTATTCATCATTCGTCATTGTTAAAGGAACATGCCGACTTTTTGGGACTTTAGCTTATTCACCGTATCCCCCAGAGTTAGATAAGTCCACACATACCCTTCTCATCTCCGTGCGTACCGTAACTCTGTCTGACGCACCCACCGCTAGCCTAGCTTAGCACAAAGACTGGAGGTAAATGGCTCCAGCTAGCATACTGCTCCCAATAAGTGACAAAATAGCGCCAACATTTTCCTCTTTACATGTTGTGATTTGTATAGTCACAGCGTGTACGAATAACAAGGTCACATGAGACACAGCCATCTTCTAACCGTATACATACTGGGAATTATATTCTCAGAAGGAGAAGCACTGCTACTTCTGCGGAGTGATTTACTCCAACTCTGAGCGAACTCTCCGCTCCTCACCACGGGGCTTCTCAGGCGCTGCGAGCAAATCACTCCGCCCGAGTAGCAGTGCTTCGCCTTCTGAGAATGTCCAGTTTTTGACATTTTCAGTGCATGTCTGTGTGAGTTTAAGCTCTTGAAGCTCCGCCCCCTGTGCTGGGAGCAGCAGCTCATTTGTATTTAAAGGAACAGACACAAAACGGTGTGTTTTTGCTCACCCTCAAAAAGTGACAATTTTAACATGCTATATAAACATACCTGTGGGGTATTTTGAGCTGAAACTTCACATACACACTCTGGGGACATCAAATACTTATTTTACATCTTGTGAAAACACCCCTTTAAAGAACTAGAGATTATAAAGTTCTTTGTGGAACTTAAAACGGTCCTCAAAACCCTTTCTGGTTCTAACTGGAATGCGCTCAGCTCTGAGATATAGTGAGAGACAGACCGAGAGAATGTCAGAGAGATGTTTACAGAGGAAACATCGATCTTGTTGCCTTGACGACCGAATCTGCAAAGCTCTGGCATTAGGATGTTCCTGCACTTGTTGCTGATTGTTATTCCTGTGCTTTTGCATTCAAGACACTGAAAAGGAGACAAAAACGTATCATGTTCCTGGAACATTTTGACATCCTGTCCACAAACCAGGAATAAAACTGATAGTGGCCATAAGAACATGATCTTTTTATAATCTGAGTACAATATAATTTAATTTAAGCAGCGTGTATGGTTGTGTTACATAAGCGCTGCTAACAGACATGCTCGCTTTCTCTCTCTCCGGAGCAGATGGTGCTGTGATATGATTTTAAGAGAAATAACTAATTAGATCCGGCAAACTGGGGACTTCAGAATCTCTCCAAAAGCTAAACATATTACCATTAAACGCTCTCATTCTTTCGTTGTTTCTGTTCCACTAGTTGAGTTAGAATTGCAGTCTGTCTAAATGGCCTGGTGGACATTGTTTCTGTCTCACTGATTTTGAAATTCTGTATAGTGATGCTAGTGGCGCTTCCACACACACACACACACACACACACACACACACACACACACACACACACACACACACACACACACACACACACACACACACACACACACACACACACCTCAGCCTATTTTGTAATTTGATGAGGAGGGCACTGTCAACATTCAAACCCACAATGCATTCTGTTATCTCTGCCACAGCGTTAATCGATAATGTTATAAAACGGCCCTACATGTGTGTGTGTGTGTGTAGCTCAGATAATGGCACACAGCTTCAGTAAAAGCCAGAAATAGTGAACTGTACTCAAACTGACCTCAAACCAGTTCTGACTGCTCTCAGAGAGAGAAAGAGCGAGTGAGAGAGAGCGAGAGAGAGAGAGAGAGAATGAGTGGATGTCAGGTGGTGGATGAGCATATGAACATACATTACAGCAGAAATATGGCTCATGAAAAAACATCCTGCATTAATGTAAGTTATGAATATATTTGAATTACATTTCAGAGACATATGGGTTGGACTGTGCTTCTAGAACACTGACACACACACACACACACACACACAGTTGAATGCAGCGTGACTCTGTCTGACATAATCAGTTGTGTTTGCTAAAGCATCACTATAATGCTCACATTTAAACAAACCCCAAACCCTGAATATTAAAATGCAGCGTGCAACTCGCCCTGCAATTCTGTTTGTCTGTGTCTCAATAAACTCAGTGGTGCACACAATAATATCCAAACCTCTATTTTCGGACATGATACTTCGGCCTTATCTGTGCAAAATACTGCTTTTTATGTGTTTGCATTCTGAAAGAGCCAGCACAACAAAGGTTTGCCTGGATGCGACCGTCTTTTGACGTCACTCCCAGCTCTGACATCCCTCTTCCGAGGAAAATGGAACACAGCATTACATAATGAAACCTTTACACACTATATTGCTCAAAAGGGTGAGGTCAGCAAGAAGTTATTAAAAGCCTTCAATTTCTGTCATTAAGTGACAGCAGCCTAATTAACCTGTAATAAACAACAAAACACAAAGAGAAAATCACTTTCTGCTGTTCACTAATTAACTTCATTCGCTTCAATCAAAATCAGTGTATGTATCATTTATGCAGTGAAGTCTATGTAGTGTTTTATTTTTTATATTAATTTATTCAATTTCTTACTACTGTGAAATACACCTACTGTGAACATATAAAGCACTGTTTATTTCATTTTATTATTATTTTGTACTTGTAATGTGCAGCTTTGTTCTTATTTTTAATAACAAAGATAAAATAATGAAATAAAGATTTTCACCTTTGCTCACCCCTACTTTGGCCTAACATTCTTTTTTCTTTTGTTACCTGGTAAGGCTACATGTTTAAAATCGTGCTATGATATTTTTTGCCATATCGTCCACCCCAACGTTTTAGTTGTTCTGAAATTCCTGAACAAAGTCTGTTGTCAAAGTAGTTCAGTATAATTATCTCCCAGAATACATTTATTACGTTTCGTCTGCACGCTCTGAGAAGACGCGAGAAATGTATTACATATACGAAAATGATCATATACTGTGGCTTCTCCTGCTTTTCTTAGTGATATTTAGCGCTAATTTATCAGGAAGTGATAAGTTCCCTTCGGCTCACTGGATGGAAACAGTGCTTTATTCGCAAATGTTTAATCCAATTTTACTCATCCATTAAATTTGCATCTTTGGATGGAAACACAGCAACTGACACAGAAAATAAGAATGTTAAGTTAAGAGCAGTGTGAGATGTGAAGCAAGATAACCCAGGATTTCGTTTACCCAAGGTTTAAAATGACCCAGGGTTAAAGCAACCCGATCTCACGGGAAAACGTACAAATTCTACGAGGTGGCTAATTCGTACGAATTCATACGACCTCACTCGTACGATTTTTGCAAAATCGTGCATATTTTACGAATTGCCCAATTCGTATGAATTCATACGAATGACCTACCCCTGATCCCGCCCCTAAACCTACCCATCACGTGGGTTTAGACAAATCGTACAAGTTCTCGTACGAATTCGTACGAATTAGCCATCTTTTTATCATTCGTACGAATTGGTCGTGAGATAGTGTTGGGTTAAAGTCGACGTGAAATCAAAATTGACCCTATTTACTTTGTTAGCGCATATTACTAGTCTTGTGGTGAACAATTAATCCGTGCAGTGCCGTCGCAGGTGGGGTGCGAGGCCCTGTGCGAACTTGAAATGCGAGGCTCTACTCTTTGATGTTGATGTTCAATTGCGCATGAATAACAGTCACACGGACGTAGCTGTTCTAGTTCTATTGCACGCATAATCTCGCTGCAATACATTTTATCAAGTAGAATAATACAGCATAATCATGCACATAGTCTCAGCTATGACTTTTTGCATTCGCCTAGCGTGTCTGAGGTTTTGGGTTCTAATCCGCATTCGTGTAGTTTTTTTTTTCTCGTATAGTTTTTTTCTCTCATCAAAACCGACTATGTTCATCAGTGGTTGTATATCAAGAAGGGACACGTTTGTGTGCAAAATGTAAAATGTACTTCCGGTCTGGAATGGCGTTCCCTTTCTGATGACGTCAGTTTGACAGCTTGGGTTGAAAACGCTAAACCACTCCCCTCAAACCGTTAGTCTGCTATGAGCAGAGATGGAGAGGAGGAGCGCTAAAGTAAAACCCTGCCCTCTGTTCACTTGGAAATACGTCACAACACTGGACAAAAGTCGTTTAGACTTTAACTATTTCAATGTGTGAAAAGCCCTAATGTAAAAATGTAGTTATTTCTACAACTCAAAACTGTAAACTGTCCATCTTCAAGTCTCCCCCTCCTCTCTTCTGCTCTTTTCTCTTATCTCATCTCATCATCCTTTCTCTTTTCTTCTCCTCTGGTCTCCTCCCAGTCTTCAGTGATCTGTCGCTCTTATTCCTCTTTGTGTTTCTCTTCATCTCATGACACATCCTCTCTCTAATCTCAAACTCTCACTCGTCTCCTCCTCTGGCTATATTCATGCTTAGCGCTCTCTCTCTCTCTCTCCATCTCTCTGCACAGCAAACGCTTCACCCACGCAGGATTACTAAGCCCCTACACACACACACACACACACAAATACTCACGGTGCAGCTTGAAAACACACTCTTCAGAAGAGCTTCTTGAGTGGGGGCTGGAGAGTGTTGGAGGAAGTGTGAGGGAGACAGAACGAGTGAGAAAGTTTGTGAAAGAAAGGGAGAGTAAGACAAGACGAGAGAGAGAGAGAGAGACAGTCTTCACTTCTTCATGGACTCACAGCAGTGAAGAAGAGATAAAGAAATGCAGTAGACACTACATAAATCAGCAGTCCATGTGTCATGCACACGGTGTATACATGGATGCAAACATGCAGAGAACCTCATGTTGCAACGCATAACTCTCAAATAATTAAGGGAAAATACTTAATGACAACAGTGTGGACCTTTGAGACCTGTTTACAGCTGGTATTAAGATGCGTTTTGGTCGATCGGATCACAAGTAGACGAGGGAGACGCATTCCCGTTTACACCTGGTGTTTTAATCCGTCTCTTTTGTCCACTTTCAACCACTTCTGTCCTGATTTCTTCGAGGAGAGAGGGTCTATGGACTGGAATTTTTTTTTTTTTTTTTTTTTTATCTTTTGATCTAATGGATGAAATAAGCTTGTGCAATTATATATGAACACGATCGAAGATGATGGAAAAACACACGGAGAGCATCAGCTTTAGTTTCTGCTCTGACAGCCGTAAGACCAGCCGAACGCTGTGAGTGTGTGTTAGAAATCAGGAATGATGAGAGAACATTGTGATTGATATGTTTTTCATCTTCAAACTAAAGTTGGGTCTTCAGTCGACAGTTCAAATCTTGTTTGGTTAGAGCTCTACCTATAATGTTTACGCATTAGATCGGTAGACGGAGAGTAGACGGTCTTTTGTGGCTGTTTGAACACATACGTTTTCAACTACCTCTGGAAGTGGTCTAAAGTGGACAAGCTCAAAATGTTTTAGACCCCGTTTACACCTGTATTTAGTGTCGTCCACTTGGGATCCGACCAAATCACATCTTAATGCTGTGTAAACACGGCCGTAGGTTTTTTAAAACCCCTGTTTTACTAGGGGTAACCCTTAACCTTATAATTTAGAGTTTTCTTAAAGGTATAGCGGAGGATTTTTTACTTCCGGGTGGATCACCTATACTATTGGTCCTCCTAATTGTCAATCATTCTGGTGAATCAATCAAACTTATTCAAAAAGTGGAGAGGGCGGGTCTTATCTAAAATTCGTAAAGATCCTCCACTATACCTTTAAGTTAAAGGCTTTCATGCAACTAAAAACTCGCGCCGGCGCAAACCCTCTTTCGCCGTTAAAAAACTACTGTCAGGATTTACTAAAAGCACGCAGTGAAAAGTAGTGCTGAAATGGCGTGGACAGGGTTATTTTTGCGGCTGACCTTCTTGCCTTTGCAATTGTAGGAGTTTCCCTTTCAGACGCTAAATTTATGGGAGGAGAGTATTTAAATAAATCGCACAACGTCATTTACTAAGGTTTGCTGTAGTCAATTTACTGGTATTTGCGCTGTTATTTAACGCTGCAGTCCGCAGTTTTTCCTCTTTGTCGCCATCTCTGTTCGAAATCTGCAATTGCGGTTATTCGCGGAATTATCAACTTTGCGTGGGTTGTGCCTCGGCACGGCACAGCGCGGATGAATCCAATGTTTTGAGGAGAATGTGCAGCTGTCAGTCGCCGCCGGTGTGGATACTGGCATTCGGAATCACAGATTATACTTTTTGGAAGTATGACCAACATAAGAATTTTTAATTATATCAAGTGCTGTGAGAAAAGGCTATAAATCTCCACCTCCAACATCCTCACACTCATAGCCTACTAGCCGAGACTCTTCTTTATGTGTACAGATGTGACGTAATGACGCAAAGACATGCTCGAATTTCCCGTGGAAATCCACCAGTACCACTGGAGTTAAAAACATTATTACAATCTTACCGTTTTGAATCGAGCTACGGCAAGCAGAGAGTTTTGAACACTGGCTGGTTATGTACTTGGATCATTTTTAACCCCAAAAAGTTACGGACTGCAGCTTTAACGCTAGAAAAAAGCACGTCTTAACCCATTTTAGCGCTTGACATGCTGCGATAGTTGCACTGCAGAGAACAGAGATGAGCGCGTGGAAGAATGCCAGAACATATCATTTGCAGAACTATGTTCATTTTAATTTGCTGCATCTGTGTTGTTATTAGATCACCTGTACCTGATTATCATTGGCTTTCTGGCAACTTCCAATGGAGGTAAAATTAGCTAGAATTGCTTTGATTTAATTTGCAAATGTCAGTTGCATCCAATAGCTAATGTCTGATAAAACAACTGTTATTTAAACCATGCATTATGCTGCAATTCCTAAAAAAAAGAAAAAGAAAAAAATAAGTTACTAATGCTGGGTACACACCAAAAGATAATTGGGCGAATTTTGGGCCGATTTCCCCCCTTCCGACAATCCTAGCTATGTCCCGATTATCTTGATGGTTCTACAGATTATCTTATCAGATTTTCCCTTGGTGTGAGGTGTGTTATGAGTGTCCGAACCTGATCGAAAGAACGTCGGAGCCGCCCCGATCGCGAATCGTAAATATTCAACATGTTGAACATTTACGATCAGAAAACCTGATGTGCGGGGGGAACCCCGAGGACAAACGCGCGCACACTCTGGAGATTATCACGTGAAACGAAACAATATCTAATCAGAAAGCGAGATGATGGAAGACGGAAGCATAACAAACGCAGTCATGGCGCAGTCATGGCGCAGCCTCTATATGAAATTGATGTGGACAGCAGAGATGGAGGATCAGCTTGTTCATCATTCCAACAAGTATTGTTGTTCCAACAACAAAATCATTCCAAACACTATCATCGCAATTTCTTCCTGCATATCGTCCGCCATGCTTATTCTGAAGTCTCGCGAGATTTTACAAGATTTCCTGTGTTCACATTCAAGACTCTGGTTGAAAATCTGTTCATATGTGGTGTGCTGTCTTTATCACATCATGGCACACCACACACACTATAGGAGCAAACCGGTTAAATCTAGGATTTTTTTTGTCCTCATGTTTGTGGTCTATTAGCCTGGAAATCCAGACCTAAATCTGAAAGATTAATGGTCTGGCGTCGACTAATGAAAACCGGCCAGCTCGAGGGGCGGCACCAAGCATGCATTTGAAAATCTCACTGTACGCAATTGGATAACACTACGACCAATCACAACAAGCCCCATACGCTTAGCTACCAGCGGAGCTAACTGGTAGATTAGACTCTTGCCGTATCCGGTCGGCAAAACAGCAAAAACGCCCTTCTTGCAAAGGAACGATTCGAGCGGCGTCTTCTGTTCCTCTTTTAGATAAAAAGCCAAGTCTAACTCGTTCACTGTAGCGGCCAAAGCCGTTTCAAACAACTGGTGTTCATCTATAGCCATCTTGCAATGTTTACTAATGACTTCGACGTCACAGCGCTGTCGTCTTCTGTTTAGCTCGCCTCTGGCCCGCCTATATCAGATAACCCGATGTGATTGGTGCAGCTCGGATACAAGGGCATATTTAATGAGCATCATTACTCGACGCCAGAGTAACTCGCTGAGCAAATTCAACTTGTGCTCTCGTGAGAACTCTGGATTACCAGGGTAGTGGTCTATCACATTTTGAAAATCTTAAAAGATGTAAAAAATCTTTTGGTGTGTACCCAAGCATAACCAAGTCACTGTTCAGCATCGACAGTAAATTTTCATTTACTCACCAAAGCCAATTTTCACTCGCATTTGGACCCTGTAGACAAGCCTTCAAAATATGTGCCAATAATTTACTCAGTTGCATTAGCATAAAATCAGCATGTTCCAAAAGGTCTAATTTCTAACTGCAGCCTGTTTGAAGAGTTTCCAGATGGTTCGCTAAAACGATCTCCCCTTTTCCACGTGCCTGTTATGCATTATACGAACATCTGAACGTGTGAAACATAAAGATAACCTGTCAGGTGGTTTGAGCGGCAAATGTTCTGTTAGAAATCACACATGCATCTCAGCATGACACACTTTTCACACTTTTGACAAAAAAAAAAAAAAAAGTGGAGAGAGGAGCAAGAGGAGACACACACACACACACACCACTGACGCACAAAGCGGATCCCCATACAGGAACACAAAGCATTCGCGTCTCCCCACAGACCCGAGACCAACTGTTCAGCCGTCGCACTGATGCATTGTGGGAGGTGCTTCTATAAGGACAAACAACACCTCTATACCACACAATCTCACACATGCCTAAAAACAACTCCCAAACCAGCGGCACCATTCAAAAATGAATTATGTAAAGTACTGACATATTCTCTTTTACTGATCTAACTCTTTCCCTCTCCGCTCTGAATGTCTTTGACTTCAGTGAAATTGCTCTGAATAAATGATTGTGTTTTCCTGAGACTGAACTCACATGCCATTGAAACTATAGTGAAGTATTCAGTGTCACTCACATGGACACACATGCACATAATATCAAACTCTTGTATCACGGCTACAAAATATATAACAATATTAGGGATTTTAATTCAGTAGAAATGGTTTATAAACCACATGCTTGGTTTTGGATTATCCGGGAAATTAAAATCTTTATAAATGAAAGGTGATTTTTTTTTTTTTTTTTTTTTTGAAAATCACAAGACATGATTATTCATACCAAATGAATCATAAGTCTGGCATGAGTAACAGCTTCACATTATGCAACACAATTTTTTTTTTTTTTTGTCAAAAACACATATTATAGAGACTTTATATTAAAAATTATGATATTATATTATATTATATTATATTATATTATATTATATTATATTAATGTGTTTATATTATATTGTATTATATTCAAATTTGTTTATTATATTATATTATATTATATTATATTATATTATATTATATTATATTATATTATATTATATTATATTATATTATATATAAATTGGTTGTTCTAACTCAAAATTCTGATTGGATGGGTTATGTTCAAAAAAAATTAAAATGTATAAACAAATGAATAATACAAATCTATAAATTAACAGATTATATTAATAAATAAATATTTAAATAAATAAAGAGATACCATTTTAAAATCTTGTTCTATCTTTCTCTACTTGTTTGCTAGAGTATGTTCCTCAATTCTAAATACTTTATATACTGTATATACCATATAACATAAATATGGTATATATTCCATCCTACCCCTGTGTCTTTACCTGAATAAATTAAGATAAACTTTTTTAGTTAAAAGGCAGCTAACCATTTTGTGGTTTCAACCTCAATATTTTACACCAAATCAATCATATCATCTTTAATATTCATAATCTATCTCTGTATTCCCTGCCGTCCTCTTTAAAAAGAATCCCCACTGTGTCATCATCTTCAAATAATATTTAATCTTCAGCTCTCACACACACACACACATATACACACACTGTGCTGGTGAAACCAATCATCTTCATTGCATTCATGACAGCCAATCAGATGCAATCAAAGGGCTTCACCGATTGGCCGAACTCAAAAGGCCCAGAGCGCACAGATAAATCACATTGGTAACAGACTGAAGCGTAAACTGTTATGCGATGAATAAGAAATTGTATTTTAAACAAGACCACCTCCTCTGCGCTAATATCCACTCTGTGCTTCTGAAAATATACGGCCAGTCTCTCTTCTATCAACAGTTTTATTTTCGTTTCTCATTCTTTTAGTTTCTTTCCCCCATCTTTCTTTTCATTAGCCATTCGTTTAATTAACGTCAGCGGCATGCTAAACACTCGTACATTAATGTGGATCTGTCTCTAACCTATACAGCACCAATGTATTATTAAATGCAATTAATTTTGCATTACAAAATTACAGATGAATAAAACATTACAAGAGAAGAAGGAGAAATGGAGGGGTGCAAGCGGCCAATTAATTCTGATTAAGCTGTCAGTCTTTCAGCACGGGGCCGACGAGATGAAAAAGGAAAAAATGCAATTATAAATGAGAGGAATTCTGCGGAATATGGAAAGAGAGTCAAAGCGAGAGAGAGGCCTGCTGTAATCGAGGGCCAATTTAAATGAATATCTATTCAGACCAATATAACCATCTCTTCCTCTCTCTCGGACACACTGTATTAGCAGCTGATCAGATCTCTGCAGGGAGAATCACAGACCACACACACATGCACGTAAAATCACTTCAAAAACAAGTGTTTCATGATTTGTAGTCCATGCAACTCAGCTGGCAACCCAGGCTCATGAAAGAATTTTTGCAAAAATGATATTACGTTGCTTCTTTCATGTTTTGCAGCAGTTTCAAAGTAAAATGCCCAATGAGTGGCACTAAAAAGCATGTTCAGTTTTCTCCAGAACAGATTAATGTCTCTGTTACGTTGGTTCATCCACGGTAGTTAGGAAATTAAATGTCTGGTCTCTCACCGTTGCTCTGCATTTGAAAATAACGCACACTAAATCCAACCAGAAACAGCGTTAAAGAAGGTTAATGTTTGCCTCTAATTTCATTTCATTTCAATATTTTTTTTCTTTTTTTGTTTAACGGCACTTATATGCCAGCCTATGGAAGCTTGTTTCTGCCACAGAATAAAACATTTTAAAAGATAATTGTGACTTTTTATCTCACAATTGCGAGTTTACATCTCGCAATTCTGACTTTATTTCTCAGAATTGTGTTATATAAAGTTGAAATTGCGTGTTATAAAGTCAGAATTGCGAGATATAAACTCACAATTGTGAGATAAAAAGTCAGAATTGTGTGATATAAACTCACAATTACGAGATATACAGTCAGAATTGTGTGATATAAAGTCAGAATTGCGAGATATAGTCAGAATTGCGAGATATAAAGTCGCAATTGCATGTTATAAAGTCAGAATTGTGTGATATAAACACAATTGTGAGATATAAAGTCAGAATTGCGAGATATAAAGTCAGAATTGTGAGATATAGTCAGAATTGCGAGATATAAAGTCAGAATTGTGAGATATAAAGTCAGAATTGTGTGATATACAGTCAGAATTGCAAGATATAAAGTCACAATTGTGAGATATAAAGTCAGAATTGTGAGATATAAAGTCGCAATTGCACGTTATAAAGTCAGAATTGTGTGATATAAACACAATTGTGAGATATAAAGTCAGAATTGCGAGTTATAAAGTCAGAATTGTGTGATATAAACTCACAATTACGAGATATACAGTCAGAATTGTGTGATATAAACTCACAATTGTGTGATATAAAGTCAGAACTGCGTGTTATAAAGTCAGAATTGCGAGATATAAAGTCAGAATTGTGAGATATAAAGTCAGAATTGTGTGATATAAAGTCAGAATTGCATGTTATAAAGTCAGAATTGCGAGATATAAAGTCAGAATTGCGTGTTATAAAGTCAGAATTGCGAGATATAAAGTCAGAATTGTGAGATAAAAAGTCAGAATTGTGTGATATAAACACAATTACGAGATATAAAGTCAGAATTGTGAGATTTAAACTCACAATTACGAGATATAAACTCACAATTACGAGATATAAACTCACAATTACGAGATATAAACTCACAATTACGAGATTTAAACTCACAATTCTGACTTTTTTTCTCGCAATTGCGAGTTTATATCACACAATTCTGACTTTTTTCCTCAGAATTGCGAGTTTCGATCACACAATTGTGAGATAAAAAGTCGCAATTTCCTTTTTTATTGTGTGGCGGAAACGAGCTTCCATATACCAGCCTGTAATACAGCAAATAAACAACAAATACATTTGCTTGAACAAAGGAAAATTAGCAGCGGGGATCGGAATTGGCCTTGATTATAAAAAATAGTCAGTCGGAACTGGCCAATGAAAAATCATGATTGGTGCATCACTAAAATCATCCGTCCTGCTGCGTACGAATCGAATGTGGAGCCATATTTGATTTGAGAGCCTCATATCTGCAGAAAACAACATAAATGTGTCTCACACAAAGCTATCGTATGATATCAGAAGACTTGGTATATAGCATATGGACTATATAATACTTTTATGGTGAGTTTTTATTTTTTTATTTTTTTGGAGCTTGAGGGCTCCAGTCCCCAATAACTTTCATGATTATGACGGAATGTTCATTTTGGGATGAGCTATTCCCTTTGTTTTCTGGCTTTATGGGTTTCTTTTTATATCTCCAATAGGGACAGACATTTTTTACCTGTGCATTAGAGCTGCAGTGAGACTGCGAGGAGAGAGAGAGAGAGAGAGAGAGAGAGAGAGAGAGAGAGAGACGTTCTTCCCTCCTGTGGACTAGAGCTGCATTATCTGTCGCGAGGTGGACAGAACGCGAAAGCAAAATGAATAGCTCCATCTTTTGTGAAAATGAAAAAGCCCTGCAAAGGCAAACAGAAGAAATGAAGTGCAGACTAAAGCAGAGATGTGTGCGCTTATGAGATATTCTGGGAATGATGAAGCGTCTCAGACAGTAATGGGGTCTGAGACAGTGACCTTTAGGTTGTAATATTCCCCCGTCTCTCCAAAGCTCCCGCCATCAACAAGTGAATCTGCTTAAGCGGGATAGAGAACACGACCGCGGAAGAGACAGTCTGTGTGGCACATCAAGGTTATTGCGTTTTCCGTCGAAATGACTTCACAGCTGAGAAATCAACAGAACATGACCACAGTTATTTACATGAAAAAAAAAACAGGCTCATTAGTGTTTACTAAATCTAAAACTAAACTTTAAAATATGAATTAATGAAATGTAATAAAATTACAGTGGTCGGAAAACAAACTAATTTTATTTTAGTTAGTTTTCAACCACAGTTTCGTTTAGTTTTGCCTTTTCATTTATATTTCATTGATTCACTTTTTTCTTTTTAATGTGCCGTAATAACCGTTTTACATGCAATGTAGTGCGTGATTTCATATGCAACATCATTGAAATCTGTTTACTTCATTGAAACATTATTTTCCTGTTAATTATCCCTGTATTATATAAAGCGCTATTTAAATAAAGTTGACTTGACTTGACTTAAACAGTTAGTATTGGAACATAAAGATATGCCCAGTTGTGTGTGTGTGTGTGTGTGTGTGTAAGTTTCATGGGTGAAATGAACATATTCTCTCTATATCTGAAACTGGCAAAGCCAGACGACAGCACACACGCAGAGGAAAATGAAATTCTCATGCCTCGTTATAATTCAAAAAGCTAATCAGGAACAAAACAGTCCATTTATAGCAGGATTCCTTTAATCCTTCCATGGTTATCTTTTCATCCTCTCTCACACTCTCGTGTTTTTGGCAGAATAATTAATACACAAATATAAGCTGGTGGATGGGGTGGAGGAAATATCCAGTTTGTGGTTTGAGAGATCTTAAAGAAATAGATCACCCTAAAATTAATATTCTGTCATCTTCTACACACCCATATGTCGGTCTTGTCTTTCGCCATATAAACTTGCAAATCCAGTGCATTCACAGAACACGCAAGAAAGAATGAAGCATGTGAAGGTTCTTATTGTTGTTTGGTGTTAAGTTGGTGCACTATTGCCTGTTAATAAGTTATTGCATGTATCTTGAGGGTGTGAATTATATAGAGGGTTTTTTTGGGGGGGGGGGGGGTCTGACGCCCCTAAAGGTGACTTGATCCCCCTAAAGGATGTCAAAGCAAGATGTTGGGGAGTCATAGAAAGTGTTCATCATGTAAAACGTTACATACAGACGTTACATTGTTACTTTAACAATGATGTTAATCAGTGTTTCATTCAACTTTTTTTTTTTTTTTTTTTTTTTTTATCAATCAAGTTTAATTGCTGAATTCACAGTGAAGAACCACTTATAACCCTGAAGCAAGAGCCACCAATTAAAGACATTGCTGTTCTCACAGAAGCTGATGATTTACACAATTTACAGCCACTGGTGGTAATAGGGTTGGGTATCATTTCATTTTTAACGAATCCGATTCCTATTCTGCTTATTCTTGTCAATTCCTAATTCCGATTCCATTAAGGTAAAAAACGAAACAAAAACAAAACTTAGATATCATTCACATTCATTCTAAGTCTTATTTCAAAACATTTAATTGTAGCAGAATACCATGAACACAAATCAACAGGCTAAAGAAGAACACAAGGAACTTTTGCCTAAAACGACTAGCCTAACTAATACAAATTTCAAGCATTTTTAAAAGACAATTAAACACTCAGTATTTAAAAAAGAACAAATAAACAAATTAGCAATCGCAACTGAACAAAGATACGATTGAAATGAACAGGGTTTTAAGGTTTTCAGGTATTCAGGTACAGAAACTGTAATCAAATGTAAAATAGCACTTTATAAATGAAAGATACACTACAAATATAGTTATAGTCAAGAACAGCGACTGAATTTTCTCTTTATCTTTTGTTGATTGATTAACGTTATTATAGAGATGGCAGCAGGAATATTAGGCTGCTGTCACTTTAAGAGCTGCACGGATCCAATATACTGTTACACATGCGTTTTCTTTGTCAACTGTTTATGTTCACTTAAGACATAATCGACTGTTCACGAGGATATTTTGATATATTTTTGTGTGTATTTGTCCTTCCAACTGTTCAGTATCGCGCACTATACAGTGGGAGGCGGCTTGGTGCGCAGGTCTTCTTGCGCTTGAATGGTTTAAAATCATATTAAAATGCACATCGATAAGAGGAATCAACATTTTCATTTTGTAACATGTATCAGATTCCTGACCTTAAGTATCCAATTCCGGAATTGGAATCAATTTTCGATTCCCAACCCTCGGTGGGAACAGCAATAATAAAGGGAAAACTTTAACAATAGATCTCAAGAGTGACTGTCCATCCCATAAAACATTGCTGTCCATCAGCTTTTGCAGTTGTCTGTGTTTCTTTACACTTTAAATAAAGCCAATACATAGAACAGTGCAAGCAAGCTGAATAATAGAAGCTACAAGAGGATCGCAGTGGACGCAAGCAAGTCAACGTTAACATGATACGGGACGCCTCGTAAACGTGTATGTCTACAATACATTTTATTTTACAGATTTAATTACCGGCCAAATCAACAAATTCAGTCAGATGGGATTGCTGAAAACTAAAACCCCAGTATTTGAGATGCTGCTGAGAGCATCTATCAAAGTGAATTGAAGACAATATCGATCATGAAAATATGATGAATTATGTGGATAATGGAACACTAGAGGACATTAACAAAGGCAAAACTTGAGAAAATAAAAAACAGGACTGGATTTCATCAGTGCTGAAGATGCGTTTGCATAAATCTATTAACTGTTTGGTTGCAATCATGGTTTACATTTATGCATTTGGCAGACGCTTTTATCCAAAGCGACTTACATTGCATTTCAAGGTACAAATTTACATTCTTATCTCAGAATGAAAATCTCAGGGTAAAACTGGGAGTTGTGAAAAATATGATACACCGGTGTTTTGTCTATCTATATATAATCTTTTTACTCTTTTAATTCATTTTATAACTGTATCATATATCTCCGTTTTAATTTTCCTTGCTTTTATTTTGTGATTATTTTAATTCCCTTCTGTAAAGCACTTTGAATTGCCATAGTGTATGAAATGTGCTATAAAAATAAACTTGCCTTGCCTTATCAGTTCTTGCTTTCCCTGGGAATCGAACCCATGACGTTGGTGTTGCAAGCGACAACGCTCTACTGTTTGAGCTACAGGAAAACCTTTAAGCCATTTCAGAGAAAATACATAAATACAGCAATATGTGCATCTTCAAAACACACAAAAAATCTATATCTATATATACACTGCAATATTGGCACTGATGGCCAGTAGTGCTCACTCAGGCTGGATAGACACTGTGAGGTGTTGCAGAAAGCATCTTCACGTCAACTTCACTAAATCAAGCAGGGCATTGAGAGGTTTGCATCACACTCAGTAACACAAACAAAATGACAGCGCTATTTGGTGCCAAACACAGCAGCTCTACATCATGCGTTTGGCAGCCGTGAGCAAGACCTAAAATAGCTGCTTGTCAATAACATTTAGCACAGATCCACTGCAGCCTCTTTCCACGCGGTAGACAGAACCAGAGACGGCCCGTTTCAAACAAACCCAATCTCCCTCCCATGTTCAAAATGAAAGTAAATTAACATTAATTTCTTGTTTATTGAACTGTTGTATAAAATCAATAGGCTATCACATTCGCAATTATGCTGATATTCGGGAAAACAGCGCTCTATATCCTGTTATAAATATTAAAAACAAGAACTCATACAGGGACATTTTTTAAACCATATATTTTGATTTTTTGGGAGGCATTTTTTCCCCAAGCCAATGTTAATTTCCGTGATGGCGAAGCTCTTTTTGCAGAATAAAGAAAATCATACAGGTTTGAAACAACTTGAGGGTGAATAATTGATGACAGAATTATTATTATTAAATAGGGTGAATAGTGGTAAAGTGGGACAATGGGTAAAGTGGGACAGTTAAGCTTTTTAATTTCTATCTTTACATGTAAATTATTCCATTACTAAAAATCAACACTGAGCTCATCATAAGCAAGTATGTGATAAAAAAATATAGATTCTGTGGCTATGACATCACTTACGGGGGTGTGGCACACCATATTCAACAACCTTACAGTGAATCGTGATGTAAAGTAAAATGACATAGCATTCTGAGGTGAATATTGTTAAGCTTATAAAAATTAAAACACTCATGGATCATTTGTAATTGTTATATATTTTGTTATAGGATGTAATGGTGAATCAGAATTTGTAAAAATCACATTCATATTAATCTTTTTTGTTGTTTTTTATGTGATTTTGACACTGTCCCAGTTTGCCAATAGCCTATTGTTAAACTGGGACAGGGTATTACTGGCAAACTGGGACAGCCATTTAAGTCATTCTAATGGGGGAATTGAGTTCCCTTTTTGTATGCCCCTCATACATTTAGTTATAGCTAGCTAGATATTTTAACAAAAATTGTAAACTGATTTTAAAAACCAATGCCAATTCCAAAAAAAAAGAGAAAAAAAAGAGAAAGAAAGATGAATGATACAAGCTTGGATGGCTGGGACAATTGCAATATTTGCAAAAAACTTTTCAACAATAAGAAATGAAACTTAGCCTGTGTGGAATAAAATTAGCCTATAAGAAGAAATGTTTAAGAAGATTTCTATTTTTTAAATTTATATGAAATAAACTAAACCCAATACAAAATATTGTGGACAGGCGAGGGAGGGAGGGGTGGAAAGAATCTGCTGTACTTGCATCCCTCCTTAAAAAAAGTGATTTTTATTATTGTTGTTGTTGTTGTTTATATTGTTATTGTGTATTTAATTCATTGGGTCTACATTTGAATAACAATTTAATGGGTTTGAAGTGTCCCAGTTTGCCAATAAAGGTGTCCCAGTTTGACAGTAGCACCTGGAAAAATGTGGTTTGGGGTCAGTGTGTGTTTGAGTAAGAGTCATCCATCCTGTGTTTAATGTTTCTTTATTTTTTATTCTGTATAGTAGAGTAGAGCACTTAAGCTATTTAGAATTGTATCATATGAGGGGCTAAGACATTTGGATCATAATAAAACATTATGCAGAAGGTACATTATCAGAAAGTGTCCCACTTTACCACTATTCACCCTATATATTTTTTTTTCAGTGAACTATCCCTTTAAGTGTATCATATAAATATGTATTAAAAAAGTGCATGGGAAATATCATTAGAACTTAGAAGTATAATTGTTTTTTTCCATTAGCATGTTTCTAACATAACAAATCAAATAATAAGCATTACAAAAGCATAAAATCAAAAATATTGAGTAAAATAGTCTTGTATCAACATTTACCAATCAAAAAAAAAATCTACTTTTATCAAAAAAGTTCATATTAATTATATTTATAAAAATCCATATTTCTCCCTATACATTTGTGGAGCCTAATTCCCGGAAGTTGCACATAGCCATTTAGATTGGAGCTTGTGATTTTAAATATAATATTGTCATTTTTTCGTGTCTGTGGGCGAGCCGTGTGAGACTACATCAGTCCTAATAAAACCAACAGAGCACTTACATTACCCATCAGGACTAAATAAACCCACATAAATACACAGAGCAGGAGATAATGATGTAAAAGAGAAAAGAGACATCACAAATATGATCATATTAATATCGCAATAACTTTTCCCAGGCAGCAATGAAACAGAAGTTTGGAATCAGTAAGATTGTTTTAATGTTTCTGAAAGAAGTCTCTTGTTCTCAATCAAGACTGCATTTATTTGATAAAAAATACCGTACAAATAGCAATATAGTGAAATATTACCATTTAACGTATGTAAGTGGTTTCAATGTGAACATATTTTAAACTGTAATTTATTCCTGTGATCAAAGCTGAATTTTCTTCAGTGTCACATGATCCTTCAGATCCTTCATTTTAATATGATGATTTGCTGCTCAAGTAACATTTATTATTACTAAATTTAAAAAAAGAGAGAAAGAAAATCTTACGTATACCCTAAATTTCCAAAAGGTAGTGTACCTTTATTTTATATTTCTATATTCTTACTGTATGACCAATATTGACTCATATGTGTCTATTCCTATTTTTCCTAAGGAATTTTAGGAGAATAATCTAAGACTAACCAGATACTTAAAGTCTCCTGAGCTTTCACGTTCCTTCATCGCTCTCACAAGTAAATAGCTTAAAGCAGTATATGCCATCATACCATCCAGCCCTTATACTGACACACACACACACACACACACACACACACACACACACACACACACACACGAACAGGCCTGTTTGTGAGGCAGATGTAGTGTGACCACTGACAACATGGAGAATTTGTCAGCAGAAATCACCACTCCAGCTGCTGAGGGACACACACACATACACACACACACACACACACACACACACACACACACACACACACACACACACACACACACACACACACACACACACACCATACAGCATACATATGTATAAACGCACGCTCATAAACAAACGCGCACACACACTTGCCTCGGGCCAACTCCAGCAGCACATCACATTACTGCTGCACTTTGAAATGAAAAAAGAAACACATGCATGGGGGCGGGACTTAATGACCTAGAATTCATGAGCGCAGCATTGGATCGTTATTCGTTTTGATGTGTGACTGTGTGCGCCTACATTTTAGGTCATCGCCAAGTGGCAGCAACATGGAACTCCCTCTCTCTCCCTCTCTCTCTCTCTCTCTCTTTATGACTTGTTATGTAAAAGGCCTCATTCTCATATTCAGCCTTCATGCCAATGCAGAACACAGTAGCACACAGAGAAAAGAAGCTGAGATGAGCTGGAGAGCAGTTCAGATTTACTCAGAACTAGTTTAGTTTACTCTAGTGGCTCATTAAAGCAAGAAACTATGAGATGTTGTGCTTTACTGTGATTTTAGCATGGTTAAGGGGTGTTGCTAGGTGTGTTCTTCACACACAATGCAAAAACCCTTTAAAGCAACACTAAATAACTTTTTTTTTACCTTAAAATTATGTTTCCAAAATCGTTTCAGTGGTTCATCAAGTCGTAACAGGGTGAACGGCACTTCTGCATTCGCTTTGCGGCCCTCTATCGGCTATAACCGCACTATGCAAGTTTGCCAGATCGGGTCGCGTTTCTGTAGTTCGAATGAGACATAAAAAACTACAAATTTGACTTGCTTTACGGCAAGCGTTACAATAGTCATTATTTAGTTTTTCTTCGTTTCTGATGTCGCAATACATCATACTTTCCTAAAATCATGCAACATACTCTACCTTGTCTGTGGACGTCGTTCATTCCAAAGCCGGCGCTGGATAAACAGCGAGCGTGCGTGCGACGGTAGGCTAAATTATTTACGACAGCGGACTATTGGACAATGGACAATTCCGCTTCCAACCTGTAGGGGGATCGACGAGGAAAAGTTCTTTAGTGTTGCTTTAACCTGTTGGCACAACTGATCCCTTTGTTTACCGTTGTTTACATTAACTATATAAAAAAACGGTCTACAAATTATATATCCGTCGAAAGGTTTGGCATCAGTCTCTTTTTATGAAATTACTATGGGACGTGATTTATTGCTTTTATAAAACAATAGCAACAACAATTTTTGTCAATCCAATGAATCCAATCCAATTTCACATTCTAAAAGTTCTGCTTATATACATAAACAAAATAAGAAAAAAAAAATCTATATATAAAAGGAGAGACTTTTGCTTTTCAGATGTTTCTCCGTAGAGTTCCCACACTTTATGACCTACATTTTTCCATAACTTTTCCTGTTATTACTGAATAAGGACTCACTTAAAAGGAGCTATTTTTAGTCAATTAAATACTTTAGAGCTGAGCATGACTAGAGAAATGTCCATAACGTTTTAAATGTTTTATTAATTTTCATGAGTGGAGTTCTTAAAAGTCAGTAACCCTGAGAACAGGATCCCAGTTATCTCACATGTGCCTCCTTTACAAGAGATAGCATCAATAATACCAATAACAATAGCATCTTTCACACAGTATAAAAATACCAGAATGATTACTTGCTATTGATACTTAATTTTAACCAATTATTATTGCCTCGTTGTAATTATTATGTATGCAATTCAAGTCATTTTAAAGGTTGTTCACTTAGGTATATTTTTATTACCACAAAAAAATGTCAGATTACTCGATTAATCGTCAAAATAATCGACTGATTACCGAAATAATCATTAATGACAGCCCTAGATTAGTTTAAAAAAAAAACATTTAAAAATGCACCTGCATTGTTTTAATTAGTCGAATAAAAGATTATTTTTCCAGTCATATATTTCAACTGAAGATTTAAAAAAAAAGATTTTTTTTTATAAAATATCAAAAAGTGATCAAATATTATCGTCTCATCTCGTGAGTGTAAGTGTGTAAATTAAAAAATAATTTACAAACAAAAAAACTGTGGTAAGTGAAAATGTTGAGTGGTAACAGTGAGCAGAAAGTTAGTGTCAAGCTCTGGGCACAACGGTCAAAGATGTCCATCTAGCACATATTTACATAGAAACATTATTAAAAAGCAGCTTGTAAACAAATCGTGCCATCTCCAATTATGAAAGCAAAAGCAGACTTCTTATGTCAGTGCGTACGTGCTAATTTTTTTTAAAGGTCCTGTTCACACGTGATCTCTTAATGGTAATTTACCGTAAATTTACCAGTAAAAACAGTAAAACAGTATGTGTGAAAGGGACTAATGTCTCAAAAGTCTGTGATCAAAAGTAACAAATCTCAATATGAATGCAAATGTTTCTCATCAAATTATCTGATCTATTATTAATTTTAAAGCTCTATATACTCTTAATGTATGACAACTATTGACTTATTTGGGTTTTTATTCCCACAAATCTGAGACAAAGTTGACACATCAGTTCAGTTAGCAGTGCTAAAACAGGTGGTTCTATGCAGATTAAATGACACTGAACTCAAATGAATGTGCCAGAAGAACATCTATGCCTTTTGTAAGATGAATTGTGAAACGAGACAGCGAAGCAAAGCAAAGGTGCCACTACGGTCGTCCACTGGCAGTGTGTTTGCGAGTGTGTGCATGTGTGCTGGCTGAAATTGCATTTTTTCTCATTACACTTACACTGATAACAGGCTTGCTGCCGTTTCTATGGCAACTATATATCCCTCAAGCTGTGCCTCGCTGAAGGATGTCGAGAACAGCGGATAGAGAACACACTCACCCACAAACACACACGTAGAGATTCTGTGTATCTACAGCTGAGCTCTATTGAGATTCACTCCCAGCTGTGATCCTTCCCAGAGCCACAGAGTCATTGAAAATACACAACTGCTATTTACAATCTATACATGGTGATGAATAACATTATAGACCCCTATAGACCTTATTCACAGCAGCGCCATCTTAGATTTTTAATGGGAATGAAAGTGAGGCTGTGAGGGACAGACATGCATCTCTTCAATGGGCTGTACTGTTATTTAATGTGTTTTTGGATTGTTCTGCACATGAAACACTGGAAAAATATCCATCCAAGAAATTTCAGTTGACAAAAAACTCCCGACAATATAAGCTGTGGAAAATTGTAAGTAATCTAGGAACTTTATAGAGCTTTTTACAGCGGATGCCATTGGAAACACAGCAAGTCTATCCCTCAGCCTCACTTTAATTCATACCTGTCATGGCGCTGCTCTGAATAAGGTCTATAGCCACATTATACACTAGTGGTTCTCAACTAGTTTTGCTTTAGAATCCAGATTTTACATTGAACATCAAATGGTGACTCAAAACAGTATCATAAACATTCATTCTCTGGACCGATACCACCAATGAAGTCCAGGCCTCCCTTTCTACAGTGTGTTTTTCTCCTCCGCTCCTTAATTTCCTTAAATATATGCTGACTGTGTGTCCACAATCGTTTTTCCCTGTTATCTCTATGAATCGTCCCTGCAGGGATTCATAAGAAGCTTTACTGACCTAAAACAAATTAATGTATGTTTAGTTCAGTTCAATCAATTGGAATTTGATTCAACTGAATTTAAGTGAACTGAATTGATATTTAATGAGGAAAAGGAATCGCCCCTGTGGAAAAGAGGATCGCCCCCAATCTCATCTGCTCTCATATGTGAGGATGGAAATACAGGGTCGTTAAAATTGACCATATTTACAACCTTGATTCAATGGCATAAAATCATATCTCTACATTCTGTTTCACTCAGAAATATGTCACATTACAGAAGCAAAACAGGCTACAAACGGCCTTTCCAGGATCTGTACACCATCTGCCCAATTAATTTCCATGATTTTTTTGTCTTTTTAGTCTTTTAGTATTACTGGATGTTTAAAAAAAAAAAAAAAAACATTTTAATGAGATTATAAAAACAGATTTATAGCCCGACCACATTAAGGTGGTTAAGGTTGTAACTCTCTGTCCATTACCATTTTGCTTATTTAAAGGCGGATTATTCCAGTTAAAGCAGAACTCGGCAACTCTAGCGAACTCTAGTCACTTCTTCGCTGATTTTCCCTTTTGTTGTCGCATGTTTTCCCCACGAGCTCCCCCTACAGCTGTGGGGGGGGCGTATATTTCACAACACGGTCGTAAAAAACTCACTTGCGGCGGCCTCCTCCCTCTCTCTACCGCTGCTCATGTGCGTTTGTTTTGATCGGAGCAAGCCAACTGTATCGTGTGGAGCTATGTCTGACTACCGAGGTGGGTAATCTGGTAATACCATAGGGGTAATACATCATACATGCGTGTGTGTTTATGTCGAATTGCCATAAAGCAATTCGTGTTTCGCGCTCGTTCTCGTTCTCGCTTCTCACGAGACTTCCAATTTCTATCTTGCCGGGACGGTAGTCCCGAAGTTGCAAGGTTGGTTTTCCGCCTGGGAACGCTGGGGGGAGCGGGGAAAGTCACCAATATCACCAGAACAGGTTGTTTAACCATCCAAATGATTTCTAGACAGTTTTATTAAGTTAAAAAAGTTACCAAGTTCTCCTTTAAAGTCAGTAAATTATGGAGTGCTGCAAGGGTCTGTTTTAGGCCCTCTGCTATTTTCAATAATGACACTTGGTAATATAATAAGAAAACAAATTAGTTTCCAACTGTTAGGCTGATGATATTATATATATATATGCCTATTTCATCACGTCACATGTTGACAGAGTGTGTTAAAGATATACAATTTTGGATGACCAGTAATTTTCTTCTATTAAATTCCGATAAGGTTGAGGTTTTACTTATTGAACCAAAAACCTACACAGAAACTCTTAGAAAACAATTTGCATCTAGGAGGATGAACTGTTACATCCTCTTCATAATACCTGGGTATTATACTAGCGTTATGATTCCTGTCTTGTGTTCCCCTTGTCTTGTGTGGATTTATGTTATTTCCTGTTCTGTGCCATGTTTTGTAGTCCTTTGTAGTTTTTCTTGTTTATTAGTTCCTGATTGTTCCCAGGTGTGTCTTGTTTGCCAATCTACCCTTGAGTGTATATATGCCCAAGTGTTTCTCATGTTCTTAGTCTAGCTTTTGTTGTTCAGAGGTGGAATGTGCAAGCTTTAGACAGAACATCAAATTTTCTAAGTGTGTTCACAGTGGAATTATACGCAGTCCTGATGGCAGTGCAATGGACTGAGCAGATTCAGAACCATAATTCAGAAGTGTTGCGATGCAGTGAGTCTGTGTCAGCTATCAATAGTATTGGGAAAGGGTCATCAAAGAGTCGACAAGACCTTGTATATGATATTCTTTTGGCAATTAGAGAGGGTTCTGGCAATTAGAGGAATGTTTGTATGGGTCCCAGCTCATGTAGGAATTGCAACAAATGAAAAGGTTGATAAGTTGGCCAAGGAAGCTGCTCGTAAACATAAATCTATCCAAGTGTTGTGTGGCAGGGAACAATTTTAAAATGGCAACAGCTCTGGGAGCAAGAAAACGAAGGGAGGCACCTATTCTCATTATCTAGTAAGGTAACTGACTCAGTTAATGTTTGTAAAAGAGTTAGACGTAAGGAACAGTTTATGATTTCTAGAATGAGGATTGGTCACACGTTTCTGAATAGCACTTTATTTATTTTAGGAAAACACCAGAGTGGCTTGTGTTCATGTCTGGAACCTGAGACAGTGCAACATGTTTTGATTTCTTGTAGAAATTATGACCGCCAAAGACAAGATCTACTCAGAGAATTGCGAGAAATTGGCTTGGAAGAAGTATCTATGAAAAGTATTTTAGAAGTAGGATTAAGCGACTGTGTAGCAGAATCTAGTACACTAAGGTGCTAGTCCCATATGGTAGCAATGCAACTTATTGGATGCCGGCTGCCGTAAAACCCCAATGATGAAGAAGAAGAGGAAGAGGAAGAATGTTCTTAGTCTGGTGTTGTCCTTTGTTGGATGTTTCGTGTGAGTCGTTTCAGTTTCTGGATTTTCCAGTGTTTGGATTATTTTGTTCTTTGCCTGGTTTCTTGTTATGCTCTGCCTGGATTTACTTTCTGACTGTTTTGTTAATAATAAATGTTATTTATCAGTTGTCACTGTTACAACTAGACAGCAACTTGTCTTTTGAAAATCATATTTCATGTGTTAAAAAAACAGCCTTCTTCCACCTCAGAAATGACCTCTAGACTAGATTACTGCAATGCATTACTAGGTGGTTGTCCTGCATCCTCAATAAACAAGCTAAAATTAGTCAAAAAATAATAATAATATGGCTGTTAGAGTTCTTACCAGGTCAAGAAAATATGACCATATAACCCCAATTTGATCATTTCTACACTGGTTATCTATTAAGTTCCGTATTAATTACAAAGTATTGCTACTAAATGGTTTAGCTCCTAACCAAACTTATATTGCGCTGTAATCCATCACTGTCTTTAAGGTCACAAAACTCTGGGCTTCTGATAGTACCTAGGATATCTAAGTCCACTAAAGGAGGGAGAGCGTTTTCACATTTAGCTCCTAAACTCTGGAATAGCCTTCCTGATAATGTTCAGGGCTCAGAGACACTATCAAATCTAGATTAAAGACACATCTCTTTAGCCAAGCATTCACATAATGCATCTCATAGCCTTGCACTCCAGTTTTATCAGATCAAATGCGCATGACTATCTACTGCCTGAAATTTTATGAGCAGCAGCTACGCTAATTATTTTCCCGTCCCGAGGTAACTAGAGAGTACGCCAGCTCCAGTATCTTAGGAAGATTTCAGACGACCCAACACCTGTGAAGAGACGACGCCAACTCTGAATCAACCGCCCAATTTTCTATATATTATAATCATTACGATCACAGCTTAATAATTGCTTTAATGAGTTCATCGTTTCTGCCTAACTGAATACATGGCGTTAGCTAACTACATGATTTGTATTATCTTAGAACTGTATATTTCTGACATGTGGACATTACTTGGACACAGTCACATCTGATAACAGATCACTCTAAACTGTAATGTAGACATGCATTGTCTGTAAAGCTGCTTTGAAACAATATGAATTGTGAAAAGCACTATTTGAATAAACGTGAATTAAATAGAATTTTCCACAACTTTTTTAAGGATGGTACTAAATTACATCACAATTCCCTGCGTTTCATGTTGCCTATAACAAATGGAGAAGAAAAAAAAAAAGGAGAAGGATGGAAAAAATGACATGCCAAACGTCAGTATAGCACCCAACGCGCCATCGGCAGAGATTCATATATATTTCTACGGCCTCGAACTCATTTTACTCCGTTCTTTTATTTGACATGAAAAAATAATGGCCTTTCTGTCCCAACTGTCCAATAATGTCTTGTACGAATGCAAAACAAGTGTAAGATTCACTGTTTCTCTGTCTCTCTCTCTCTCATCCTCCTCCTCCGACCTCTCGTGCCCCGATGCCTGCATTTCGCAGACTCTTAATGGAGATGTGGGAACTCAGTAGGCCCTTTGTGGCTTTCCGTTCAACATACACACATGCAGAAGTGCACATATATGCCTGGGGCTGTCAACATGACCCTCATCACCCTGTTTGTGTATACCATCTACTTTCCTTTCCTGTAAACTCGACGTGCCCTGGCGTATTCCTGCACATATTACTCTATTCATCTTCCAGCTCCCTCTATTTATATTCTTTTTGCGCTCCGTCTCTCTCCTCTTCCTGCTTCCCAGACATCTCTCTGATAAATACCCTAGTTATGAATTATATTGTAGTTCTTGTGGCTGAACCAACCAGAGCGCAATAATTCCTCATAGTACAACAATACAATCTGACAAGCCGATAGAGCTCTTAAATAAAAGGAAAGTAAGGAAACGGTGCACGCACACACCATAAATTTCCTTCAGACATTTCAGTTGAGTCGTCTGACTTCATGGGAAATCGTTGAATTGTACAACAGGGTTGACTAGCGCACACTCTTGATAACAATACAACATTCATTAATCAATATTAGTGACCGTCTATGTGATTGATCGTCCCCTCGTTTCATCTGTTTTGCATTAGATCTAAGAACTTAACTGGTCCCGTGTGTTTTAGTTGAACCTGCCGGTTTGAATTGGAAACACAAATACCGCAACTGTACCATTTCATTGAGTCAGCATACTGTCTGGATAAAAAAAAGTCATGTTTACAAGCTATTAAAGGGATAGTTCACCCAAAAAGGAAAATTCTGTCATTAATTATTCACTTTCATGTCCTTCTAAACCTGTAAGACTTTCGTTCATCTTCGAAGCACAAATGAAGATCTTTTTTATGAAATCTGAGAGCTTTCTGTCCCTCCATTGACAGCTACGCAACTCGACTCGTTCGCTTATATAATGAACAGATTTAATTGAAGCTTTTTAAAAAAAAGCTCTCAGATTTCATCAAAAAGATCTTCATTTGTGTTCCGAAGATGAACGAAAGTCTTACGGGTTTGGAACGACATGAGGGTGAGGAATTAATGACAGAATTTTCATTTTTGGGTGAACTAACCCTTTAACACATCTGAGGATGAACTTGTCTGTTGGTTTGGCAAAGTTTAAGCTTCATGATGGCAAAACTTTAAAGAGTTTGAATATTATATCAGTTATATTTACCCATACAGTACATAAACATCTCATAATAAAAAAAAAATCAGTCAAATGAGAACATATTTTATTATTATATTATTAATATACTCTGCAGTTCTGAAAGTCTCTTATGAACGGTAGTGTATTTATTCAAATTTATATGGAAGAAATAGCTTTTTATTACTTGCCACTTTATTGTGTTGCATCTGAATAGGACTTAATGCAAAATTGTGGCAATTGTCAAATGTCTGGCTCAGCGTGAATCATGAAGCCCAAACTAAATCTTGCAAACTAGATTCACTAAAACCCTTCGCCCCACACACACACACACACAAGCCAGTGAGTGACTGCTGTTTCTTGTTTCTAAACCAGTTCAGGTGTCACATGACTGACTGTTATTCCACTGACACCCCGTCTGCTCCTGAAATAGTCTCTCCAGCCTAAAATTACGCTCCACTGCTCTCTTTTACAGTGACCCCACTCCAAACACATACACAGAAACACACACGCCTCGAAGTAAAAGTAGCTCATTCCTTTTTCAGACACTCGGTTCTATAATTGGGCTCCATCCAGACACATTCAGAGTTCATAATACACATCTTAATCTGAAAATGATGACCAGCATCATCCTAATTCACGGTGCTACACGTCCCATTAAGACTTAAGACTACACGTCCCATTAAGACTTAAGACTACACGTCCCATTAAGACCGGCTTGTTTGCTTGGAAATCAGAGTATGAGTAAATCTCACAAAACCTGTCAAGAACATGTCCATCCTATATAACTCACATTATTTTAATGTGAAAAAAAATATATACTTACACACACAGTATATATATATGCTGATTTATGTAAAAAAAAATCTTTATACTCTAGTAATTTTTAGACTATTGAGAATCATCATTGAGAATGAGGATTACAAACAAATTCAAAAGTAAAACTGTGTAACTGTAAAATAGCACAATTAATGGTCTACCAATGTGTTTTTCATTAACCAGTACTGATATCTAGAGAGATGCACATAAAGATTTACACAAAATTACATAATTGAAATATGAAAATTTAATAAATAAAAATTGTTCTCACAATTTACACTTAAAAAAAAAAAATATATATATATATATATATATATGAAAATATAAAAGATAATGTCAACAGACTTGATAGATTGAATGACCACCACTGTTTATCAGCTAATTTGGCACAATATAATATATATATATATATATATTTATTTATTTTTGGGTTGGTAAAATGCAACCTTGTTCTTAACAGGTTTTGTGAGATTCAGTTGTGTGTGTGTGTGTATGTGTGCATAAATCCGGAAGTGCATGTATTTATATTGTGCTTTTCTGCATCTGTGTGGGCGAGCCAACAAGGTTAATGTCCATAACCTTTCCATAAATCTACGGGCGCTCTTTTCCACCGTTGTGGTTTCCGGCAGCTGGCCCACGGCAGCGATAGACCCCACGGGAGCGAACGAATGTGCAGCCACACGTCTGATCGTGACAGCCGAACATGTGTACATGTGCTCGCACGAGAGCCAGACAAACTCCATAGCTCACCTCTGATTAACACACGCTACATTCCCCATGGATCCCACGTCACCTAAAAATACAGCTCCATTCACACACGTGGGAAAGAGAAATCTCCAACTCAACTGCAGACAACAATGAGGTTAAATGGAGATCAAAGTTTCCTGTGAAAAAGATCTCAGTGTATCGGCTATATCTTCTCTGCTCTGCTATCATTCACTCAACATTAAACTAGCAGGAGAGACGCATAATGAAACAGGATTTCCTCTGAACCTGAGCAGATTGACAGTAAAGAGCCGAAGGCATGATGAAATAAAACATGTCTGACATCTGCCACGCGCAAACTTCTGACGGACGTGTTTGACCACCCAACGTTACAGGGATGAACATTTAAGGGGGCAAATAAACACTTCCACCACTTTCAGCATTCGAAAAATGAAAAGTCTACCATCATCTACTTGTTATCAAAATGTTCACGTTGTTCTCTGTCAGCACAATGAAAGTGGATGGTGACCAGAGGCTGTCAAGCTGAACAACAGCCAAAACGTACCATAAAAGTGCTTTTATAAAACAATTTCAATCTCCTTTTGATAAAAACATAGTCATAAACGACACAATTTTATGGAAATGTTTATTCCTTTTTAGAAATTGACAGTCACCAACCTCTTCTGTTGTATGCAAAAGAACCTGAACATTCTGCCAGTGTCTATATTCCTGTTAATTTGGGAGTACAAATATAATATTGATTACATGTTGCAAATAAAGGAATATATATATCAGAAGAAATATTAGAGTTGTTTCTGAATTGCGTTCAACGGTTAGACCATTTCTGCCTGAAATAGATGAAACAACAACAACAACAACAAAAAAAGACATTAGATTAAAAGAGACTTACCCCTGGTAGAGTCTTCTGTTCATGCAATGCATTCTGGGCTTTGATGGCTGATTCACGAGCGCAGTACGTGAGGAACGCACAGCCTGTAAAAATGAGACGGGAATCAGATCTGAACTACACACACTGACACAAAACTCTTGCACCAAAGCTGCCATTTACCACAAAGACTCTCTGCACAGAAAAAAAAAAAAAAAAAATTGTAAATAGATTTTTACATGTTCTGAAGAAAACATGAGTGATATTTGCCTGTGCAAAACTGGCTAGGGCTTTCTGGGTGGTTGCCAGGGCGTTGCTATGCTGTTGCCATGCTGTTGCCAATCTGTTGTGTGTATTCTTGACATGTTGCTATGGAGTTCTAAGCGGTTACTAGGTGGCTCAAGTCAAAAGGAATTATATTCCGATCGCTAATAAAGACACGCAATAGTAATCGTGATGTTTGTCTTAGAATTCACAATCTATTACATTTATTCATTTAGCAGCTGCTTTTATCCAAAGCGACTTACAAATGAATGTCATCACAAGCAATTTGTCACAAGGGCCAATAATACACACGCATGCCACGTTTAAAGTATAAACTAGATTTCGAACTGGGTTACAGTGTTTTTGACCTTGTAACCTCAGCTCAGCGCCTCTGCTCCCAAAATATCCACTAGCAATTACTGTCAATCGCTGTGATCAGACATCAGTCACATCTGTCATTCTGTGTTCGTGTGTGTCTCTCTCTCTCTCTCTCTCTCTCTGTCTCTTTCTGTCAGGCACTTCATATATAGAACCTTTTGGGGTTTTGATTAATTAACTTGTTTTGATTCATTTTACACATTTTACACCTCAAAGTATTAAGCAATCATTTAAAGGTGACATTTTATGCCCCTTTTCACAAGATGTAATATAAATCTAATGGTGTCCCCAGAATGTGTCTTTGAAATTTCAGCTCAAAATACCCCCCAGATCATTCATTATAGCTTGTCAAAGTTGCCCCCTTTTTGGGAGTGAGCAATAACGCTCCGTTTGTGTGTGTGTCCCTTTAAATGGGCGTTTCTGAATGGTTAGTGGATAGGCTACATTTATGTAGTTGTTGTGGAGTTACAGTGATTCATCTGTTTCTGGGGGATTTCCGTTGAAAATAAAATTAATCCACTGCTCTTTTGTTTCATCTGAGTCTGACAGAACAGTTTTCATGCTTTGCTCAAACTTTAATGCCATTGCATTAGAACTGGTTACACTGTTGTCGCTTGCTAAAACCAAATGGCGGCGGCGTGGGTGGAAAATGTGCAGATTAAAGGGGCGGTAATATGATTCTGATCTGCTTATTTTTTGACATGCTTGCAGAGAAAGGCTTACCAAAACAAAGTTACCGGGTTTCACTTTTCACGTTTTCTGGGTTAGTAGACGCACCGGGGACCCGATTATAGCACTTAAACACGGGAAAAGTCAGATTTTCATGATATGTCCCATTTAAAGTCCCCCTGTAGTCAATAATTGTATCCCTTAAAACTCATCTTTAATTGATGAAATCACATAACAGAATTATTAATAAACTTGAGATAAAAATTTTAATGAAACTAAATATAACAACAAAAAGCTCATTAAAACATATAATAGTATATGTGTTATTATATCATTATGTTCAGCTAGTTTGCTTTCATGGACTAGTCATCACATGTGTTTCTTTGTCTTTGTTTCCCGCCACTTATTCGTTTCGGTCACAGTGATTTGTCCGTTTGGTTGAGCTGTCTACACCTCGTTATCTTTAAGTTTATGCGTGTTTCCTTTTAGTTTATCTGGTCACGTTAATGCTAGTGCTGTGTTTGCTCGTCTGCCTTTTGTATCATTTGTTCGTGTGTGTTATTAAAGTGGTTTTGAACCCGATCTTCATCCTCATGTTCTTCCTGCAACCCAGCGTGACAATATGAATAATACTAAAATAACCCAAACAGAAAAAAAAAAAAATGAAATATATTTTAAAGTGTCAAAAATATATGTGGCATATATTGCAAATACATTGAAATATATTTGCATTGTTGTTCACTTATATTTATCATTTTGAAATATATTCTGAAATATAACAAACATATATGATGTTAAGTGTGAAATATATTTACATTTATAACATGTAATGTAAAATATATGACAAAATATATGGTGATAAAATGTTTAGCTTGCTAAAGAAGGGTCGAAAATGTATTTTGATCATAGTAATTCCTCTATCTTTTCCCCTATACACAACAGTAGGCTACCATATTTCACTACTGTATTATGACACACAGCTATAATAAATACTGTACATTTAAATGACTGCAATGTAAAATGACAGATAGTTGCTTTCCTAGGGCTATTAGGCCATATTAGGTGGCACGTACCTAACACTAAGTGCAATTATTAGATTTATTGTTGTGTTTTATTGACATCTTTCCTGAAGTCATTTAAATATTGAAAATATGCACAATATTTATGATGCAAGTATAACAGTGACACTCCAACAGTGAAGTACACTTAAACAATAGATAGAACTCGGTGTCTAACACTGCATACACACACTATTAAATAACTGTATTCAAATTTCCACAGGCCACCAAGGGACAACTGGGGACAGCTGTCAACTCAAAAATAGCTGAACTCAGATTTAAAATGAAATAAATAAAAAATGTAAAAAAATTAATTGAAAATGTGTTGTTTGTTTGTGAAAATGTTAACTTTTTAAATTTCAAAATATATTTCAAATGAAACAATTTACAAAAGTTAAAACATATATGAACATATATGTTGTTAGTAAATGTATTGACATATAAATACATTCACATATTTAACTAAAAAAAAAAAAAAAAAAAAAAAAAAAAAAAAAAAACATTTATCTAAAATATATTTATTGGGCCAATTTCGAATATTTGCATATATTCCAAAAATATATTTCAAAATATATTCTGAAAATATTTCAAATATATTTCTTGTGTGTATGGATTCTTTGCTTAACAACCTCAGAGTGGTAAGTCTGTCGAGAAAAGTAGGGTGAAAACAGGACATTTGAGCTGAAATGAATGGTAGATTTGTCCCAAATTACCTGAATTGCCCCTATATATGCATATTTTGCCTATCAATCAACTTTAAAGGGAGATTTTCAATAGTATTAAATCCTGAAACTCTGTACTCTGTCTAGCAAGATAGCTTTGTGCTAATCAGAAAGTGCACAAAATAATGTTAAAAAGCTCAGAATTAATTAAAACGATGTTAAGAGACTCATTCCTTTCTATTCAGCCTCTTCTTCATATTCGCATTCAGCCTTTCCCGAACATTAAGACGTGAATAAATTCATTATTTTCTAAATTAAAACTATTGCACTGTCCCTTGGAGTCGGCTCTCAAAGATCAGAGGAAGGAAAGGAATAATAAAGCGGTTTGTGATCTGGAGCGGCCCAGCCTGTTCGCGTTCCCATCCATTGTTCTGATATTTTCACAGCTCCACAGTAGAATTGGTTTGTAATGATTGCCGTTATAGGAGCAGTAGTCTAGCGTAACCTGTAAACCTTAATTAAACCAGTCACATTCAGATGGACCCAAACCAACCCTCTGAGCGAAGCCACGTGTCCAGAGAGCGCAGACCACCTCATGTAGAACTAATCACTCACACACACACACACACAGAGCAAAGAGTGTAACAGCTCTCATGTATCCGTTCTCCATTCAACAAGAATATCATGCTAATGCATGGACACTGGCACAGCATGAAGACAACAAACATACATCATATAAACCAACACAATCTCATTAGCAGCTCACTCATGCCAGAACAAATTAGGACGGTTGTAAAACTAGTTTTAAAAGACCCCATAAATAGTTTTCACATGCACACTTTACATCCCTGCACTGATAGTATTACCTGTTGAAACAAGAACATATTAAAAAGCGGTAACCCTTTACAATAAGATCCCATTAGTTAACTTTAGTTAATGCATTACCTAATTATCAATGAGCAATACATTTGTTGTACAAACAATCATCTTTGTAAATGTTATTAATAAAAAAATAATAGTTTATGATAGCTCAGGTCCATTAAATAATATTAACAGAACAGACACAACTGTTGATTTAAATAATGCATTACTAAATGTTGAGATTAACTAAGATTAATAAATGCTTTAGAAGTATCTATAAACTATCTATAATGTTAACAAATGAACAGTATTGTAAAGTGTTCAAAAATCTAAATCACACTTGACAACTTTTGCCTATGACAAAACTTTCATTATACACTTCACTGCAATGTTATTCCAAAGAAAACTTAAAGGGATACTTCACCGATTAGCGTTAAGCTTTGTATCGGTAGAAACCCGCTAGTGTTTTCGAGTGACCGTGCTTCCCTCCCTCATGTCCCCCTGAGACGAGAGATTTCTGTATTGTGTGTCTGGAGAAAAACCTCAGATGACGCAAAAATCGTCATTTATCGTCATCAGAGGCTCTTTTGTCCAGAGGCGAGAGACTCCAGCCAGTAGGAGGAGCTCGTCCCGCATGTGTTCAACCCGCCCATAGGGGGATCTCACGATAAAACGCCGTCTTTTCAGTTTCCAGTCGACTAGTAGCCTAGCTGTATCATTTCTCCCGATACTGCCCTCTGTAACCGGTAGGCGTGGCTTGGGAGTGGCCTCGTAGGGCAGCGAAGCAAGTGCATTCTGGGAGTTGTAGTCTTTCATCAACATGAGCCAAAAATACATTTTCTGGCGTTTCTCAGTCTAGAAGGCACCAACTTCTAAAATAATTTCACATTTCTACTACATAAATGACCCAATTTAAATACACATTCATCTTTCCAGTGGTGAAATATCCCTTTAATAATGCAATAATTTGCCCTATAACATGAAATGGATGACATCACCGAAATTTCTGCCACATTGTTTAAAGGAGAACTCCGGTCAATTTTAACATTGAGCTCATTTTTTTGTACATTTGGAGTGCTGTCAATACAGAGAACAACGACAAAAATCGGTGTTGCCTACACCGTGTTATCCTCTTTTTAAAATTTGCGCCCTGTTGACTTCAATGGGGCAAGTTTTAAACCTGCTTTTAGCCTCTTAACATCCTTGATGTGTCATTACAAGTGCACAGACAATGTGAGTGATTCCTTCTGAGTGAACGCGGGTGAATCTGACTGCAGTAGATGTGAAAGATAGGGATAAAAATGATGATAAAAAAAATGCTGGCTGAATAAACATAATTTTTATCCCTATCTTTCACATCTACTGCAGTCAGATTCACCCGCGTTCACTCAGAAGGAATCACTCACATGACCTGTGCACTTGTAATGACACATCAAGGATGTTAAGAGGCTAAAAGCAGGTTTAAATATTGCCCCATTGAAGTCAACAGGGCGCAAATTTTAAAAAGAGGATAACACGGTGTAGGCAACACCGATTTTTGTCGTTGTTCTCTGTATTGACAGCACTCCAAATGTACCAAAAAATGAGCTCAATGTTAAAATTGACCGGAGTTCTCCTTTAATGTTTTCAAAGACTCCCATTGAACCACCTGTAAAGAAACCATCCTACAAGCATGACTATCCTGTTTCAGTCAGAAATGTCGTGTTACTACGGTAAAATAGATAGCAAATGGCATTTAATGTTAATGTAAAGTGTTAATGGTGATGTAAAACAAGCAAACAAAGCTGTGATTCGGTACATTCAGGACAGCGCTTGCACAAAGAACACAGCGCTTGGCTTTATACTCCAGAGAATTACACGCTGGCTAATTTAAGATAGAGAAAGAAAATTGGATTCAGGCAGTGTTATTCTGTGCATGTGGTATCTGTGTTGTATCAAGCTCGGATCAATACGTTCTGGGAGCAGAAAATGATAGTTATCTCCTTATCATTTTCCATTAAAATCCCCTTTTGATAACATTTCATCACAGGCTGGTGGGAAGGGAGTGTGGAAAGAGAGAGAGAAGGAAAGAAAATGATAGGGAGATAGAGAGTAAGAGAAAGGTTTTTGTAGCCCCATAAAAACAACTTTATCTCCTCTGTTTGCCCCCAAACGCTCCAAAAGCAGGCCGCACTGGATTATAGTCTATCAATTATATTAAAATCTCTCCGTTGTAGTAATTTCATTTTCTCCCCTCAAATAAATCTCGGCCCAGCAAACACAAAGCACTGGATGCCAAAGAGTTTCTGGACAGCATTAAATATAGCCACAGAGGTTATTTCTGAATTAAACTACTCTATTGGCAATTATTCATGTGTTTTAACTCAGCTGTACTTCATTACATCCGAACGACTTGGGCGTAAAACAGCTTTAGGGCTGGAATAAATTTAGTTGGGTATTTTTAAACCATGTGGCAGAAGTTTTAGCCCAAATCCAGACTGTTAGTGGTTTGTGTCCATGCAAAACATATATGTTTTATCAACAGCCCGCATCGTAAATCATATCATCGTATATCATTCAACACATTAGCACGACTGCATCTCGTTACTTATCTGAAGCATAATGGACTGTCCACACAGAGATCATAAAACACCTACAGTTTTTCCTCAAGCACACCATTTTTTTTATCTACACATGTTGGAAAGGCAAATGAAATGCAATTACGGTTGACTTTATAACCCTCCATTACCCTTACATTAAATAGCCATTACATTATATGGCTTTATCTTTACAGTAGCTTGTCTGTCCAAAAATGTAATTGCGATATCAGTCGATTTCTGCCTTAAGGGCCTTTTTAACAAACACACTGTGCATACATTTACTAGAAATGCATGCTTTTTCAATTGGTTGCTGAAAGATTTATAACTTCTGTTATCTGAAAACTATCTGATAGGTCTATTGCTAAAATAGTTTGAACACTTAAAGTTCAAACTATTTTGACTTTGACTTTGAAGCACAGCCATTTATTTGCCGGACAATTTGCATGATGTGTCATTGTGTCATCAAATCAAGATAAAAGTGTGCATATCTAGATGCAACTTTATGACAATGTCAAATGCACAATCATCACATTATAGCGATCATCATTCTATACACATTAAATATTCAATGCAAATTAATATAGCAATTGGTCAAATCGCCATAACATGACACTATATGTGAAAATCATGAGAAAGCACCATTACATTGACTGTCACATTTAGCTGAATCCTCATCCATGAAGAAAACTTTATGCACATTACAATATTCACATGCACTTTAGACCTCGGCCTGAAAGAGCTCAACATGTAAGGTTACCATAATAACAGAGAAAAGATTACTCTTAAAAATAAAGGATACAGATTTTGACTGTCTAGTCCTTTTTACGTCCTACAAACAACCTTTTATCTTTAGAAAACCCTCTACTGGTGCTTTAAAGAGCCCCGAAACCTTTGAAGATCTGAAGGACCTGTAATGTAAAGATCAAGAACTTGTTAACCATATAGCAGCTCAAGAACCCTATACAGCTAAAAATGGTTCTTGATAAGAAGAGGTTCGATATTGAACCTATCAGCCACTGAATAAACTTTGTTTTTAACAATGTACTTCAGGTTTTGAAGATGAAATGAAGCTATTAAATGCATTATGAAATTATTAAAGACGTGCAGATAGAGAGAATCTCGACTAGTATAGCCTGACGGTTACCATAACCCTTAATTTCCTTCTCAACGAAACCAATATAACATATTTCACAATCTGACATCATGCTAAACAGTAATTACCTCAATGTTTCACCTTGCATTGAGTGCGGATGTTAGTTTGAATAACAAGCTTTCGCACACCTTCTCGGACGGCACAATCCAGGCATTTATTGACAAGCCTGATTAAACGTGTACATGTGAGCGCAGGTCAAAGGAATCCTGTAAACATGCCGCTAGTGATGATTAACGCTTACCCCTGAGGCGGTTTGTCTATAACCGACGCACCCACACAAATACATATCCACTCTCTTCTGAAAACTAGTTGATTTCAATTGAGCTCACTGTTATCATGCGGCTGAGCTAACAAAATGGTATTCCAATAGGTGTAAAAATACATAGAACAAACAAACGTTGGGGAAAACAGTCTCTTTTTAAATACACTGGACTAGTTTTACCGCCTGCCATCTTGGATTGATTGTCACGGCATAATACATTGCTGTGAAGAGTGCATGTGATGCTGCCTTTAAATTTGATATCTTAAATGGCAGAATAATCATGCCTACAACAATTTAAAGCATCATGGATAGTGAAACGCACACTATTTGTGACAGCAATTGCATCATGCCGTCATTGTGAGTCAATGTGAACATTTAGTTTTATGTTTGAGAATGTAATGTTTAATCAAAATGTCATAACTGTACCTGACATATGCAGGATTTCTCCTATCATTTAGTCCACTTACACTGTAAAAAAATTCTAGCCTCTCCAAGTCAAAATTTTATAGTGACTGATAACATCTACATTTTTAAATTGGCCCAAGTGCAATTCTTGCTGCAATAGTCTGTTAACATTGGCTCAATGAGAAATAATACATCAGACTAATTGAAAAATTTAGATGTAACCAGTCACTAGAAAATTTTGACTTGGGGATGTTTTGTTTTTTTACAGTGTACAGTGCCCCTATTACCCCTATTATTTTAAAGGTTTCTAATTTTGTTTTAGAGTCTCCAACAATAGATTTACATGCATGCAAGGTAAAAAAAAAACACTTTAATTTTCTCATAAAATATATTGCACATCCTTTCTCATAGAGTCTGAAAATGATTTGTTTCGAAGATTCGGTTTCTCTAAACCCCTCGTTTCCGAGAGCCTATTTTGCTCTGATTGGTCAGATGGCCCAGTCTGTTGTGATTGGTTTACCCTGCTCTGATTGGTCAGATGGCCTAGTCTGTTGTGATTGGTTTACCCTGCTCTGATTTGTCAGATGGCCTAGTCTGTTGTGATTGGTTTACCCTGCTCTGATTGGTCAGATGGCTCAGTCTGTTGTGATTGGTTTACCCTGCTCTGACTGGTCAGATGGCCCAGTCTGTTGTGATTGGTTTACCCTGCTCTGATTGGTCAGATGGCCCAGTCTGTTGTGATTGGTTTACCCTGCTCTGATTGGTCAGATGGCCCAGTCTTTTGTGATTGGTTTACCCTGCTCTGACTGGTCAGATGGCCCAGTCTGTTGTGATTGGTTTACCCTGCTCTGATTGGTCAGATGGCCTAGTCTGTTGTGATTGGTCTACTGCTTACAGCACGTGTCAGAAACTAATCTGGATTTCAGCTCTATAGAGGCTTGCTCAGCGCTTGATACACAGTGATACGAACAGCAATAATGGCGTCGGTTTTACTCTATCAATTCGAGCCAGAGCCCTCATCCTTCAAAAGTACATGCAAAGTGTATTCGCAGTGTAGAAAACAGCGTCTACTTGACATGTCTACAACACGAACCAAACTCTTCCAGTTTCAGCTCCAAACACAGTGTTTGAGGGCGGGGCAAAGCAGATGTTGTTCGCCGGCAGCCAATGAAAATCATCGGCTGGAATTATACTATGCAGATTCGTACAGGAAGTGAGACTGGAATTACGAATGACTCGTTTAAGCAGTTAAGAATCAATTCTTTCTTTTAGGAGACAATAACTTTATTTGTTGTGCACTTTTATCTTTAAAACTCTGCAGACCTTTAACATTAACAAATAGCTATATAAAGCCCTATTCGCATGGGATTAGTATTACCTGGCGACCTCTAGTAATTTGTAATAATTGCGGAGGATGTCTGTGATCTTAATCCCGTGCGTCTGTAATTTGTGAAGTAAAAATTCTCCCGCTAATGACCTACCATATATTTCGCCGAACACCGAGGTCCTGTGATAATATTAGTCCCGTGCGAATCGGCATCTCTGTGATTTGGCGGGGTCGTTTATAATTTTTTCAAGGTTTTTGTTTCCTGTGTGCGCTTTTTTATCCATCTTTCGTGAAGAATGGAGGCTGTGTTGGAGTGTTTTGATAGTATTTTGGGCGCTGGGTCATATCGCTATACACCATGACACGATACAACTATACAATTTGCAGAAAAAGAAAGCTGAAAACCTTAAGAAGAGCAAAAGATGGAGATGAATGACATATATAGCAGCATGCGGTAAGGAACATTCTTCTGTTTATGATATATATCATACAGCTAGACCTATAATAACGACAAGACATTTCCAAGCAATAGCCTATTGACATCATATCCTGGAGATAAGTCAGTAAATTCGAGTAAAATCACAGGCTTCGGTTATCCCGTGCGAATGTGCCACACGAAATTCAGACGTGGGGGGGTCATTTCTAAATCACACGAGGTCCCCAGATAATACTAATCCAGTGTGAATAGGGCTTTACACACTGCATGTAAGGTAATATAAAGCATAATGGGGCACTTTAAAAAACCCAGCAAGCTCGCGTTCATCTGCCAGTTCTTAGTGCAACGCCCTATTCTCAACATCCAATAAACAACTGATGCATAAAATCAAGTCCCTGTTGCATTTTTTTCTTTTCTTTTTGATAATCTGTTAAACTCATATGCCACAACACGAAAGAAAAGATCTGTCGCAGCTTCATTGCGACTTTAAACCAGACTAAAGACGTTAGCTCTCTACGCAAGCTGATTAGCATGGTCTGTTTTGCTGGTTTTCAGGCGCTTGCTAGCTATTCAGGGTGGATACCTGGTAAACAAGCATGAACCAGTTAAGGCCAGTGAACCACCGTATAGGCTAGATTAGGCTATGTTTCAACAGTGTTGTGAAAAAGAGTAATTGAAATGTGCATCTAACGCTGTTTTCCGTTGATTTCACCCTCAGCCTATTGTTGCAGGTCTTGCACACTCATAAACCACATTTCATAGCAGTAATTTTATGTCAATGTAAATGATAAATCTAACAGCACTGTACTAATAACGTCCCACTGAGACAGCAGTCAACAGAGAGTGAGTGTGTGTGTGTGTGTGTGTGTGTCAGGCCTCCTACGCTGATTCATCCTCCCTCTCACACCCTCCTATGGGCATAAACCATTATTCATTTGTGCGGTGTGTGTGTGTGAGCATGTGTGTGCCTCTGAGCGTGACAGAAAGAGGGAATATTTCGAGCAGAAGAAGGGAGGGGGGCGCAGATACTCACAGAGGAGTATGTTGCTTTAAATGGGTTTTCAAGTTCAATTAATATTACGTTTTTAATGAATCAGAGGACTAAGTTTTCTTTCACTAATAAATTAAATAATCACCGAAAACCTAGGCAAAAAAAACTGTCTGTTTAAAATGCACATGACATGTATTACATCCCTCTATAGCACTGCTCTCAAATCAAATTAGAGCTTCAGTCAAGTGAGATGACCTGCGTAAAACTAAAGAGAAATCGAGGAATATTTGCAGTACTATTACTAACACTATTCTAAGCGTTACAGAAAGTACAGGGATATATATTTTACATTTAATACAATATATATTCTATGGAAGCTTGTTTCCGCCATAAAAAAAAAAAACACTTTAAAAGATAGGCTAATTAGAACTTTTTATTTCACAATTCTGACTTCTTTTCTCACAATTGCGAGATAAAAACTAGCATTTGCGAGTTATAAATTGTGGGATATAAACTCACAATTCCGACTTTATAACAACTATACATTTATAACTCACAATCTCACAATTTGTGAGATAAAACTCGCAATTACCCTTTTTATTTTTTATTCAGTGGCAAAAACAAGCTTCCATAATATTCAGTATCGATCCTTACAAGAAAGAAAAAAAATTTTTAATTTCTTTACTTTTTCATTTGTTTTCTCCAAGACAATGAGGTTAAATGCAAAATTAGACATTTTGATTTATTTTTATCCTGAATCTCAGATGTGCCTCTTCTAGAATTTCAGAAGAGATCTAAAAAAAAGTCAGAGATCTCAATATAAACTCAAACATTTCATCCACAATCAAATGATCTGAGATGCTTGCCACATTTATTGTATAGCTCTATACTCTTACTGTATGGCAACTATTGACTCCTTTGTCCCTAGATTTGACTATTTGCAATTTAGTGCTTTGAGAGATCTCTGAACAATTGAATTCTTCATCTTCTGGCCTACAGTCGTAGAAATAAAGGTTCTTTATTGCCATTGATGGTTCTATATGGAACCACTAAAGGTTCTTTATAGTGAAAAAAGATTCTTTAGATTATTAAAATGTTTTTCACAACAAGAAAAACATGGTTCTTTTATGAACTGTTCACTGAAAGGTTCTTTGGGAAACCAAAAATGGTTCTTCTATGGTATCAATGTGAAACCCCCATTTTAGAACCTTTATTTTTAAGAATGATAAAATAAAATAATTACACAAATCCATGACAAACCACCTACTTTGAAGCATCGTGCCCTAATTCCTCTTGCCGTATTCATTTGGATGAGACTTTGTGCATAAAAATAATGCATGCATGCTCAGAGGAAATGCTCAAATGCCAAACAAAGGAGCATAGAACCTTTTGTGGGTCTGTGATTTCTTTGAATGCATAAATTAACGTTTAATGCAAGGTTCACGTTTTGCTGTGAATGAGAAACATCACACCAAATGTTTCATTTCACACGGCACACTGGGAGCTCTTAGTATGCATCATCTGCGCGCAAAGAGGGACTGCCCTACTTCTGCGAGCACACACGAAAATATGAGATGATACACAAGTGGGAGTGACCACAGTACACCCAGCATCCTTTTTATTGTCATGACACAGTACACAGGGTGAACACAAGCAGAGAAACACAATGCATTAGTGTACTGCATGAGAAATAGACAATGTTACTCTAAAAGAGGAATCTGTCAAGACAAGATGAGTCTGAATGACATCTGATCTGACAGCATGCATTGATGGAAATCAGTTGCAGTCGTACTGACTGTAATGTGGCACACAGATAGCCTCCACACTGTGCATATAATGAGCGTACGTGCAAAAGAACAAATACGATGCTTATATTTTAAGTAAACAACCATGTTTTTCTATTGCATAGCTTAAATTGCATAATGCTGCACAGGGTGAACCAGCACAAAAACACAATGCATCATGAGAAATAGATGTTACTCTAAAAAGAGTAGGTTTGAATGACATCTGACAGCATGCTCTGAGGAAAATCAGTTGCAATTGTACTGACTGTGCTTAAAAATACTGTGAGGGAGGGTAATGAGAGGAAAATGTAGCTTGGACAAGAATACGCAGTGTGCATGATGAATAAATCTATGTACAGACAGAAATTGTATTTTCTTTGAAAACGGGATTTTCTTTGAATTTGAAAGTGAGCTTTAGATTAGAACAACATCTAACAGCATGTTGCAATCCGACTGTGCATAAGGGAGAACAATGAGTTAAAATATAAAGACAGGGATAGCCTACACACAGTGTGTAAAGAACAAATGTGCGTGCAACTGAACAAATATGACGTTCATAAACAGTAATGTGAACGCGTATGTTTTCTATCGCATATGGGTGGGCAAATACGAGAATCACAATGCATCAGTGTATTGGATGAAAAATAGTCTGTTAGTCTTAAAAAGACAGAAAGAGACAGCCAGGTTTGAATTCTATTAACGCACGCTGTCAGATGTCAATCATTTGCAATCGTGGAGTGTTGTATGAGTGAAAAACAAGAACGCGCTCTGCGCGTAAAGAATAAATATGCGCAACAGAAGAACATTTATGTTTAGTAAGTAAGCAGCGTTCAATAATGACGAGGAAACACAACACACATATTTTCCTAGCACATACCTCATAATGCATTAAAAAAAAAAAGGTTATCCATGTGGCCAAAGCCCTCAACACCTAGCCTATTCAAAAGCATCATTACCTTTGTGCATGCCGGTGTAACGGTCCTTGAGGACAGTCAGTTCGTGGATCTTTCCAAACTGTTCGAAAAGAGGCTTCAGGTCCTTCTCCTCCAGGTTGCGCGGGATCTGTCCTATAAAGAGCTTGATGGCATCCTGGTCTTTCATGGTGCCGTTGTCGGGGTGGATGGAGATGGGCTCTGAGCCGTTCATGGGCTTGGGGAAGGTGATGTGCGCGTACTGGGGCTGGTGCGGGTGCGGGATCAGGAGCAGTGGTGCCGCTGCCTGGCTCGGTACCGCCCCCGGTCCGGTGAGGAGCAGGCTGGCGTGGGCAGGCTGAGGATGAGGATGCTGAGGATGCTGCTGCTGCTGCTGCTGCTGCCTCCTCGCTTCAGTCTGGGTGAATCTAGCCATTCTGCGCGCGGCGGAGAGCGCGATAATAATAACAACATACACACGCACGCACACGCGCCGGGAGAGAGTACGCGCTCAGCTGGAAACGAGACGCTCGCTTTCTATTCGAAACATGTCAAGCTCGCGCCCCCCCGCACCTGGGAGAAGGAGGAGGAGGAGATGAGAGCAGAGCGCGGTCACGACTCACATGCGCGGCCCCGTAGCGCCATCTGCCGACTGATAGTCAACTGCACAGATAGATAGATAGATAGATAGATAGATAGATAGATAGATAGATAGATAGATAGATAGATAGATAGATAGATAGATAGATAGATAGATAGATAGATAGATAGATAGATAGATAGATAGATTTTATTTATTTTTTATATTTTATGTTTTCATTCAAATTTTAGTAACTGTGTTGTGTGTTTTTATCCTTTTAATTGGGTTTTTAAAGATAGGATTTTAAAGATAGGATATCTAGCCAACAGAATCATACTATATCATCATCAGAATCATACTATATCAAGTTTATCATACTATATCTATCTATCTATCTATCTATCTATCTATCTATCTATCTATCTATCTATCTATCTATCTATCTATCTATCTATCTATCTATCTTATCTATCTATCTATCTATCTATCTATCTATCTATCTATCTATCTATATGATATATATCATACTACATACTAATATATATATACAGTATATATATATATATATATATATAGCCTATATATATACACTTGTTTAGTATCTTAGACAATGTATGCTTATGTCTCCCAAATGAAATCATACAAATTGGCGATAACAAATCAACTGAGCAGCAGTTTCATGCATTTGTTATGAAGTCATTCAATTTGAAATGCTGTTTAGCAGGGTAGGGGAGAGCGGGGCTCAACCTGACACGGGGCTAGTCGTAACACCCTTGTTGTAAATACTTCCACACATGCTAGCATGATGAAACTTAGTGTATTTACTAGTTGCCATATCAACACTATATAAGGGGAAAAATTCAGAAATCCTTGGAAGATATCTCAGAACATTTATTAAACCATAGCAAAAGTAAATTTTCCATCTCTATTTTTGGTGTTTATTTTAAATTAGACAAATCTAATATTATTTTAATCTCCAATTTGTTATTTAACAGTTGATATGGTTCTTTAATGCTTCGCTAACTAGTAGAAGACACTAGCAGGGTTTAAATCCCAGTTGTGCAGACGGGGCATGTTGTCACACTGCATTACAATGAGCCCCTATTAGAAATATGCTATTCTATTCTATACTTTTATGATTTCTATTGAGAAAACATGAGAAAATGTTCAGAAATTATTAATTATTATTATGTTTTGAACTATGTTGTATAGCTGTATTTTCCGGTGTGTTCGTTGCCAAACTCAAAAATATTTTATGGTCTTATGGTCATGTTACAATGATAATAAACAATAATAATCTTTAAAAAAAGCCCCTAATATGAAATCACAAATGAACATATATTTGGAACAAAGGTCTTTTGGGTCTATCTATTGGGTCTATTTTTATTTTTATTTTTTTATGCTTTATTTGAACATTCAGTTTACAATGTGAAATAACAGAATCAGAACACAACAATAATTATTAAGAATAACAAAAATATAAAAATATTGAAAGAAAACACTTCAACAACATCATCGCACAAAACAAAAAAAAACAGTTAGACAGTGATGTAAATAAAAAACAAAAACAAAAACAAGACAAAAAAGAAAGACTTGCATTACTTAAATGAAAAGATATCTAAACATTTATTACAGTAAAAAGTTTGTAGGTCTTGCAAATTGTGCATGTTCTGAGTGCTTTTGGGTTAAGGGAGGAAGAAATTGTAATCAAATAATGTTTTATCTCTTGTAAGAATACCAAAAAAATTGGTAAATTTGAAAACTTACATTTGTGAATATAAAATCTACATAGGAAAATAATTAAATGTATTATTAAGCAGGCATTTGAATCCGCTTCAAAAAATCCGAAAAATAACAGTTTTGGGATTCATAGAGAAAATTTGCAAGATATTGCTTGAGATAAACCAACTAACATCTTTCCAAAGTTGCATAGTATAACTGCACGACCAAAACAAGTGAAGAATAGTTTCAGTGTCATTCTGACAGAAAGAGCCATTAGTGTCAAAATCAAATCTGATTTTTTTTTTAAAGAAATTTTTTTGACTAGGTAAATATTATGAATTAATTAAAAAGATATTTCTTTTACTTTGTTTGTGAGGAGAAACCTTTGTTGTACGGACCATATATTTTTCCAATTTAAATAATCAAAAAGACCATTCCAATATGAGATTGCAGGAGGTGCAGAAATAATGTTCTCAAGGAATAGAACTCTTACTTTATAATTTCTTCCTTTTTTTTTTTTCAGTGAAACATATTTCACCAATAGAGGAGTGTTGACAGGTTCAAGAGAAGATAAAGAACCCAACGAGAGAGTGTTATTTTTGAAAAGCATGAGTATGCCAGATGGAATAGCATCCATAACTGTGGCAGAGGATTTCACCTATTATAATCATAGACAGTATAGTATAGATTATAGTAGATCCACCATCTCACTGACGTAATCCAGCATGTGCACAGCAGCACTCCACGCAGTACTCACACACACGCGCGTGACGTCACACGGAGGACCAACACACAGACCCGATTGAACGGAAGGACAGAAAAACTCTTGCTTTTACTGATACATTTTAGCTTACATTAATCAGAAAGTTAGCCATGTCGGTGAATTACGCCGCGGGACTTTCTCCATATGCGGATAAAGGAATCTGCGGCCTCCCGGAGGTGATCTTTACATTTATTATTGCTGTTAGCCGGCTAGCTAGAATTAGCTTTATTTAGTGCACATTAGCGTCAAATTCGCTGTTTGCTTTCTGAAACGTTCTCGTATTCTGCACTGAAAACTGTTTTAGACACACGTGGGTATGACCATTGTTGCCTATGCTTTATAACTTCATAGCTACCAAAATAATACTGGACAAAAACATTCAGCAGTAAATGTAATGTTAGTGAATTAATTAACACGGTAGTAAAGAAATGAGAGCTCGTGTGTTACTTTGATTTTGCCACAGTGAAGTGCAAACGGCATTATGATAAAAGTCATCTGTGGTCAATTAATAATTAATTTTGCTTTTAATAACTACCAGGTAACAGTTAACGTTAGCCTGTAACAGCTCTCTAGCCCGACTGTACAGCTGTTTATGGTTGCCAAGCAACATCGCGTTAATGTCAAGTCAAGTGTATAGACTATTTATATTATATTATTTGATAATAGCTCGAATGTGTATAGGCCTATATATACATATACACACATGCATACTTTTTTCTAAATACAATAAAGATGAAAGGCCCGTTCACACCAATGACGATAAAGATATAGTTTTAAAAATCGTTCTCAATATTAAAGATATAAAATAAATAAATAAATAAAATAAAAAATAAAATAAAATAAATAAAGGTTAAATAAAAATAAAAAAGCTATAACGATAATGGCACAGTCAGAGAAACGATATCGTTGGAATCACTTTCATTACAATTTTATTCAGTCGATAAACTCTAAAAACATTGACAGCCAATCAGAATCCATCCTGCTGTAACGAGCTCGAGCATTTAAAGCGGCAGACGAGCACGCGCTTAGAATAAACAGAACCATATCGTCCTCTGTTGTGGACCGCTAATATAGTAATCTTTATAGTTCTCGTTCTTGGTGTGAACGAGCTAATTAAAAGTAGGCCTACAGTATAATAGTGCACTATATCATATGAAAAACATAATTTGAAGCAGTCTATCTACATTTGTTTATGTGACACCACTCAGTAACACTTCTGTTTGTGTTTGTGTGTGTATGTTTGCAGGTGTTTGACAGCCCAGAGGAGTTGAAGACTAAAGTGGAGACACTGGCCCAGTGGATCAAGGAGTCGCAGTATATGGTGGTCCATTCAGGAGCTGGAATCAGCACGTCTACAGGGATCCCGGACTTCAGGTACTCTTCATCATAGATATGAATACATAGATTTCACATTCGCCCACCATCTTGGAACAGTCAGCGCATTGTCGCTCACAATTAGAATCAATAATGCCACAATATTGCGTAGATTTAAGTTCCAGAATAAATGGGATAACCTTTTACACATGCATCTAACTACGGTTGCATATGCTCAGTCAACCCTGCTGTTGAATGCTCTCGCACGGGTCTTTTGGCCATTCCAATATGGCGGACAGGTTACCTATAACAGCCAAGGGGGTAATCCATCAGCCGGAAACCGAAGCTTCCCCGGATACCGCCATTGATTAGCAGACCATCACCTGCTGTTAGCATTCCATTGACTCCCATTCATTTTGACGTCACTTTGACAGCGAATAACTTTACATCTGAGGCGTTTAAAGACTCCATTTGTCCATTATTTATTTCTAAAGAAACATGAAAATTTATAAAAGGCTCCATTACCTTGTATCTTACGTTATGGCCCCGTAGAAGCAGTTTTTGTAAAAATAGGCTAACGATTGCGTCATAACCACGCGACACTGTCGCACAGTAGAGAGATTACTGTATGGACAGGAGGAGAAGCTCGCGGGCAATCGGGGGGACGTGGAGGCAAAATGACAAAATAATTAATCAGAATACCTAGCAAAAGTTGCTCCTGCTCCTAGCTCATGGACACCTCCTACTCACACTCTCCGTCTCTGCAAGTTTCGGAAGGGAATGATTCAGATTTCTCTTGGCTCAGCTACTAGAAGACAGACAGGTTGCTCACGTCACATCTACGTCGTCAAGCTCAGTACGCAGACTCAAAAAATGTGCTTCTAAATTTGCTTCTAATTGACTTCACTTTTCTCCATTGAATCCAATGGGGTCGCTGTGTCCATTTGTTTTACCGTCTATGATAGCAGCTCATAGAAAGCCTCTAATGAGTCACCTATGTGTTTATGTTCTATGCTTCACACAACTCGCAGAGGGTGACAAATGCTTGCATTAATGTTTTTCAAAAGTCTAAAAACAAAATCATCTTTTAATGGAATCATAGGTTTTTTGTTTTGTTTTGTTTTTTTGGGGAAGCTAGTGTAGGATGTTTTAGCTTTTCATCTGTGTTATGATTGAGGGCGCTCCAAACTGCTCTTTTGAATGTGTGTATGTTGTTGAATAGCTGTCAAGCACCAAAATGGACAAAAAAGTAGTCAGTGTAAATTTTTTTTTGTGCTTTATATGTCATCTGAAGCCATACAATTTGTGTATGATTTTCAGCTACTCACTGAAAATCTTGACGACTTCATTAGCTTTCAAGTCTTGTTTTATGTACTAAATGCACATACAAATTCTTAAAGGGATAGTTCACCCAAAAATAAAAATTCTGTCATTAATTACTCACCCTCATGTTGTTCCAAACCCGTAAGATTTCCGTTCACCTTCGAAACACAAATTAAGATATTTTTAATCAAAGCTGAGGGATTTCTGTCCCTCCATTGAAAGTCAGTTTACCAAAAAACTGTGAACAAAATTATTCATTTAGACTTTTATTTACGTATAAGCATTGATCAGCGAACATAAACAGAAGCTCAACCATACTCGCTTGGTGCACAAGAACAAACTTCACTAGTTTTTGCGGAAGCGTGCGAAAATGAACCTCATTGGTTGAGCTTACATTTACCATTATTGAATGCTTATCAATATTTATATGTGGATAAAAGCCTAAACTGTTTATTAAGATATCGTGTCTCCTCAGAAGACTTGGATTAAACCGCTCAACTCATATGGATTTATTTTTACGATCTCTTTCTGAATGTTTTGAAGCATCAGAGTTTTGGGGGAATAAACTTTCAGTGGAAAAACAGAAATCTCTTTAATTTCATTAAAAATATCTTCCTTTGTGTTCTGAAGATGAACGAAAGTCATATGGATTTGTAACATGAGTGAGTAAATGATTACAGAATGTTTATTTTTGGGTGAGCTAACCCTTTAAGAGCAGTGCACTTGAATCGTCATGTAAACTTGAATATGTTCACTGTCTCTTTAACGTCAGGACTAAAATGTGATAGGTATTCTGAGCTAAATCCAATGGGCAGTGATGCATTTATGTTTTCCAGCCATATTCCTAATCTTCTGGCAGCCCAGTAGAAGGTAATCCTATGGATTTAGTCCTTCAGAGATAATCAAAACCATGGTTTTCTGAGCCAGAAATAAAGCTTTTGTTGTATATTTATTTCCATATGTCTTTGCTGTTCAGTTTGTTTGTTTGCTCTTTTTGTTTACTGTACAGATACAACCCGCTTATGCAATAGTAATGAAAAAAAAGCCCTGAAATGCCACATTAATTTGGCCTCAAAGGAGATCAAATTAGCGTGTTAAAAAGACTGACATGTTATAATTTTCCGCCAGAATCACAGTAAACCACTAGAGGGAGATAATAACAGCTGAAACTCTCATTCACATCTTAGGCTGTGTCTGGAATATTTGCATACTTCACAGTTTATAGTGCATACAGATCACAGTTTTTAACAATGTGAAGCAGAAATATCCAACGATGAGTGTTTTTTATCTTTTGTAAACCCCACATTTAGTCAAATGTAGGAGGCCATCATTCAACTTGAATAATTTGTATTTTTGGTCCAAGCATGATGACAACTATTTCTTATTAATAATAGATTAGAATCATATCATTTAGAATAATGATATTAATAATTATAATTAAGGAAAAAAATAAGGAATTAATAATTGAGGGACTTTACACAGTTAAGCCCCTTTCACACAGCGCATTGAACCCGGGAAATTGCGGGCAAATTGCCGGAACGCCTTCTGTGTGAACGCAAACACGACCCGGGTTTAATGCCGGGATCGATGCCGGGTTGGGGACCTAGTAACATTGCCGTGTTCAGTCCCGGGACGCGCGCTGTGTGAACAAAAGCCGTAATAATGCCGTGTCGTAGTGATGACGCTGAAGCCGGGATCGTTCGCCAGCTGTGAAACGGTACGAAATGCGCAATTTTATGATCGAATCAGAGAAATAAATGCACAAGCGTGGTTTCTCGAGAGAGAAATCGCAGCTCATAAGCAAACTGAAGACGCTGCTGAGACATTACAAGTCACATCGACGTCACGTGTCTTTCCGGGACATACACGGGTTGTGTGTGAACGCGCTCTCTGATTCAGGAAAATCACTGGCAGTGTGAATGAACCAAAATCAAATGAACCCGGGTCAAATCCCGGGTCACTTTATCCGTGTATTTTCCGGAATCTCTGTGTGAAAAGGGCTTTATTGAACTAAATTTAATCATCACTGAAATGACTTAAAGCAACACTAAAGATTATTTTTTAACCTTAAAATGAAGTTTCCAAAATCGTTTCAGTGGTTCATCGAGTCGTAACAGGGTGAACGGCACTTCTGCCTTTGCCATGCGGCCCTCTATCGGCTATAACCGCACTATGCAAGTTTGCCAGATCGGGTCGCGTTTCTGTAGTTCGAATGAGACATAAGAAACTACAAATTTGACTTGCTTTACGGCAAGCGTTACAATAGTCATTATTTTGTTTTTCTTCGTTTCTGATGTCGCAATACATCATACTTTCATAAAATCATGCAACATACTCAACCTTGTCTGTGGACGTCGTTCATTCCAAAGCCGGCGCTGGATAAACAACAGCGAGCGCGACAACGGTAATGGACAATTCCGCTTCCAGCCTGTAGGGCGACCGACGAGGAAAAGTTATTTGGTGTTGCTTTAAATTTAACAATGACACTATTGTTGTTTTAGAGCTGTTTTATAGCAAAATTGTTTGCATCATTGATCATTAGCTGCTTTGAAACAATCTGGGGTGCGTTTCCCGAAAGCATCGTTAGCCAACTATGGTCGCAAGTTCCGTCGTTATCAGCATAGTTCAACGATTTGGTGTTTCCCGAAACCATCGTTCCAACGAACGTTCGCAAACAGCATCGCAAACTTGTGTGGTTGGAACGACAGCTCTCGAGCTGTGGTTAGAAGCATAGTTTCTAGTTTACATGAGATGTAGACTGAATAAATCCTTATCTCTAGCAAAACAAGCAAGCTGACATTCAGTACAACCCGTGTTATTTATTTAGAATACATACAAGTGTAATTTACGTCTTTTAGTTTGTCAAGAGATTTAAAGCACCGTTTTTGAGGAGTGCGCATGTGCGAACGTGCTCTACTATGTAAGAACGAGTCAAATATTGAGTCTGGTAATAAAGCAAAATAACTGAGAAAAATTTGAAATGGTCTTCAGATGCCATGTCTGTAGCTTATATGACAAAATCTAGCGTTAATTCGATCTCAAACAGATTCATTAAAATAAGTTATTAGTCCACCACGTGCGAGACGTCATAAACCAACGTGGTTGAACGATACTTTGCGACATACGGTTTCGGGAAACAGTCGTGACTAGCTAGTTGATTTCTCCAACGATGCATCATACTATGGTAGTTAAGCAGCGAGCTATATAGTTGTACGGGAAACGCACCCCTGTATTGTAAAAAACACTATTCACATTTAAAGGTAGGGTAGCCAATGTTTTTCATAAACACTTTTAATGAAGGCTCTGGCGTTCTCAGCGGCGTTAAAATAAAAGTCCCAGCAACAATAGGTGCGGCTTACGTCACTTTAGAGTTCCTACTGGCGGTGCGAATGCAACCAAGAAAACGTTCCTATGGGAACTATTAGTTCTCAGGAAACCACCCTGGTGGCTAGTTCCTAGACAAAAGTTCCTAGAACTGTCCGGTGTGAAAGCCCCTAAGGTGAGACAAATGGTCACTAATACGTTCAGGCCTTTGTTCCTGTCTCCGTTGACCAAAAAGTTAGCATGCATTTCAGTAACTTTAGGCTTTGGCCATCACACTATAGGGTAACAGATGCCATAGCAGCGGCTGTAACGATCAGGGAGAGCACGGCAAACTTTTCCATGCCAATCAAAAAGACAAGATCTATGTGCAAACGGAACCAGCAGAGTCGTCTGTTTCAGTTGTTCTTCTTCACTAACAAGCAGGTGCATGCATCCCATTGGAGGTACAGCAATTTACTTATGGAAGTCTGGCAGGCAACTGTCAGCAAAACAATTTCCAAAATACACTTTTCATCTGTCTGTGGAAGAGACACCACACTGTGCTCAGAGGAACAGGTGAAAGGAACGCCTCGGGCTGTGCTGTGTTCATGTCCATTTAGATCCAATCTGCTCAACCTTCTCTCAAATAAAAGAGACGAAAATGAGAGGTAAAGACACATGAGTGATCTCCAACCTGAATACTTAGGACCATGTGATATTTCAGTTTTTCTTTTTTAATAAATGTGCAAAAATGTCAACAATTCTGTGTTTTTCTGTCAATATGGGGTGCTGTGTGTACAATAATGAGGACAAAAAAAAAGAACTTAAATGATTTTAGCAAATGGCTGCAATATAACAAAGAGTGAAAAATGTAAGGGGGTCTGAATACTTTCCGTACCCACTGTACGTGGTATCGGCGAAATTTTATGAGTATATGAGGACAGTATCGGCATCGGGCCATCCCTAACTTTTTGTTATACTGGTTGAAACTCTCTTCACATCCTGATACCAATCAATAATAAAAGTGCTCTAAATATAAAAAAAAGTTTACAAAAAATTGCCTACCCTACCTTTAATAGACTGTTTAGCTCTATATAGTTGTTTTTTAATCTTGCTGTACAAGTTCAAGTCACCATTAAAGTGATTATGTTCTCTTCTTTGAAGTTTCTTCTTATATATATATATATTCTTCTTCTTATATTCAACTTATTTTGGTGTATAGAAGTTTTTAGGTTGTTTAACAAAGTAAGAATTTTCACTATTATGTGATGTTAATGCTCAACTTATGCTCAACTTATACACAATATGTTCAGTAAGAAGAAAATTCATTGGATAACAGCAGCCGAACAATAATTCTGGTCTCAGTATCTCTGTAGAAAGCTCTCGGGCAGTTTCTAAATGAAGCCTTCCGCTGTACATCTTCGTGCTTCTTTTCTATTTTCTATTGAATCTTCCAGTTTCACACCACATAGTTGATCAGCTCGGACTGATGCAAAGATGAGCACTCTTGCTTTATCATATTATTGATCTTCATGCCTAAGTGGGAGCCTATGGAAGGATTGTTTTGATTGGATCTATTTAAGTAGGCCTACTAAAGCTGTGTCTGAAATCGCTCCCTATCCACTATATAGTGCACTATTTAGGGTGTCGGCCATTTTGTAGTGGTGTCCGAATTCTGAGTGAACGACATCATTCCCTACATTCGTTCACTACTTTAACCCACGATGTACAGTATCCGATGTACACTTGCTGAGACACTATTTCCCACAATCCAACACGATAAGGCGATAGAGCGCGAATGAAAAATAAATATGGCGGACGGCAACAATGTCACCATGGCAACGGCGCACGCAAGATAGAAAACAATCATTTATAAGACCAGACGCCTGGTTATTTATTTATATATATACCGTTATATCTATATTTGAATAAACGAATGTGTTGTGTAGTGTTTTGACCTCTTTTATTTTCACATATAAATGTAAAAATAAAATATGACAAGCGAGTGTTTTTCACGCAATAAACGTGAAAAATACATACAATTGTTACATACAATTCATACAGCCAAAAAAGGAAATATTAAAGATGGGTAGGTAATGTTTATGACGAAATTGTCCGAGCTCTCTGGCGCGTGATAATTATGTCAGCGTCCGAATTCGCTCACTCATTTTCGTTCACTCTTTGCTGATGTAGTGCACTCAACTGCCATTCACTATGTAGGGATTAGTGAATGAGTGAACGAGTGAGCGGTTTCAGACACAGCTTAAGTACTTCTATAAATCAGTAGAAGTTTATGTAATTTGTTTTAGCAACACCATAGCAACCACCCAGAACACCATAGCAACCACCCAGAACACCCTAGCAACCACCCAGAATACCTTAGCAACCATTTAGCAACCACCTAGAAACCACCCAGAACAGCTTAGCAACCCACTAGAAACACCCTAGCAACTTTTTAACTTTAAACTACTTTAAACTTTAAACTACTTTAAACTTTAAACTACTTTAAACTCCAAACTACTTTAAACTTCTTCAGACTTTCTGGTCCAAACTTTCTCAAGCCAACTTAAAGTTTGTCTCGACAAACTTTTTAATCTACTTTAGCAATATATTATGTACTCACATTTGGGGGTCACTCATTAAGAACATCTGGCTTATATTATACCCCAGAATCAACAGAGAACTATTATTACAACTTATTTTAAGGCGTCATTGTTACAGTGTAATTATATATTTAAGTACTGAGTAATTTTAAGCAACTACATGTACTTGCTATAGGGTTAGGGTAGGATTAGGATTAGTTGCATGTAATTATGCATAATTTATTGTTATTACTATGGTAAGTATATGTATCAAGGACACTGTAAAATAAAGTGTTACCAGAACTACTTCATCGGCCATTAAGATTTTATTGCACTGTGACATTTGGGTTGTCAGTCTCTGTGTCTCATTTCCAAGGCTGCGTCCTCCGGAGGTCTCATTTGTCAGTCGCATGAGGCTCCCTCATTTCAGCAAAGCAACCATTCCGATTCCAAAGTCATAAAGAAATCACATCAATTTACGCTTCACAAGAAATAACGGTCAATTTTATAATGGGTACCTTTCTGAAATGAGGCATCTTTGACGTATGCGGGCTGACTAATGAGACCTCCGGAGGACTCGGCCTTCAAAATGAGACGCAGCAATTGTCATTGTGTCTGAATGTTTTGCTTGTTTGTTAGTAATTCTCATTATTCTCAATAATAATTTTCCTTTGATACTCATGAATTTTTACAGTAATGTGAAATTGAGTCTGTCCAGATGCAGTTGTGCTTTACCAATTAACATTTCAAGTTAATGTATACATTGTTTTTTTGTTGTTGTTTTTTCGCATTGCGATAATGAAGATGCGGAGTTGTGCTTAAATGTCACAATGCAACAACAACAAAAAATCTTAATGGTTGTAAAATAGCATTAATTTCGTATGCAAAATATGTATTTATTTTATTATTTTTGTACATGTTCATTATGAGTGTGTGTGTGTGTGTGTGTGTGTGTGTGTGTGTGTGTGTGTGTGTGTGTGTGTGTGTGTGTGTGTGTGTGTGTGTGTGTGTGTGTGTGTGTGTGTGTGTGTGTGTGTGTGTGTGTGTGTGTGTGTGTGTGTGTGTGTGTGTGTGTGTGTGTGTGTGTGTGTGTTTGCATTGTTTTCCAAGCTTCTGATCCGAGTTGACCTCAATTCACTTGGGTTTACTTTCAGATTTGCGTTTGATGCACAAATTTTTAATGGTCTCATGAATTTAAGGGTGATTTAATTGGATTCACCCTTCATCTAGTTTGTCATTTTGCTATGGGTTTTTAATTTTAGAGGATGCTGACGTTATGTTGAGTGACGCTTCTTACATTTATTCTCCTTTAACCTAGCTGGTTTTTCTTTTTTCCCCTCTTTGTTATTCCGCCGGCTCGTCTGACTCGTTACCGGAGGGAATGTATGTGATGCGGTGGGCAGCTGCACATTTTTCCTCCTATGTTCTCTTATATGAAATTTTCATGAGAACACTTGTCTGTCAAATCTTGTTGACAGACTATTTTCAGAGGAGATGCTTCTATAGGTGCAAATAGGGCTCTGCCTGTCAGGAGCACATATAACACTTAAGCCAATAGTTCACTTAAAATAATTTACAATTCTGTCACCATTTATTCACCTCATGTCATCTGATCCTAAATAGATTTGTCAGTGGAATGCAACGGGAGTTTATTTCCCAAGGGACATTCCTACTGATGAAATGTGTCGTTTGAATGCACTGTAAGCATAGACTGTAAGTCATGAATAAAGGTATCCGGCAATTGCAGCAGTGTTGAGTTATTTAGCTGAAAGCCCCTGCTTTTTTTTTTTTTTTTTTGTCAAAACTAGATGTAATAAAAAAAAAGTAGAAGTTTAAAGTTTTTTAAAGTAACAGTTTGAGATTTTAATGTTTTTGAAAGTCTCTTATGCTCACCGAAGCTGCATTTCTTTCATCAAAAATACAGTAAAATAATATGTTTTTAAATATTACAATTGAATAATATTTCAGCATAATTTCTCCAGTCTTCAGTGTCACATGATCCTTCAGAAATCGTTGAAGAAATTGCTTCTCAATAATTTTTTTATTATTATTATCAATGTTGAAAACAGTTGTGCTGCTTCATATTTTCATAAACAGGGGCCGGTTGCACCAGCTGTGCGTAAGTTACAACTTAGCCTAGTTTTGACGTAAATGGGCACTAAGTTACAACTTAAGCACTACTAAATATTTTTGCGTTGCACCATTAAACTTAATTGAAGCGTCACTCTACGTATAAACTAAATATTTACGGAAGCCTCCGATCAGGAGTAACGGTTGGAGTAAATAGCAGACAGACTGAACTGCATCAATAAGCTCTTCTTTTACCTGACAGACTTTAGACCTATATGATAATCCTGACATTTACACTCGCTTACATTTTAAAAGAGAGAACATTATGTGAATAAATTACTTTGTTAGCGGCTCATCAACACTAACCTGTCCTACGGCGCACCGCTGTGTGCATCTGTCCCATCTGTCTGTGTCGTGCATGTAAAAGAAAAACGTATCAGTACTTGTTTATTTATCCTTATTAATTTCTTTTCAAATACTTGATGAGGTATACTCAGAAATATACTTGAAATATTTCAGAATGTTATTTTTGTATAAAAACACTTAAAGCTACACTATGTAAGATTTTTGTAATAAAATATCCAAAAATCACTTGCACAGTGTGATGTATTTCCTGCAGTTGTGTACTTACAATATCCCAAAAGTTCCCAAAGATTTTTAATTTCAGAGAAATTCCCATTTTAAATAATGCCTCGTGTTCGTCCCTGTTTACTTGTCGCCTGTCAATGACGTAATATTCTCGTTATCCCTGGTTTCCGCTCGTACTGCCATAGTAACCATGGCGACAGATGTGGACAACTGTGTTACGTTTAGCGGCGCGCTCACGCTGTTGTTGTTTCGATCAAACTTCATGGCAAGCAGACTTTGGGACAAAAGGAGAACTAAAACGAGGATCAATATCAGCGTGGCGTTTTCGAGATGCCGAGAGCTAGCGTCCGCGGCTAACTTCGACTTGACAGAGGTGAGCAAATGTACATAAAACTAATCAATGTTATATAGCTCAACATGATGAAATGTTAGAATATTATGATCAGTATGTTTTTCTAATGTTGATCTAGCTTACTGCTAGTTTAGATAAACTAACACATAGAATAACGTTATAACTTTCAACACACTCAAATGCAGTTTAGTGTGAAAGTGTAGAGCTAGTGAAACAGCGCTGCGTTACCTCACAAGTTTCATTCGTCTAATAAACTGACCAGTGTGAGTAGTAATTCAGCACTTGCGGGTCGTTCGGTAGAATGAAATGTCCTTATTCATTTATATCCGCGGGACTCGCGTGTGGCGCTGAGATCTGTCTCTCATTAGCACTCGCGACCTGCTTCATACCACAGTCATGTTAAAAACATCAGTGTATTCACTCATCCATAAACATTATTAGATCCTTCGGCATGATGACAAGTTCCATAATTCCACTTATGCGTCATCAACCAACGCCTTTGTTATTGTAAGAGGTCAGCGACCCCTAGCAGCGAAAAAAATTACATATTGTAGCTTTAAGTTATTCATGATTAAGTATCGTATTTAATGGAAACGTATTTTTACCGTTAGTTACGGTATGCGAGGCAAAAGAAGTTAGAATGAATGATAAACTGAAATTCAAAAGACACAACTTCTGCTCTCGTATTTGAAGGCTGCTATTGGATCATTGAGGGTAAACGTCATACGACCTATTAGCTATTCTGCTATAAGAACAAATGGTGCAATGGAGTAAAGTACAGAGTTCAAGTTCAAGTTCATTTTATTTATATATAGCACATTTTACAACAGCCACTGGCTGACCAAAGTGCTTTACAGAACAGCAAAGTTAAATGAAAATAATACCAGCATAACAACACAAATAAGCGCAGCAAAGCTAAGAGCAGCCTTAAAACAGGAATAGCAAAACAGTATCAGACTCAAATATAAAATAGTAAAACAGTATCAGACTCAAAAAATTGTAAATTAGAGGTGGCAAGGCAGTATCAGACTCAAATATACAATGGAAAAAAAACCAGGAGTGGCTAAAACAGTATCAGACTCAATGAAAAATAGTAAAACCAACCAACCTTAATTATAGGCCATGGAAAACAAGTGCGTTTTTAGAAGTGGCTTAAAAGTGATCACGGAAGGGGCTATCCTAATTTCTAACGGCAAATTGTTCCACAACCGAGGCCCGACCACAGAAAATGCTCGATCCCCTCTGCGTTTGAGTCTGGAATGTGGGACTGATAACAGGTTCTTGTCGCTTGATCTCAGACTTCTAGAAGGAGTATATGGTTGCAGCAGTTCAGATAGATAGCTGAGGGCTTGGTTACGTAGAGATTTATAAACCAATAAAAGGATTTTAAAATCGATTCTGAAATTAATGGGCAGCCAGTGAATGGACCTCAGAATTGGGCTGATATGAGCGCTTTTACTAGCCTAGAAATCCAGACCTAAAGATTAATGGTCTGGCATCGACTAATGAAAATCGGCCAGCTCGAGGGGCGGCACCAAGCATGCATTTGAAAATCTCTCTGCACGCAATTGGATAACACTACGACCAATCACAACAAGCCCCAAGTCTGTTTACTGACCGTTTGCGTACAGTCAAAAGTGCACAGGTTCATATAAATGCACCGGGGAACAAACTTGACAGTCTGTTTTGGGAAAACTAAACGCTGCATTTGTTAGTTTGTGATATTGAATCTTTACAAAACAGTCAAAAGTTTCATTTTAGAAACTTGATAAGCTAGAAATCCTTGAGCAGACATAAATATTACTGTATATCCACTTGGTTTTCATCCGATTTCAGATTTCCCTGCCCCTAAATGTCACATTAAGGGAAAAGCTAACTTTGTTTGACGGTTTACGTGTCAGTCAGACTCCCTCTTTCTGTCTAAGCGGGTGGTTCTTGGCCAGAATAAGCTGCAGTGTGCACAAGACTTTGATCAATAGCCTAAAGCCTGGCTAGGACTTAGTTGGGGGTTTATGCAGTACTTGTAAGAGCTTATCCAAATTTAGTAAGAACAGAAAACTTTTGATAAGTCAGGCAGGAAAAGCCGCTGCATGCGTGTAACTAGGAAGGCATGAAAAAGCAAACTGGATGTCAGAAGGATTGGCTGTTGTGTTGTGTGTGTGTTAATGCAAATTCCCAAGTGCACAAGAGCAAGATTTCTGCCCGCAAGTGCTCGTTTAAGTGAACTTTTGAGTCGTTCCTCTTAGTAACTCTATCTGCAGTCATTATAAAGCACAGGAACCTCCTGCTGTTCTCCGTGATAACTAAAACCCCATCTGTGTCATCTGAGATTCCCAGCAGCTCAGCTCAGCAGTGCTTACTGAATCACAGAGGGAAAGGAGGATCAGACCGGAGAACAAGGGTTGTGGAAATCCAGGATCATTTTGTTTTTCCCCCTCAGGTTCACTTATAAAGTTAGTCAAGGTTTCTTGCAACAAAAATTGTTAAGAGTTCTCAAACCTTACACCCAAAAACAAAACATGTATGCACTGTAATTCTGGAATAATTTACATTTATGCATTTGGCAGATGCTTTTATGCAAATTACATTGCATTTCAAGTTATGGTATTTTATTGGTTTGATTTATTGATTCTCCGGGATTCTAACCCATGACTTTGGTGTTGCTGTTACCATGCAGTATAGCGTTCAAAAGTTTACGATCTGTAATATTACTTCATATTTTTTATAAGTTATGTCAAATTCAAAGCTGAATTTTCAGCATCATTACTCCAGTCTTCAGTGTCACATGATCCTTCAGAAATCATTCTAATATACTGATTTACTGCTCAAGAACCATTTCTGATTATTATCAGTGTTGAAAACAGTTGTACTGCTTAAGAAATCTTTTGTAATATTATGTCTTTGCGGTCCCTTTTGATCAATTGCTGAATAAAAGTATTCATTTCTTTAAAGGGGTGTTATAATGCCCTTTTCACAAGATGTAAAATAAGTCTTTGATGTCCCCAGAGTGTGTATGTGAAGTTTTAGCTCAAAATACCCCACAGATATTTTTATATAGCATGTTAAAATTGTCACTTTTTGAGGGTGAGCAAAAACACACCATTTTTGTGTCTGTTCCTTTAAATGCAAATGAGCTGCTGCTCCCGGCACAGGGGGCGGAGCTTCAAGAGCTCATGTTCTTTTACCTCACACACACATACACTGACAATTTCAAACACTTTTAGCCTTTTATGTTCAAACCAAAGTCAGAAAGATGGAGAGACTCAAGAATAAGTGACAACATGTAGACAACATTTCTGAATGGTTAGTTGATGAATTTATGTTGCTGATGTGTAGTTATCTTCTAGTCATTAATTAGCATATTCTGTCTTGATAATCTATAAATCGTGTTCAGGGGGCGGGGTTTATGTAAATTCTAGGGTTGGTGATGTCACTAACCCTGGAGGAATGTTGTGTAGTCTCTACCAGCCGTTTGTTGTAGTCCTTAAAAAGCAATTTCTGTAAAAGCAAATATCTCCCTTTGCTTTGAACTTTGAGCATCGTAACTTTGCAGATGTTGTTTATGCTCAAACAGCAACATTACACCCTAACTAAAGTTAGAAAAGTGAAATCATATTCAACCACCCCTTTAAAAAACAACTGTTGCCAAACTTTTGAATGGTAGGCTAGCATAGATGCACTTCATAGATTAATGTTTGTATGTTAATGTGTTCATTGTGCACAGGTTTCAGTAGATCTGTTTGCAGTTTTTACCCATATGCGTTAAGTTTTGAAAGTAACAGTATGTTTTCATAGTACATTAAGCTCTGCATTTCAAATGGATGCAAGGAAGATTCAGTTTTTATCATTTCAGTGAGGAGTACATTCTGTCCTACTCCTCACTGACATTGAGGACAAGAGGCTATATTTCAACAAAGGCATGTTTGTGATGTGTGTGATTATCAGAGGTCCTAACGGAGTGTGGACGATGGAGGAGAGAGGCGAGACGCCTCACTTTAACACCACGTTCGAGGAGGCGCGTCCCAGCGTGACTCACATGTCTCTGCTACAGCTGCAGAGGACAGGACACCTCAAATACCTCATCAGCCAGAACGTAGACGGCCTTCACCTGCGCTCCGGCTTCCCAAGGTAATAACCTAGCGGATATTGCACACAAAAATAGCTAAAGCTTTCTCGAAAAGCTGCAATCTGATTGGCTGGCTTCACTTTTCTCTCATATCGTTTTGATGAAAGTTTTGACCTCTGTCCCGTATGTGATTTCAGATGTGTCATGTTGATTAGCTCTTGTAATTTTCTCCTCCCGTAAGCGAACGCAATTAGCATGTCTTGTTCTGGCAGATGAGGTGAAGCTGTTAATGTTGAATTTAGCATATTGACATGATGAATTCCCCGTTATATTCAGGCAGACTTAATTAAAAGCCCTCAGTCTTCATATATTGTATTTTTCATTAATGTTTTGAATTTGAATCAGAGTTATTGTCTTAAATTGTAAAACAATCTAAATTTGTAGTGCTTTAGTTGCCAACATTTGCAATTTTTGTTTTTCTGTGTTGAAGTTAGTTGATGTACTACTGAAGTAACTAATATTAAAACTGAGCCCCTGGTGATACTTCGAGCAAAGTTTCATGTTGTGTCGAGCCTTCTTAGTGTTTTAAAAATAGTGATTTTGATGCTATCATAGAAGTGCCCCAAGCACTCCCATTCAAAAGGCAATTTGACATAAAACGAAAATACGGTCAAACTTAAAAGTGGCGTTTCAATTCTAATTATGCTTTTACACGAAGGTTTAACTCGGGTAGATTAACAAAAAGAGCCTAGGTTCAATTTTGGCGAGAGTTACCCTTTAAAATTTGATATTAGGATAAATCTGAGGTGGCAGTGTTTTTTCCCTGTATATAGACATATAAAAAAAAAAAATAGAAATGACAAAGACAAAAAGATACTAAAACTTTAATTAAAATTAAATAGAAATCTAAAAATAAAAACTATTACAAAATATTAATAAAAACTGTGATGGTATACGAATGATGGGATTGTCATCTTTTCTGTAATAGCTCCATTCTCTCATTATGAATTGATTAATTTCTCATTCTTATTGGGTTTGTTTATTTCTCTCTGTATCTGCTAGGGATCGATTGTCGGAGCTGCACGGGAACATGTTTGTTGAAGAATGTGAGAAGTGTGGCAAGTATGTGATCGATCTCTCTGAACATGTTAATGAAGTCTGTTTGCACAGTGCACTCGTGACCAAGAGTAATGGCAACTTCTGATGAAGAAGTTCAGTACGGTTTTAAACATGTTGCTGTGTTACTGGTTGCTAAGGGCAGATAATGATATAAAAAGACAGACTTTTAACTCATTTATTTGTCTAGCCGCAGAAACAGCTTTCACAGGCTTTATGAAGGTACATTTAAGACTTTTTTTAAGACCAAGTAAAGACAATTTAAGGAATAAATCAAAGGGAGCACAATACGTCAACATGTTCTTTAAATGTAAATGTCTCGGGAGAAACACAATGAGTTTTATTAGCAACACCTGAAAATAGAACTTCTAACAGATATCCATTACTTTTTAATTCATTTTACAAATGTAAAATATAGCTTGAATGATAGATATTTAGATATTTGTATTGGAAAACAGGGCAAAAAAACAGAGGAAGATATTTATTTTTTGCACTGCATGCAACATTTAATGTCATAACTTTCTAAATGTAAGACTTCTGCTCTGATTTAAGACATTTTTAAGGCCTTAAAGGGATGGTTTGGAGTAAAATCAACCTAGGGTTTTTAGGTTTGCACCATGACCTCGAGTCAAACACCCCCCCAGAAGCCTTTTTTCCCTTGGTCGAACATTATTAAAGTTAGAGCTTATTTAGAGATATCAGCCGAATGTCTTAGTGCAGGCGCTAATGGATCCAAGGTTGTATCTCGTAAATTACCCCACTAATAATGCCCAGAATGGTGCCAAACTTCTACAGTAGCACAAATAGGTTCTGTACTCATAAAACGAGGCATTGGAAAGTTTGTAAGTACATCAGGAGTTTATTTAAATAACACTTGCCTGATGGCTAATGCTACCGCTAACCCGGACGTCGACGTCACTTCAGTGGTTTGGGAAAAGCACGTAAAAGTCCTGTCAGAAAGCGATGCATAAGGATGTAGTGTTCTCCATATAAGCTCTAACTTTAATAATGTTCAACCAAGGGAAAAAAAGACCTGGCTCGAGGTCATGGTGCAAAGGACCCTAGGTTGATCTTACTCCGAACCATCCCTTTAATATGTGTAAGGGCAAATTAAGAACTTTTTAAGACTGTCAGAAACCCTGTTTCATCTAAACATTAGCTTGTTTTAAATGACTTTAAAGTGTGTACTTTTGCATGTCAACGTACTTTCTCTTATCCCAGTTTAAAGCAATATTCCAAGTTCATTATCATCACACAGGCTAAGCTCAGTTGACACCATTTGAGGTTTATTACCACAAAAATGATTTCCATTTGTAATAAATGGAAAAAGTGTAAACAAATCTTACAATGACTTACATTGAGGCACTTACAGTGGAAGTGAATGGGGCCAATCTGTAAACATTAAAATACTCTGTTTAAATAGTACAGCCACAAGACAAACAATGCGTTAACATATTGGGCTGTTTCAGGCAGTATGTTCGGGACACGGTGACTGGAGTGATGGGTCTGAAGCCGACCGGACGCTACTGCGATGTCACACGTTCCAGAGGACTCCGATCTTGCAGGTGATTGCTCCATTTTTGAGGAATGGATCAGATCAGGTCCATTATTGATTTTCCATGATGGTGGGACTCCAGAATTTCAAGACTATTCTTTTCACACACATATCTATTCTGTCTGTGTATTGCTGTGAATGTCTCGGCTCCCACCATCAATCCAATTTGTCCTAAACGTGAGACCTGCTTCATATTAAGGGCTTCGAAATGAAACGTAAGATATAGTTAACGCGTATAGTTTAGCACAGCTTGCCCCGTCAGATGCTCTGACAGATACTTGTGCTGTTTAATGACTTTGAGATGTGGTGTTTTCCTCCATTTTACATTTTACAGGCATAATCTCCATCTGTAAATGTTAGAAAGTCATAGAAATATTTCTATTTTGCTGTCAGGAGCGGGCAAGCCTGCAAGCGAGTCTCCGCTAAACTTCACAGACTTCAGTGAACGAGCGCCGCCAAACAGATAGAGCACAATAATTCTGACTAAAATATGTTTTTGTAGGACATTAAATGTGCTAATGTAAAATTTTAAACAAGTAAGGTGGTTATATTTGCTCATAATATATAGCATTAGCTTACATGGTTACACATAGCCTTCCATGGGAACATTTTGTTGGAAATGTGAAAAGCATTTTTTTAACTCTTTCCCCGCCACTGACTGAATTTTCCGGCTATCCATGTTTTCACAGTTATACGGTAGGGGGGCGCTATTACGCATCTACTGAAAGAGTACAGAATCTCCTGATCAAAACACAGGTGAAGAAGAAGCAGAAGCAAGCGATAGAAGCATTGTTTTACGGACAATGCTATTATCAAACATTAAACAGCATATAAATCAAAACTGCCTAATGTTATTGAATGAAATGTGGACCCAGGACGAGCTATAGGACTGTGAAGCTTTGGGGATCTACTCCATCTGTGTTTTGATCATCGTTGTGAATCTGATCCAGAACAAAAAAAACTTGATTTTCTCAGCTTTTTTCCTAAAAATTTAGCTTTTTTTGTGAAACTTACCCTCATTTAAATGTTCCAAAAAAAAGAATGCATGAAGCTATATATATATATATATATATATAAAGCAGGGGGGTCTGTTTTTTATTCATACATTTTTTACATTCACTCCGATATTCACACAACAAAATATTCTGGGGGCCATGAAACTTTTGTGAAATTGATCAAAAATGCTGGCACTGACTGGCAACTTTTTTCAAAAAACGCTGATGGTGTAAATAGTTAAACACAGATTTTCTTTTATAATTAAAATAGGAAAAAGGTAAAAAAAAAATACAGAGATGTATAGCTTATGTCGCCATTCAGCCAAATCAAAGTACAGAGATGTTTTTTGGCCATATCGGCCCGTATGTACTGAGGGGCCTCAGGGGCCCTAGTGGTCAGCTCACACAGTCTGTTGTCATTGGCAGCCTCGGGCTGTGCGCCTGTGGCTTTAAAGGCCCCTGGTAGTCTGAGGTCCCCGGGCACCGGCCCCACCGCTTCATTATCCAGCCCTGAGCATCCTCTGATAATGCTGCATGCAGATGTTATGTGTCACTTCAGTTGCTCAAACTTAAAATATTTCAGTGGCATGATTTTTAAAATGTCTATCCTGTATTCACCAGTGTCATTTTAGTATCATTAATATACTATTGTAGCATTTATTAATCTTTAAAATCAATATTTTATTTCCCCCATTTTTATGTTTTAGTAAAAACTTGTTTTACAAATCATTTTGTTGTTAATTTTTATTGATTGAAATAAAATAAGCTTAAGGGTTTTTCTTATTTTATTTTCTATTTTATTTTATTATCGTAACGTTTATTTTATTTCAATTAACGAAAATGTTTTTATCTGGTTTTAGTTTGTTAACGATAATAACCCTGGTAATCCCGATCGACTGCGAGTCACTGGTTAAAACGTATAAAAGACAGTAAAAGTAACAGAGCTTGATATTGACATTGATGCTCTGCTTTCTTAACTTAAAAACATGACGTCCATCTGACGCATGTGTTCACAAAACAATTTTAAAATAGCAAGAACGCGTCCTGCGCACCCACCCCTCAGATTTCTGTGCTTGTCATGAGCTATTTGGTGTCTCATCCCTGTGTGTGTGTGTGTGTGTGTGTGTGTGTGTATGTTTTCTCTGCAGAGGGAAGCTGATCAGCACTATATTGGACTGGGAGGACTCACTGCCTGACAGAGACCTGAATAGAGCTGATGAGGCATGCAGGTAAGGAAGATAAATATCCCGAGACTGAGACTGAATGAGGAAGGTGTGCTCTCACAAAACAGAGAAGGTCATTATATTTAGGGAATCAAGAACGGTGTGCATTGAGAACAAGGCAAGCAGCACTTACGGGGCCAAAGGAAGGTTGAGCACATTCGTTTGGTGATTGACAGGTGAATTTAGAAAACACAATTCCTTGATGTACTAACATAACTAAAACTTAAAAGCATATAAACATAATAATAAAAAATAAAAAAAATTAACACAACTAAATTACAAAAACTTTTATTGAAATGAAAATGGAAAATATTAAAATGACAACTAATTCAAAATATTAATAAAAACTATACTAGTAGTATCCAATGATACTAAAATAGCACTGGTTGGTGGAGCTGTAACCCAGTTTATGTGGTATTCTCAGGGAACTGTGACAGTGATGCTTGCAATCATTTCACGACAATATGCCGATTTGTTGATTTTGTGATGATTGGACTGCAGATGATTTGTAAAGAAAAATAAATTGAAGTAATTGTTAGCGAAACGTATGCAAATTGGTTCAAAATGACATATTGAAAACAGGACAATTCTTATCATTTGTTTTTTGTTATGGAACCGTTGTGTTTATTATAAATGGATTTATCCATGCGCATCATTATTTTTTTTAATCAATCTGTTTCACTCAGATAAACTTCAAAATGTGGAAGAAAAGATGAGTGCGAAGATAATTGCAATCACATGCCGATTTTAAAAAGTCCCCAGGAATGTACAGAGATATGAATCATGATTTAGGTTAAGGTATCGCAAAATTAAAATGAGTTGAACACAATGTGTTCTGGCAGTGATGCATTGTAAACTTGACCTCACTTCCTACACAGAGTGTTGCAATTATAAGTACTTGTAACTATTTCATTTTCAGTTACAATTATTAGATTAAATGTGTCTGAAAGTGCTTCCTTACAAAGTATTAAAAGAACTTTGAATCAGAACCAGAATTCCTCCTCCTCTTCAAGTCTTCATTGTATCGACAGCACCAGATCCAGCTTAATCGTATTACGGTGCACACACTGCAGTCTAGACACACAAACACACACGCATACAAAACATCCCTCAACACCTGCTGCACATCTGACCCGCGACTGTCTCCACATGCTTTAAAATCCACTGGAGTTTGATGGAAATAAATGTGATCTTGAATATGTTTTTTCCCTTTCTATTTTGTAATTCACAGTAGTTACAATTTGAGTTGTATGTAATTGAATGTAATACGTACGTTCATTTGTTTAAGCTGTCAAGAGTTTGCTTTAAGGCATAGTACTACAAATCTGCATAATATATAACTTTATTTCCTAGTTTACAAGATCACTCGATATTACATGATTTAAGAATGAGATCCTTCATATATAAACACTGGAATGTGTGTTATTAATGGTGCTTGCTACTGTAAGTAGTGCATACTATTGCTCATACTTGCAATTAGTGAACTTTTAGTTCACTAATTAGTAGTGCTGTCAAACGATTAAAATATTTAATCGCGATTAATCGCATTAATGTCATAGTTAACTCACAATTAATTGCACATTTTTATCTATTCTAAATGTCCCTTGATTTCTTTTTGTCCCATTATTTTTTTCTCATTTTAAAGGGCACCTATTATGACTCTTTTCACAAGATTTAGCTCAAAATACCCAACAGATAATTTTTTACAGCATGTTTAAATTGTAATTTTTTGGGGCTCAGAAAAATGCGCTGTTTTAGTGTGTATCCCTTTAAATGCAAATTAACTGCTGCTGCCGGCCCAGGGGGCGGAGCCTCACGAGCTCCCGCTAAGAGCCAGGACAATCTCATCTGATAATATCAGAACAGAAACTCTCAGTTGCGGTGTTCATTTCGACTCGGAGTCGGACAATAATGCCCACAGAGCCAGAGAATATATGCTGTATGGAGATAGAACAGGTATAGTTTAGTTTAATTATGGTTATAACTTATTTGTCATCTGCTTTTATCCACTATTAATACAAGACTGCTGTAGCAGACCCCGTCCGAATGATGACCAAAATATACTGATGAGTTCAGTGAAGTTTATTGTACTTCACACAAAAGATGAATCACTGTAAGAGCTGAATAAACACAGTATATAAGTGCGCATTAAAGTCTTATCCATAAACTCTCTCTCTCTCCCTTTCATTATCATCAACATAAACAGCAAAGTACACAAAACACTCGTTACAACTAACAGTAAACAAATATATACACACCTTTTCAGTGGGTGCTTAATCAACTGGTAAACCTTATATCCGTAAAATGACTGGATGAGTCATAAAGTGCGCGCTCTCACTTAAATTTCTGCCGTGGTCAGTAACGTTAGGCCTGTCCCTCCGGAGACCGTAAGCTGGATCACGAACAGTACACATCCATCCTCGAGTAACAACGAGAGTAAATGAAGACTAAGTTCATTCTTACATCCAACAACAAAACACCTCAATCGCTTAGGAGACATTCTTGTCTACAGCTGCTCAAGCGTGGAAACAATGGCAGACTCTGTGTCCAGCTCACTCAGGGCGGGTCTATGCTCAAACTGCAGTGTCAATCAACAGTCGTGGGAGGGGCCTGTGCAAAGTGACGTCACATTGCCCCGAATATGAGATACAGCTTGTTCTGAGACAGTGCTTATGATTTATGGGGATTATAAAAAAAGCACTGGGTGGATTTTTATCATTATAGGGTGGTTGTGTACACACACTGCCAACACACATTTATGTTCAAACACCATGTAAAAGTGAATTTTGCATAATAGGTGCCCTTTAATGCTCTTATCAACATGGAAAAGGGTATCGGCTTGCTTTGTGCAAATGATTTTTTATTGAAAACAACATTGGCATATACTGTAGTGTTCAATTTCACACTAACATTCACACTCGGAGCAAATAATCGCATCAGAGAATTCGCATCAGCTGTGTGTGTGCTTGGCCATCAAGTGGTGTTTCAGACTGGACGTGCTGCGATGATCTCTCAGTTCACAACAACGAAACACACAGATCACTTTGGTCTCGTCAATGGAACCATTTGGCAACTTTTTAAAAGTAAACTTTCCATTCAGAATCTTATTGGCATCCATTTCGGCGTCTCGCGCTCGCCATCCACTCAAAACGTAACATTAGCCTACTACTCTCTGGCCGGCTCGCAAGCCCAAACAAGTGTGTGCGGCCGACGTGCCTGTTGTTTTGTGTCCGGTCTAGCTTTTTTTAATTTTTTATGCTAGTTAAAATTTTAGTAATTTTAAGATGAGGCTTTGTCTTTTTTTTTTAGTTCAGTTTTAATAATTATAGTGCTTGAAACAAAATTTTTAAATGTTTTAGTAATTTAGTTTTCAACTAATATTTATATTTAATTTGATTTCAGTTTAATTTCAATTAATGAAAACCATTTAACAGTTTTAGTTAAAAATGGCCTGCCTTTAACCTGCTGTTTTGAATAATAATAATAAAAATTACAGTATTTAAATGCAGTGTATATAAACACAGTAAAACATATTACTTTAAATGAAACATTATGGTAATGATAATTAGATGAGGACATGTGCTAATAAAAGAAAAAACATCTTCAATTTATAGTATATAGAAAGGATATGGTAAACTAAAAGTATAATGCTGCATTTTTATGAAATCTGTATAAGGCTGAAATAATATAGCATTTAAAAATGAATACAGAAAACTCTGAAACAAGTGAAATGGGTCATACTGGTTGACTAGTCAGTTGCTGAATGACAAGTGGACCATTTTGCCTGTTTCACAAGTCTTTACAAGAACTGTAACATGAGCAAAGATGTACTATCTCAAGAACCTTGTACCTGTAATCACTGCAGAAATCTCTTTATCTGAACATCATTAACTTCATAAACTACAAGCTTCAACAGAAACGGTACAATACTTACATTCAAGCAAATATTCATAAAGAGCTGATTATCCTGCACACAAGATAATGAATACTGGTTCACTAAAAGCTCCATTAGTTCTCCATTAACTACTGTCACTTAGACAGTAAAAGAATCACTTTCTATGCATGACTAAAAGAAAGAGATTGGCTGAAAAACCAGACCAAATAATCACAATAAAAATAAGACATCCAGACATTCTAATATTAAATTAATCCATAATATTAAAGCTGCATCACATTATGAAATATAAAAACAAAGACAAACCAATCGAACAATAAAGCGAAGATACATGATTAAAGTCTAGTTTCTAGTCAAATTTGGAGTATTGTTTACCTATGTTCACTAATTAGTAGTGCTGTCAGTTAAACGCGTTATTAACGGCGTTAGTGCAAACCCATTTTAACGGCGTAATTTTTTTTATCGCGAGATTAACGTTCTTTTTGGCCTAGCAAACTTTGCAGTTTTTTTTTTTCACATGCTGTTGCAACAACTAGTAACGTTAGAAAAACTACAACACCACACCAGATCTAGCTAATTTAAATATTAATAAAAGCTATAATCAAATAAAATTAGACTTTGAAAAGCAGTACAATTTATTATTTTATTTTTTACAAAAATGAGAATGGGATTTGTTTTGCCCATTACAGATCTTTCTTTATGTGAAATATAATGTCTTGTTTCTTTTGCCTTGGAGTTTAAATATGACGGTGACATGTTCTTTACCTTTACAGGTTTTGGATATTAATGATAATATGTAATTAATAAATGATGATGAATGAATGAAATCAAAGAAGAATCTATAAAGAAACGGCAGATTGTTTGTGACAGATAGCCCTAGTTTATTTGCTGTTTATGAAACGGTTAGTTCCAGTCCTTGATTCTGATTGGCCAATAGCTGTTTTATTCACGATAAAACACAGCGATGGCCGCTGTATGTATCACTACACAACACCCCTAGCAACCACAGCTACGTGAACAGATGTTCTCATTGATATTGTTCATTGAAGCTAATAAAGACTTATTCACAATACAGCACAGCCTCTCGTACCTTATTGCTTACATAATGGCCGCATGAAGGTTAAGAAGAATAAAGCCTTTTATTGGTCTTAATGAAGCAGGAAAAGACCATTAAAAGGACAGTCACACCTCCAGAAGCGTGACGTTTGTGTGTGCGTCATGACTCCGATGGCCTGTGGCTCTGACTGATGTGAATGAACCTACTCACCGATTCTGAGGCCAGCAGCTGATATTGTGTCTCTCTTCACAGGCGAGCCGACCTGGCCTTGACGTTGGGTACATCTCTTCAAATTAAACCTAGTGGAGATCTTCCTCTTCTAACCAAACGCACGGGAGGAAAGCTGGTTATAGTCAACCTTCAGCCTACAAAGCATGTACGTCTCACTCGAAATGCACAAAGTTTTGACTATTGTTTTGACAAATAATGTTTGCAGCATACGATGCCTTTTCCAATCTCACTTGAGGAGTGTTGTTTGTATGACAATGTTTAATAGTTACTTGCATTACTGTTCAAAAGTTGGAGGTGAGTAAGATCTTTAAAGAAATTACTACGTTTATTCAGTAAGGATGCATTAAATTGCTCAAATGTGACAGTAAAGACATTTATAATGTTTCTAAGGATTTCTACTCCTATTTTTGAACTTTCTATTCATCAAATAATCCTGAAACACATGCATCATTGTTTCCACGCAAATATTAATCGTTTTCAACATTGATAATAACCAGAAATGTTTGTTGAGCAGCAAATCATCATATTAGAGTGATTTCTGAAGGATCGTGTGACACTGAAGACTGAAAGCTGATACATGAAAGCTCAGCTTTGATCACAGGAATAAATTACATTTTGAAATATAGTCACATAGAAAATGCTCATTTTAAATTGTAATAATATCTCACAATATCGCTGTTTTTACTGTATTTTTGATCAAATAAATGCAGCCTTGGTGAGCAGAAGAGACATTTCTTTTAAAAACAATCTTATCAATCTTAAACTTTTGGACGGTAGCGTATAAGAATCAATTTCAGTGAGTATTCTGACAATGCAGACAGCAGAGCAGCTCAGTAGGTTGTTAACAGTCTTTATCTTAGTCCTCACCCACACAAAAGTACACATGCTAACACAAACACCCAGTGGTTGAAGATCTGTCGCACGTGTGTGAGCTCTGAGCACACAGCATCACACACACGCTCGGATTACTGTCCTTCAAAAGCACAGCTGCGCTAAACCCTTTCTGACCATTCATGCTCTTTATTAAAACAACTTCGATTAAGAAGCTTTGCAGCTTCGCCAAACTGACAGATGGATTTTCTCTTAAGCTTGTATCGTCAGTCTGTCGTTTCCTTTCTGATGTCATTATGTGGCTGGAATGTCTTTTTAATGGATTAATCCTATTAATTTTAAGACGTGTTGTTATCGGCCCATGTTTGAGTCATGTTTCATTATCTGAAGGTTATTTTTGCCGACGTACCTCACAGCGTCCAATTCGTCAGCATCTCAGTTCCCAAATTGGATTTATTTTTAATAAATCTTGTTTGAAATTCAAAGCCTGACATATATATATATATATATATACGACGTGTTATTCCACATGTCAGATTTTAGGGAGGGGGAGTTTATGGTATTATAGCTTCTTAACATATAAAGGAATAGAATTTGACATTTCTTGGGCAATTTTTTAATGTCGGTAATCTGGCTGTGCTGTGTTTGATTTAAAGTGTTCATTTATTCAACGTAAATAGTATTTCACACAGACTTCCAGAGAATGCAAAAAAAAAAAAAATGCATTCAAGGAGCACACACACTCGTTCAAAAGTTTGGGGGTGTTAAGATTTATTAAATGTTTTTGAAAGAAGTCTTATGCTCACCAAGACTACACTTATTTGATCAAAAAATACAGTAAAATCAGTAATATTGTGAAATATTATTACTATTTGAAATAGCTTTCTAATTGAATATGTTTTAAAATGTAATTTATTTCTGTTAATCAAAGCATCATTACTCCAGTCGTCAGTGTCACATGATCCTTCAGAAATCACTCTATTATGCTGATTTGCTGCTCAAGAAACATTTCAGATTATTATCACTGTTGAAAACATTTTTTGTGGAAACATGATACATTGTTTCCAGAATTCTTTGATGAATAGAAAGTTTAATAACAGCATTTATTTGAAACAGAAATCTTTTGTAACGTTATTAAAGTCTTTGCTGTCACTTTTGATTCATTTAATGCATCCTCGCTGAATAAAAGTATTAATTTCTTTAAAAAAATAATCTAAGTGACCCCCAAACTTTTAACCATATTGTATATGATTTTTCAGATTTATTAAAAATAGTTCAGTTTATTCAGGGAAATTTACATTTCAGTTGAATTAAACTCTTAAAGGTGCAGTGAGCGATTTCTGAGAAACTGTTGAAAGTGGATTGGACTGAGCACCACTACAAACTTGTAGCCAATCAGCAGTAGGGGGCGTGTCTATTCATGACGGGGAGGACAGAGTGAGCCAATCAGTAGCACGGGGCGTGGACACATGACGGGGAGGACAGAGTGAGCCAATCAGCAGCACGGGGCGTGGACACATGACGGGGAGGACAGAGTGAGCCAATCAGCAGCACGGGGCGTGGACACATGATGGGAGAGGAGAGAGAGTGAGCCAGTCAGCAGTAGGGGGTGTGTCCACTCATGATGGGGGAGGAAAGAGAGTGAGCCAATCAACAGTAGGGGGTGTGGACACATGATGGGAGAGGAGAGAGAGTGAGCCAATCAACAGTAGGGGGTGTGGACACATGATGGGAGAGGAGAGAGAGTGAGCCAATCAACAGTAGGGGGTGTGTCCACTCATGATTGGGGAGGAGAGAGAGTGAGCCAATCAACAGTAGGGGGTGTGTCCACTCATGATTGGGGAGGAGAGAGAGTGAGCAAAAGGGAGATTTGAAGAAAGGCTGTAGAGAGAAAGAGAGATATCTGGATGGCCTAAGCCCCTCGTTAATATTAGGAAAGCTTTCCAGCGCTGGAGAGACCCAAGCAAGAACGGATGCCGAAGCATGCAAAAAATGAAAACTCCCGCAATTACCCAATCCTGCAATCCATATTCATAATCCAAAGATTCCACAGATCACAAGTCATATTGACAATTTGTTTATTGCGCCTTTTTATTTATAACATGCTTCATCATCATTTATGTTCGTTCATTTTTAGTGAACTATTCCTTTAAAATCTCTCGGGTTGTTTGTACTTAACAGTGCTACTTGTTTTTTGCAGGACAAGCACGCCCACCTGTGTATCCATGGCTACGTGGATGAGGTCATGGGTCAGTTGATGAAGCTGCTGGGATTGGAGGTTCCTGATTGGGCGGGGCCGACGCTGTGTGAAAGCTCAGGTGGAGACCTGGACGTCCTCCCCTTCGGAGCCTGGAAAAAGGAAGTGAAGATCGAGCTGAAGATAGAGGAAAATAAAGACGCTGTCCCAAAGAAACGAAAGAAGAAAGAGCAGGGTGGAGAGATAAACTGCAAGAAAGATGTTAAAGTAGAAGAAGAAGAGAGAAAAGAAGGGGGAAAGGAAACTGCGTTAAGTGACTCTCGACCAATCAAAGCGCAGACGGACACTGAACAACCCTCTTCTTAGAGAACGATCACGATCAGACAAAAACTGAATGACAAATCTCAGGAAGTGCGGTCACCAAATGCCCTGTGTTTACATAGTCCCTGTCAGACTTCTTGCACACCGAGCAGAGGGAAGTGATGTCATAGGGCCATGAGTGTGTACTATTACAGCTAGTTAGTGGGTATGATTTTATTCTCCAGTTGATCTCTGCAGTTATTCTGGATAGAGGTTTTGGTGAATCATGGTTTTGTACTGTAAAATAATGTGATCTTTTCTAACCTCAAATAAATCAGGTTTGTAAAAAATAAGGTTCACTTACATGTCTTTTATAGTTCACCTCAATATTTTAAAAATTATATTGAAAAACATTTTTTTTAATGACAATTAAGCACATTTTCCCTCAGTGTAGCCTTACTTTTCATACTATTATTTTTATAATCTCAATTATTTTTATTAGATTCTTATAATACAATGTATTTATGATTGTACAACAAATACAACTATAATCTATATATGTAATTATTTGAACAATTAGAATGATATATTTGTCAAATGGGGGATATACTTAATTGTAATGCCACAATGCAAAAAAACATAACTTGTTATTGGTCCTAAAAATAGGCTTTGTCTTTATGCAACATACTTTTTAATGTTTAATGTCTTATTTGTAGGTGAAAAATGACCCAGACAAGCTTTGTGAAATTCAACCGTAAAGGGATCGAATAGGTCTGCTAAACACTTTTGTACGTTTGTGTGTGTTTTGAGAGAACAGGTGTTTGCCTGAGCTATTCGTATTAGTTTTGTAACATGTTCATAGCATTTGCTAGTTTACACTGATGAGACTTTTATTGATTATTTTGTTTCTGTCTTCAGAGACGTGCTGTGTAAGTTCATTGTTTTTGTACTTTTTTCATGAAGAAGAGAAAAATAAGATGCTGAAACTGTCAGCAGACTTAGTGTTTTGAGTTATTTTACACACACACACACACACACACACACACACACACACCGGCCACTTTATTAGGTACACCTTGCTAGTACCGAGTTGGACTCCCTTTTGCCTTCAGAACTGCCTTAATTCTTGATGGCAGAGATTCAACAAGGTGCTGGAAATTATTCAGAGATTTTGCTCCATATTGTCATGATCACATCACACGGTTTCTGCAGATTTCTCGGTTGCACATCTATGATGTGAATCTCCCGTTCCTCCACATCTCAAATCTGCTCTATTAGATTGAGATCTGGAGACTGTGGAGGCCGTTTGAGTTTAGTGAACTCACTGTCATGATCAAGAAACCAGTTTCAGATGAGCTTTGTGACAGGGCCCATTATCCTGCTGGAAGTAGCCATCAGAAGATGGTCCACTGTGGTCATAAAGGGATGGTCATGGTCACCAACAATACTCGGGTAGGTTGTGGCGTTTAAGCGATGTTCAGTTGGTAAAAGCCCAAAGTGTGCAGAGAAAATATCCAACCTATCATTACACAACCAGCAGCCTGAACTGCTGAGAAGAGGCAGGATGAGTCCATGATCTTTCATGTTGTTCACGCCTAATTCTGACTCTACCATCTGAATGTTGCAGCAGAAATCGAGAAAAACTTTTTTCCAATCCTCTATTGTCTAATTTTGTTGAATTATAGCCTCAGTTTCTGTTCTTATCTGACAGGAGTGACACCGGTGTGTGTCTTCTGCTGCTAGAGCTCTTCTGCTTCGAGGTTGGACGTGTTGTGTGTTCAGTAATGCTCTTCTGCAGACCTCGGTGAACGTGTGGTTATTTGAGTTACTGTTGTCTTTCTATCAGCTGAACCAGTCTGGCCATTCTCCTCTGACCTCTGACAAAACAAGGCATTTTCACCCACAGTACTGACGCTCTCTAGCCTGGAAATCCAGACCTAAATCTGAAAGATTAATGGTCTGGCATCGACTAATTAAAACCGGCCAGCTTGAGGGGCGGCACCAAGCATGCATTTGAAAATCTCACTGCACGCAATTGGATAACACTACGATCAATCACAACAAGCCCCATACGCTTAGCTAACAGCGGCGCTAACTGGTAGATTAGACTCTTGCCGTATCCGGTCGGCAAAACAGCAAAATCCGTCTTGCAAAGGAACGATTCGAGCGCCGTCTTCTGTTAACAGCGCTGTCGTCTTCTGTTTAGCTCGCCTCTGGCCCGCCTATATCAGATAACCCGATGTGATTGGTGCAGCTCGGATACAAGGGCATATTTAATGAGCATCATTACTCGACGCCAGAGTAAACTCGCTGAGCAAATTCAACTTGTGCTCTCGCGAGAACTCTGGATATAGACGCTCACTGGATATTTTCTTTTTTTCAGACCATTCTCTGTAAACCCTAGAGATGGTTGTGCATGAAAATCCCAGTAGATCAGCAGTTTCTGAAACACTCAGACCAGCCCGTCTGGCACCAACAACCATGCCACGTTCAAACTCACTTAAATCCTTTCTTCCGCATTCTGATGCTCAGTCTGAACTCCAGCAGATCGTCTTGAATGATCATGTCTACATGCCTAAATGCATTGAGTTGCTGCCATGTGATAGAGGCAAAGGAAAATTATACATTTCATTCAATACCAGAGACTATTGATAAATAATTGTGTAAGCAATTTAATCAAATTAAAATGTACTTCTTTAGTCAAAATGTGCATGCTATGTATTTATTGAGTTGTTAGCTTAAATCCATTGGAACCAACTTATTTGTGTTGCATACTTACTGCCTATTCAGAGCATTTACATCTAAGCATTTAATAGATGCTTTTACACACGAGTCAGTCATTTGTGGGGTTTCATTTTAAATACGTCGCTCCCTTAGAAAGGCAGCTATTTGCAAACCTATTATCTCACAGAATGGAGCAATGCCGAAAATAGCAGCAAGCCACAGAATTCTCCAGACGAGCCTTTGAAAGTTCTGCATTAAACTGAGGGTATTGGAGTTGGATGATGACTGTCTGGCTGATGAGGACGGTAGAAGTCAACCATCCATCTTGTTGCCACTGAGACTATTAACATGTCCCCGAGGTGCCATCAAGTCCGTTCTGACAGTCCTCTAGTGATCCAGCTTCTGAAAGAAAGATTTAATGCCTTTCTCACCCTCTTGTGTCATTGCCTGTTCACGCAGAAACCCCAAACGAAACAACAGAGGCACGGGGAAAGCGTGCTTCAGGACGTGTTCTGATCGCACTATAGGACCATAGCTCCAGGAAAGTCAGCAGATGCTTCTTCTCTCGTGATCAAAGATAGACCGAGAACTCTGACAATCCAAAGAACAAAGTCCTCGTACAGGCTGCACTGCCTGGATTCCTTCCAGAAACCCCAGGACGTTCACCACATGAACCCTTAAAAGACTGCAGAGATGCTTTCAGCAGCACAAAGCCTTTAGTCAACAATAGCTCTGACAAAATCCCTACAGGGACATTGAAAAGTGGGACATGCGTCCTCAAGTTCATCTACTTCAGAATGTCTAAATTTGTTCATTTTCCAGGCATCACAACCGCTGAATCATTGAAGTGGTTGTCCACAGATCGATCTTTGCGTGTAGAACTGTTGCAGGAAGCAAATGAGTTCATAACAGACTGAAGAACAACATTTTTTAGAGATGTTTAATGGTGCTCAGGTCACCAGAAGGTTGTTGGTTTGATCTGGCCGCTGATTGCCCAATAGGCACTGCAAAAAAAAAAAAAAAAAAAAAATTTATTCCTCAGTATTTTTGTGTTTTCCAGTACAAATCTCGACACATTTACTTGAGAAGCAAACTCAATTAAGATGCCACCACCCTCCCTCATTAATTAATCTTAAAATTATATATAAAATAAATGTCTGCCAATGGGATAACCCTTAATCTCTCGATGATATGACATCTATACTCTATTGATCCAATAAGCAGCCTTTAACCCTCATATTTCATATTAATTTCTAAGGCCGCTAAATTGTCAACATGATCAAAACGGATATAACCTGTTGCACACAATCTCCTACTGTACATGCCTTCTGTCGTCTGATTGATAGTTTATACTTTTTCATAGCAAGCAAAAGCCTTTTAGTATAAATGTAAAAATGCCCCCCTTCATAGATCTAAACGTAAAAATAACTTTTATATTGTTAATAATATTTCAAGATGAACACTTACTGAACTTAAGCAATTTAGGTATACTTGATTATCCATACATATATATATATAATTTTTTGTTGTTGTTGAAAAATAATTCATCTAATATAATCCATCTGGCTTTTGTTATTTGTTCATCTCTCAATTCTTATTTTTTATGGAATATTGCATTATTCATTATAAATGATGATGTATCTGTGCACATCTTCTTCTTCTTTTTTCAATTTGTGTGCCTTGTAATCAAAATAACTTCCCCTCCCTCTTCTCTGATGATGTATTTCCTGGCACGAGGGCGGGGCAACCTGTCAATCACATGAGATCGACCAATAGCAAACTACAACCAAAGCCTACATTTTTTCTTGTTCAAAAAGAAAAGACTATCGCATCTTCCGTTTCATGCCAACTTTAAGGATAAAACACCATCTTATACATCTCTTTTGCAGAATTGTATACAGTCTACCAGAAAATGCCACTGCAGAAATAGCTTTATTTGAAGGCAGGTGTTCTCAGTTGGCAGACACCTGAAGTGCCATGTTGCAAGTTCAGCCTCAAGACCACCTGCTGTTCAACACTTAGACATCATTTTCCAATCATTCCCGGCCTCCACATCCAGCCAATCTCAGAATGAACATCTCAGCACCCCCTCCGGGCTGTTCAACAGTCCTGTGGCCTCCGCAGAATACCAACACCTTCCACTTTATTATCCAACAAACTTCTCAAGGGCTCTCATGACTATCAGCAGAAAACTCCTCAAACCTGCTCCATAACATTGGGATGGAAATTCACATCTCCGGGAAATCTTTGAACTTCATTTGTACTTCCAGATTTGCTGTTATTTATAATTATTTTGTCCGTATTTTTATAAATAACAATATATTTTACTCAGTGTGGTCCTCTAAATTAAACAAGGCAATGTTTTTTTTTTGTTTTTTTTTCTCGTTCAGTATATGATCCACATTTTCACTATATAAGCTATAAAAGTGTATATATCTGGACTGGTGTTTTACCATTAAAGTCCCTTAAAGTGAAATGGATAGTCTTTTCTTCCCTATTGGGACATATATCCCAGTCAAACGGCTTCTAGAACAAGAACAAATGTAGGGCGGGGCTTGATTGTGTGGAACTGATTGGATGGTTGTGGTTTTCTATTGGTGGATCTCATGTGACTGACAGGTTGCCCCGCCCTCATGTCAGTAAACACATCATCATAAGAGAAGAGAGGAGATGTTGCTGCAAGAGGGAGGGTTTTATATAGTTTTATATGACCAGGCATTCCCGAGTAGCACCGGCAGTACACAACACACACTGGACACTTTGCTAAACGGACACTGTTTAAATGGAATGACTAATTTTGATGACTAATTTTCTAATTAATGCACTTTAGTTATACGGAAGTAGTGCTGAGGTCCAACTGAATATATACTTAAGTATATTTGATTGTGCTAAAATGGAACTATTGCAAGTGGGTACACTTTAAATATCTTGCATTTAAAGATATTGATATTATACAGAGATCATACTCTCCTTACTAATAGTGATATTCATTTTAGGCTTAATATTAAGAAATGTGCATTGTGCAATAAAGAAGTACTCCAAATTAAGTTTAATTAATATTTATATCAGTACCAAAACTCCTAATTTGCATGACTCAAGTGCCATCTGTATTGATGATGTTACACCCCTGCTGAGTGTGTCGGAGAGCAGAGTTTCACAAAAAAGATGTGATAAAACATTCACTTTTGAACACATGAAACGCAGACTTTGAGTCAAAGCACAGCACTAATGAGCCGATTCGACAGTCTGAAAATATGACAGCAGCACAGGTTTCTGCGAATCACATCATCCTGGCATATCCCATGATCCTTGGCTCAGATACAGTCACAGCCATTTGCCCTCAGATATAGAAAGACTCAAAATACCTCAAACCAATTTGCAGACCATGCACAGCGCTTCCGTTGTGGCAGAGATGCCGTGAGCCATAAGTGTTGCCTTATCTCACAGTGAGACACTCTTCTTTTGCTTCACCAGGAGACACTCTGACACAAAGCCCTTTCCAATTCAAATTGAAATGAAAAGGTTCACTGCAGTTTGCAAATAGCTAAACAAAACAAAGCTGGTTAAAAAGAAAAGTGAATAACCTCTTCAGCAGAAGGAGCCTCTTCAGGGACTGTCGCATGCTGACAATGTGAGACTGCAAGTTGGGCAGAAAGACATGCAGGGTTGACATGCATTGATTACGGAGGTAATATAGTTTTGTTTAAAGGGGTGGTATAATGCTCTTTTTACAAGATGTACAATAAGTCTTTAATGTCCCCAGAGTGTGTGTGTGAAGTTTTAGCTCAAAATACCCCACAGATATTTTTATACAGCATGTTAAAATTGTCACTTTTTGAGGGTGAACAAAAACGCACTGTTTTTGTGTCTGTTCCTTTAAATGCAAATGAGCTGCTGCTCCCGGCACAGGGGGCGGAGCTTCAAGAGCTCGTGTCCTTTTACCTCACACAGACATGCACTGGAAATTTCTAAAACTTTTAGCCTTTTATGTTCAAACCGAAGTCAGAAAGATGGAGAGACTCAAGAAGAAGTGACAACATGTAGAAGCAACAGGACATTTCTGAATGGTTGATGAATTTTATGTACCTTATGTGTAGTTATCTTCTAGTCATTGATTGGCATATTCTGTCATGATAATCTATAAATCGTGTTCAGGGGGCGGGGTTTATGCAAATTCTAGGGTTGGTGATGTCACTAACCCGGGAGGAATGTTGTGTAGTCTCTACCAGCCGTTTGTTGTAGTCCTTAAAAAGCGATTTTATTATTGAAAGAATTTTTTACCTTTATTCAGAAAGGATGCATTAAATTGATGATAGTGACAGTAATGTCATTTATAATGTTACAAATGATTCCTATTTCAAATAAATTCTGTTTTTTATAACTTTCCATTCATCAAAGAATCTTAAAAAAGAAGTATCTATGACTCTTTTCAAAAATTGATAATAATCATAAATGTTTCTTGAGCAGCAAATCAGCATATTAGAATGATTTCTGAAGGATCATGTGACACTGAAGACTGGAGTAATGATGCTGAAAATACAGCTTTGCATCACAGGAATAAATTACATTTTACAGTATATTCACATAGAAAACACTTATTTTAAATTGCAATGATATTTCACAATATTACTGTTTTATTGCATTTTTATAAATGAACATAAGAGACTCCTTTCAAAAACATTAAAAAAATCTTATAGGCCCAGACTTTTGAACAGGAGTGAATGTCTTCATATAATTATAATATAATATAACTTGCTAAAAGCGTTTCAAATAAGGAAATCATTTTAGTTAGGTTTCTTTTATCATCATCATCATCATCATCATAATTAAGTAAACATAGGAGTGCATTTTAAAACAATTCCCTTTAAAAACAATATTACAGAAGTCTATTCATTTTTCCTTGCGCTAACTGAAATGCTTAAAACAATTAATATTTTCTTAGGGATATTGTTTAACAGTTTTTTTCTGTGTTCTCAGGCCAGTTCCTAAAGGCATCCTCCTCCAGGAAGTGACATCATTTTGGAGGGAAAACAACAGCACAAGAGTTGGTAGGTATTGCAGTGGGTTTTAACATAAATTCATTAAAATTAGCTAAAGCAATGTGATTTAATTAGTAATTAATCACAACAACTAATTTCACTGTGTTCAGTCCACCTTATATATTTAAAAACGAAGTTTACATCATCCCATTTGTGTGGAAGAACATAAATCACTTTTGTTGACATGTAATTCTGGGATATTCCCAGTATGCTTTGCAATGAGAGTACACATTTAGAGATTAAGTGATATTTGATGTGCTTTTTCAGTAAAGTGAAATCCACGGTAGTGTTTAATGTTAGGTTATGTTTGACATTTAGAATATTTTTTAATTTTGTGGTTACCATTGTGCTGAGCTTAAGCTGTGTGTAGCTACACACTATAGTTATGATCCAAGTTTAGTTACTTCACAGTGATAGCTAAAGTCACTTCTGATACCAATCTCTTATCTACATAATAAATTCTTAAAGGGATTCACCCAAAAGTGAAAATGTTGTCCTCGTTTACTGAACCTCATGTTGTTCCAAACCTGCATGAGTTTCTTTCTTCTGTTAAACACAAAAGAAGGCAAGGCAAGACAAGACAAGACACAAGGGTAATTCAAAGTGCTGTACATAAAAGGGATTAAAATAATGATAAAATAATCACAACATATGTGTAAGAAATAAAAAATTCCATTCCAACATTCCTAAAAAATAGAAGATATTTTAAAGAATGTTGGTAACCAGACCAGTGTTCAGGGGCCGTATTCACAAAGAATTTTAAGGCTAAAAGTAGCTCCTAACTGGCGAATTTAGGAGCAACTCCTAAAAATAATGGGCGTGTCACTCGTAATTTTAGGACTCCTAATTTTTTTGACTAAAAGTAATTCACGAAGCATTTTAGCCCTAAAAATAGCACCTAAGCCTGGGACAGCTTAAAAGAAGTCGAGAGGACTCCTAACTCACTAAGACCTATTCACAAACCGCTTTTTGTGGCATTTCACGTTGCGATGTTTTGAAATGCGTATGCGGCGGCTACAGGAGCTTCCAATCGCGAGGGAACAATTTTGCATTGTAGGCATAACTAGGGCTGCAATAACGCCACCAACAACAACCAAAATAGGCTACTCATTGCATGTAAACTAATTGTAACGTTTCATTGTGAATCAAATTAAAATGTTCTTCTCTTTGCAAACGTAGGCAGAGGCATATAGTGACAGATTAATTCAATAATGTTGCAAAGATATTGCATCAATCCATATGTTTCATTAGGCTACTAGGCTATTTGTTTTGCCTTACTCTTTATTCATTTAGGCTATTTATTCAGTTATTCATCATCTTCCGTCCTTCGCACGGCACTACTTGTGTAGCGCACGCATTCTCAGACCTGTCACCTGTCACTCATCATCGTAGGGGAGGTGAATCATTCCCGCGTTACAATCATCAGCCAATCAAAGTGGTCACTTCAGTCAAGCTCGTGCATGAGTAATGACGTCATCCATAGTAACGAAGACTCACTCTTAGTTTAGGAGTTGTCATTTTTCTTTACTAAGAGTAGGTCTGAAAGGCGTTGTGAATAACTTTTAAGAGAAAACTCCTAGCTAAAATCTTTTAGTGCGATTTAGGAGTACTCCTATTGGTAAGATAAAATGCTTTGTGAATACGGCCCCTGAAGTCAATGGCTACTGTCAACTGTTTGGTTACCAACATGTTTTAAAATATTAATATATGTATTAATATTAATATAATTTTGTGTTCAACAGAAGAAAAAAACTCATACAGGTTTGGAACAACTTGAGGTTGAGTAAATGATGACAGAATTTCCAGTTTTTGGGTGAACTATCCCTTTAATTTCTTAAGTGTAAAATTCTTAAATTCAAATTCTAGTTAGTATTACATAGACTCAACAACATTTTTTTATTTTTTTATTTATTGTTTTATTATTATTGTGCCAACCTAAACTTTGTTGAACAAACATTGAACAAAACATTTTTTTGTGTATTTGACAAAATCCATCCATGTGATAGTTCATATGTTTAATATTCACATGAGCTGCTAAAGTGAAATTTTATGTCTGATTATTTTGTACTTTGGGCACAATTATGAATCATGCCATAAAGCATATTTAAATTGCTCATATTGAAGCGTAATTCTTTTCAATGTACGACAATTGACCTCTCCAACAATGAACCCAATTTCCTTCTTTTCAAAGCTCCACGTGCATTATCACATTATGCAAATGGTTTGAAAAATTCAGTTTGAAGGGGAGAAATGTGAGGCATTTATAAGTCTGTGAGAGCCGATGTATGCGTTTAGCATGGCTGAATATAAACAGACTACCAAAGGTTCATATTTAAAGTGGTTAGTGGATGGTGTGTGAGACTATAGTCCATTGAACGCTACTGCTGCTGCTAGTTGCTGAAAGTTTATACCGATTTCAAGGGGAACCATCATGTATAAATAGCTGCTGATTAATGCTGGCAAACTTTTATTTGAGAAATGCTGTTTATAATATGCTATTGAGTTTGTAAGTATAAGTATTGTATAAGTAGGCCAACATTGCATTTTTTTTTTTCAGCGGCATGGAGTTTATATGGAAGAACATTTCCACCAAAAAAAAATTAATAAAAAAATCACACAATCAAAAAAATCACAATAAGACATAAATATTCAAAATTATATCAAGTCATAGTTATGACATACTAATTATGAGATAAAAAAAATTGGGACTTTCTATGTCTATAATTTAGACGTTGTGATGTCATAATTTCGATTTAATGATGACTTAAAGGGATGGTTCGGAGTAAAATCAACCTAACGCTCAAAATAATTAATTGGTTTGAGTAGGACAAACTTAAATTAAACTAATTAGTTCAGTCAAATTAACTTTTATGAGTATTTAGCACTTTCTTTTTCTTTCAAGTTCACAGAGCTGATATATTTTAAGTAAACTGAACTGTTTCATTGTTTTGAGTTTTATGAAATTATTTATTTTAATTTAAACAAACTTAAGTTTAACTGAAACGGCTGGGATGTCTATTTCCCAGCATGCTTTGCCGATGGCACTTGAATGGGAGAGTAAATGCTAAAATTAAGTGTAATATAATGTTTTTTTTTTGTGCAAGATTAATGTTAAGTGGGAGATTGAGTATTGATTCATGTTTTGTTATGCTAACTTAGAAGAGTTGCTGTTAATGTTGGTTTTAGGATAGTTACCATCATGGTGACAAGTGGTGCATGCGGCTTGATTTGAGAGCAAATAAAATCTTTATATTGTTGCACTCATACAGCAAGTGCTGTGTAACATACTATTGTAGCATGATAACATAATAGTATGTTAGCAAACTAGCTTGTTAAAACTATAAGTTATTACTGATGAAAGTGTTCACATTGAGATTAAATGAAGGTTTAAAGTTAAATGTATGAAATAGTGTACTCTGATTTTAATTGTTCTTAACTTTAAATGTTTAAGTTCAAACTTAAAATCTGCCAGTTTTGCTTACTTAAACTTTGAATTTCAAAACTTAAAAAAAATTGAGGCAATCGATTTCCTTAATTTTTTTTAGTTCTGCTAACTTATTCGGGTTTACAGTGTAGGGTCCTTTGCACCATGACCTCGAGCCCCTTGAGGCAATTACCTTGAAGCATATCCTTAAAGTGGACCAGTCCCGAATTCATTAACTTACCCTTCAGAGCAGATGGACCAATGGAGGCCAGATGGACAAGAATCCAAACAGAAGATTTTGGAACATGAAGTGAAGAATAGAGCTCATACTTTGAGGAAATGATGAGTGAATTTCCCATGGCACAACTCTTTCACTCTGGCTTAAAGCTACAATATGTAATTTTCTTTTCCGCTAGGGGTCGCTGACCTCTTACAATAACAAAGGCGTCGGTTGATGATGCATAAGCGGAATTATGGAACTTGTCGTCAAGCCGAAGGATCTAATAATGTTTATGGATGAGTGAATACACTGATGTTTTTAACATGACTGTGGTATGAAGCAGGGCACGATTGCTAATGAGAGACAGATATCAGCGGATCTAGACAGTCCCGCGGATATAAAGGAATAAGAACATTTCATTACCGAACTAACTTACCCGCAAGTGCTGAATTACTACTCACACAGGTCAGTTTATTAGACGAATGAAACTTGTGAGGTAACGCAGCGCTGTTTCACTTGCTCTACACTTTCACACTAAACTGCATTTGAGTGTGTTGAAAGTTATAATGATATTCTCTGTTAGTTTGTTGGCTGTATGAGACTTGCAGTGAGCTAGATCAACATTAGAATAACATACTGATCATATTCTAACATTTCATCATGTTGAGCTATATAACATTGATTAGTTGTATGTACATTTGTGCGTCTCTGTCAAGTCGAAGTTAGTCGCGGACGCGGAGCTCTCGGCATCTCGAAACCGCCACGCTGATATTGATCCTCGTTTTAGTTCTCCTTTTGTCCCAAAGTCTGCTTGCCATAAAGTTTGAACGAAACAACAACAGCGTGAGTGTGCCCCTAGACGTAACACAGTTGTCCACATCTGTCGCCATGGTTACTATGGCAGTACAAGCGGAAACCAGGGATAACGAGAATATTACGTCATTGACAGGCGTCAAGTGAACAGGGACGAGCCATTACTTAAAATTGGAATTTCTCTGAAATTTTAAATCTTTGGGAACTTTTGGGATATTGTAAGTACACAACTGCAGGAAATATATCACACTGTGCAAGTGATTTTGGGATATTTTATTACAAAATTCGTACATATTGTACCTTTAAATGTAGGTGTTAGGTGTTTAATTAGTGAGATTCATGCAAGCATTTTCAGCGGCTCTGTGAAAAATGTGAGTATGATTTTTTTTCTTTTAAAGACTAATTTACACATGGGTTTCTTTTTTTTATTTATGAGTAAACTGTTATTTATATTTTCAGAAGGATTTTAGGACACTTTGTTGAACATTTGATGTTAATTATATGATTTATTTAAAAAAAGTAACTGTACTGAGTAATTTAAGGGTTTTGTTGTACCATGAGTATCTAAATAGAGCACACTCAGTACAAAATTAAGCTCTCTATAGTTTATATAGGCTACATCTATGAAAACCGACTCATATTTTCACATTTGACACTTTAAGTGAAATTAAAGCGACGTTAGAAAATCTCACATGGAGTCGAAAGCACATCAGAAAACGATGGGATTAGGGATTAGGGCTTTTCTGACAGCGTTTCAGGTATAATCCGCTGTTCAGTGGGCAGATATTTTAAGTCATGTGGATACTTGAGCTCTTTGAATGTGCTGCTATTTGCTGGAGAGCTGCTTTGATCTGTAAACTCATATTCTCCTGCTCTTGCACCTTGAAATCCATGCTTTGCTCTTACGGATGTGGAATCTTACAAAGACGCAGCAGGAGTTTTGCTTTTGTCTGAAGGAACACGGAAGCTTCCTTCATCTCTATTGATGAATGCCCTTTTGCTTCTTTTTTATGTCTCAGTTCTCATTCAGCTATTATGCATGTAACCTTTTATGCCTACTAAAGACGGTGTGTTTTCGGTAATCCTTTAAGATGATTAAAAATCACACTGTATGACATGGATCTAATAAACTTGGGTGCAACATGTAGACTGTATGATGATGACACATATTGAATCGTAGGCTACGACGCAAGATAGTATAGAAGAATAAAATATCATCGGCATGCACTTGTGGTAAACAAATAGAGCAAAATCAATCGCACTTGTGGTTTTTATGTGAGCTAAAAAAGAGGAGGAATTCAAGACGTGGTCATGGCTAGGGAAAAGAGGCCAACTTGGCATGCCAATCTTGCAAATGAAGCTTTAGGTAACTAGTTTTAAGTTTTAGCGCCATGGGCCCCATCTTGCACCCAGCGCAATTGATTTTGTACACCGACGCATGTATCATTCCTATTTTGCACCAGCGCACAGCGGACTTTTCCCTCCACAGACGCACGTCGGTAAACTAGGGAATGAACTTGCGCTCCCGGGGGCGGTTCAGCGAAAAGAGGAGGCGTGTTCCGGCGCAAACGTTCCCTGGTGCTATTTTGCAGTTTCAGAAACCAATTCCACCACTGACCAGGAAAAACCTAGTCTAGAGTCAGTGGCTCGTTTTCAGTGGCGTTCAGATGCTATTTTAAGGGCGCATGCTTGGTCATAATTTAGCGTGTGCACAACGCGCATGCACTTTGCTTCTCTCATCTACACAGAAGCAGCAGTTGCCATTTTTGCAAACCATACATAATTACAAGGAAAAATATTCCACATAAGGGAAATTATTGTGGTGTCCATGAAGATGTGAAAAAATTGGCATAAATCTAGCTTACACATTTACCCAAATTATTATACGCCTGTTTAACCGAAGCTAATTTGGGTGGGTTTCTCCATCCCCAATGTCACTTCTCTGTGTTTTACGGCCCTGACGAGAACGTCGGTCTCCTCGGATGTGAACCGCTCCTGGCGTGTGCCTGGCAAATCCTCCATTATAATAGAAATCCGCCATGGAACAAGCTCTTAAAGGGAATGTGAGATGAGGCTCTGATTGGTTTATTTCACGTTACGCCCAAACCACACCTATGAGTAATGAAGCTACTTCAGACCAACCCATTTTAGATTTGCGCCAAGATCCGCCCACAAAGTTACTTGCGTTTCGCGTTTGATACTTGCGTTTTAGATCGTTAAAATAGGGCCCCATGTCGTGTTTATCAATATGCCATTTCATGTTGATTTTTATTGGCTAGTCCGTATCTGTAGGTCGTTAGCAGCAAACACACTGTAAGATGATCATGATGAATTCCGACACTGTCAGTAAATGATCGCAGACTGTCTTTGGTCGCAAGACCGTGACAATGGCCGTCTTTGAACCTCTCTAACTGTGTGAAGTAGGACCACCGCTTAGGAGACACGACCACAGAAATCCAGTGTTGTCATTATCTGGTGCTACCCCATCTCCTCGGTTGTCCTGCCTAGCTTTGCCCGGGTCGGATCTCATCTGTCTTCCCTTTCTCCTGTCCTACTTTTTGGATCATCCTCACTCCTAACCATCCCTATTGTGCCTTGTCTTGTCAATAAAAATTCAGTCCCTTGGTCATTCTGCATCTGGGTCCTCTTTCGCCATAAGACTGTCGTGACAAAGCCTGACACCGTGTATTTTCTGTCCTTTCCTCTTTTTTTCCCCTTTAATTTCCTCTGTTGGTTCTCAAAAAGCTCAATACGTCACAGCTGGCTACTCTCACCTCTGCTTTTCTTCTCAATGATTCTCATTATCTGTCGGTCCATATCCTGCTCTTTCAGAACCAATCACTATCAATCCATCTCTCATTTTCTGTCTTTTGTTAGTGTCTTGATTTGGTTGTCTGCTTAGCTCTCTGTAATTCTACTTAAACTGTGATTGTTTTTTTCTTCCAGTGCAGAATATTGGACGGTGACACTCGGACGGATATTTTCATGATTTTGTGTTGCCAGTTCATGAACAAAGCCAACGTACGTAGACTGAATGGGACTGATGATAAATGCTGTTGGCATCAAGGCAATAATCACAAAGATGCATATTTTTTGGGCATATTAACAGGAAAAGTGTTCACATTGCTCATGTGAGCACAGTAGTCAAAGACACAAGTACAAAATAAATATTGTTTGCATGTGCATGAAGCATTTGTGTTTAGATAATGTAATTTCTTTATTTTACAATGAGAAAGAAACTACAAAGTTTCAGGATAAAACAACCATCTTCACTTTTAAATACATATTCATTATGCAAGCAGACAGGCCATGTTGACTTTCAATGAATAATGAGAAGCCTTTGTGTCTAATTACATTGCAGAGATGAAATGTCTATCTATGGCTTTCTCACTTTGAAGCAGATGAATGTAATGTATTAATGTAGGTTGCATCTCACAAGGTCATACAAATCTCTGCATAATTTAATGGTAGTATGTGCTTGAAGCTTCATGGGCAGAATACACAGGAGCTTTCCCAGCTAACAAAAATATGTTCTAAGAATGTTTTGCTAACATTCCCATTAGGTTATGATAATGACGTTCAAAATGTCCAGTTTTTTATTTTATTTTATAAATATTTTACAAACCCTTTTCCTGGTTATGCAGGCATTAAGGGCAGTATTGGGGGTAGTAATGCATTACAAGTAACGCAATCAGATTACTTTTTTCCAAGTAACTAGTAAAGCCGTATAGTCGTTGTGAAATTTGTATAAACATTATGGTTATTGTAGTTCTATACATGGACTATTCTCACTTGTACAAAAACAGATTCAAAATAAACAAAACAGTGAAATGTAAATTCAGAATATTACTCAAACCTGCAATAATTAAATATGTTAAATAACACAAAATACATTTATTAGCCAATGTCTTTTGCTGCTGACCTTGGGTGATCCAATTAAACCATACTAATAAGCAAAAATGACTTAAGATAAACATGGAGCACGTGTTCATATCCACACATTGCAATCAAAAGCATGTCAGTCAGGTACAAAACTGAGTTGGTACACTGTAAAAAATAAATAGTTGAGAAACGTAAAAAATATAAGGCAGCTTGATGCAGTAAGACTTTTGAGTTGTCTCTACAATGATTTTTTAGTTCTTCTCAGTAATAATACTTTGTTTAGACAACGTAAATTTGTTCGTTCATGCAATTTTGATTGTCGTATTTTGCGCATAAATATATTCTCGTCACAGCAACTGAAACAACAATTACTGTTGTTGAGATAATTCATTTTTTTTCTGTTTCCTGGATGTAAAAAGTTTAATTGGTAAAATAAAGCGTCAGCACACTATCCTTTTTTATATTGTGGTAGATTTTTCCCTAAAACCTAACTATCTGGGGCGTCTCCAATCGACACCCAATACCTTTATACTCTAGCTCCTGCGTCTTCAGTCGACCACTGGCCGAGTCTCTTACTCTAACTTATTTGCTTCCCTAACTTACTTGCCGCTCAGCATAAATGATAGACAAACTTCAGCAAATGTCCTTTAAATGCTTTAATCACGGCCGGGAGTTCTTGAGCAGTTCTCAGAGAATCTCAGCCACATAGAATAATACATCAGGTTTTATAATATAAAGACATGACACATAAAAACAAAATCATCGTGCCTAACTCATGACTTTAACATTGTCACCTTCTATTAATATGAAGCAATATGAGACAAGAGAGACAGTATATTTTTGATATTGTTATGGTCAGCACTCGACAATTTTCCATAACGCAAACAGACAAAAACAGAACGTTTTAGTACAATGTGTTTCAAAGTGTTAGGATGTTAGCCCTAAAAGGGGAAGTAAAGTTTATGTGTTATTAGAATCATGGTTAGTTTAAAAGACAGTGTACTATCTTATTCATTAAAAATCCATCACAATATATATAGTGATTTTACATTATATTTACAAATGACAACATGGACTTATTCCTTTATCAGTTTATTTCAGTTTGCACATTGTAACAATTGCAGTAAGAATGTAGTGAAATGTTATAGAAATCTTAAAGGGATAGTCACCCAGAAATGAAAAAATACTTAGTGCAAATGTTTTTTTTTTTTTTTTTTTTTTAAGGTTATGAAGTGTTGTTGAAAGAGAAATCAAGTCACCTTTATTTATAGCACTTTATGCAATAGACAGATCATTTCACAGAAGCTTCACAGTAAACATGAAAATAACAATCCATGATGCAAACATCATCAAATATGAGACAAATTCAAATTCTGCTATACGGCAGCTCTATAAAGACTTTCTTTTAGGAGACGATAACTTTAATTGTTGTGCACTTTGATCTTTACATTTGATCCCTAACATTTTACATTTATAAACAGCTATATTATATTACACTGCATGAAAAGGTTAAAATTTGAAGAAGCATAATACTGGCACTTTAATAATTAAGAGGTTAAATGCTTAATTAGATGAATTTGCCCTTTCCTCTTGTGAGACTGCTGGTATTTATCTGGTGTCGGTGTGTTGGTGTGTGCGTCACCCTCGACTCGTGTCTGATGGCTGTGGATTGTGTCTGTAAATGTTTTCTTGTTCTCTTCTTCCTGAAGCCTGAACCTTGAAGGCCCGGATGAAAAATCAATACGTGGCCAGCTTCTCTCTAGGTCATCGCCGAGGACTGTCAGCAAAGACACGCAATGCACGACTAGTTTATCTGCCTGTGTAAATTTACCCGTAAACACTTAGGGAAGAAAAATCACAAATGAGATCTTGCTAAAGTCAACATGAATGTTTGCAACCCATTTCACTTCTGGCTCATTTGCAATTGAAATGGGATATGTTTAACGGGGAAGGACTTTATATTCATGGGGATATAAAGTAAAATGTCAGATTTAATTAGGCTATTTCTACAACAGTGTAATGAGATTATGTGGAGTACAAATGTTTCTCCTATACGATAACAATCAATTTCACAAGTGTCTCCTCTGGAGTTTCAGAAGACATCTCAGCAACATCTCAGATTTGCCAAGATATTGGACTTAATTTAATCTCAATCAAAAGTCAGAGATCTCAATATGAACTCAAACATGTATCATCAAATTCTTAGACAATCAAATGATCTGATCTGCTATCCATATTATTTTTAGCTCTCTGCATGACAAATATTGACCCATTTGACTATTTTTGTTTGTCGGAAGGAAAGACAAAGTTTGTACTAAAATGAGACCTAACAAAAAAAAAACTCAGATAAGTCTTCTGAGAAATTAAAAGAGCAGCATTTGATGAATCAAATTTCCCCAAGGCTTATTGTAGTTATTCATGTTTATGTTATTGACGTTCAGAGATCCCAGAATTAACTCAAATATTTCTCACCAAACTCTTACAACACTAAATGATAAGAACTATACAGTATACTTATAAAGTTCATAGTTGTATGTGTTTTTGTGTCAGTTTTGCTTCTGAGACAAAGTTGAAACTTAAGGGATAATTCCGGTATTTAGCACTTTGAGTCTCTTTTCTGGTTTGTTTTGGATGAACTAGAGTGGTGGACACAGACATTTTGACGATGGGTCCTGTCTCGACTTTGTAACTTGTTTAGAATCGCCTTTGACCGCTTCAGAGTGGCTGATGGCTACGGGCATGCACGAACATGTCCTTAAAACAACCCTTAACGTTCGTTTTCAAAACTGTGCAACTCACCGAGTGGTTAGTGGTGTTCGCTGATGATTAAAACAAATATATCGGCGCAATGTATGATTTCAATCCGTGTTATTTGCTATAGTGGAACTATTTTTCAGATACCTCACAACCGCGTATAAACTTCCGCTCGATATTTGAGTCTGAAGCGCAGTAATATCAACGAGCAATTAGTCCTCCAACAGAAATCAATGGGATTTTACAAAATGCCAAATAAAACACGACAGAAACTGTATTTCGCTATGCTACTTGTTTTGGAACATCAACGAACATCACTAACCTCTCGGTGAGTTGCACAGTTTTGAAAACGAACGTTAAGGGTTGTTTTAAGGACATGTTTGTGCATGCCGGTAGACAGCCGAAGCGGTCAAAGGCGATTCTAAACAAGTCAAAAAGTCGAGACAGGACCCATCGTCAACATTTCTGTGTCCACCACTCTAGTTCATCCAAAACAAACCAGAAAAGAGACTCAAAGTGCTAAATACCGGAATTATCCTTTAAATGACACACAACTGAAAACACAGATTGCTGCATGAATAATGCAGATGTGCTTTCTGATAAATGTTGATGAGTGGATGGTAATGTGACGCCAGACATATGTCTGTAAATAGGCCATCACCATGATGACACGATAAGTCTGATAGTCTTCTTTGTGATGAAAGATGTGAGAGAGGAGCCATTATATAAAATATGCTTTTCCTCTTTATTCAAAAAAGTTGCCAGACTGGGAGATAGAAATGCTTTTCTTACAAATAAACTAAAAGCTGTAATCATCTCGTGCTGTTTTCTTTTTCCTGGCAGCTTGTTTCGTTACTTTTACACTCTTTTAGGGGGAAAAGCAGTAATGTTGTGTCCTCTGTGTTTTTCACAAGTGTGAAAAAATCTTTCTGACAGCTGGGAGCCACAAAAAACAAAACAAAGAGATGTTTACTGTGTGACTGGGCTTAAATAGACAAAAGACCAACTGCTAACTGCAGTGTGTGGATACAGACAGATCAGACCAATCATACAGTACCACCAGAGGAAAACAGAGGTATATGAAACCACAGGGTTTTCCATCTCTCATCTGAGGAAATCAAGTCATTTTTGAGCTTTGTTGTGATGAAAGCTCATGTTGACTCTTGTGAGATCTTAAACGCCTGTCTGAAAGGACTGAATTTTGGATTTTCCATTAAATTATAGTTCTTTGTTCGTCCATCCATTACAAATATTGAATGGCACAGTGTGTTTAAAGACATTTTTGTCAGTAATACTTTGGGTTTCAATTGGTTGAGGTTTATATTGTCCTTTGGTGCCGCTATCACGGTTAGCTAAAGGCTGGAATACATTACACAACTTTTAAAACAGATTTTAAAGTCCCCCTGCAGTCAATAATTGTATCCTTTAAAACTTTTGATCACTAAAATTACATATTTAAAAGTTTTTTTTTTTTCTTGAATAGCTTTAAAATATAACTTGAATATAACTCTACACCCTTGAATATAGCTCAGCAACTTGCGTCGACTCAAGGCAAAAGTCATGTAGTCTCCAGCCTTAAAGGATTAGTTCATAGCACTGGCGTAGCCAGGAATCGTAGGTGGGCCTAGCCTAAAATGCATCTGTTATCAAACAACTACACCTGCTTGAATACACCACCGTTTAATCAGAGCACAAGCCTGTATGTCATCATAAGCAGTGTTAAGAACATGACGATAAGAACAGCATTTGCACTGCGCGCAACAACACCACACACACGCGTGTCTGTCTCATCGTGCAAATCCGCCTTTATATTGCGGATAATTAATGATGCTGCGTTTTCCAGTATCTCATTTTGAATATCATGGCTAGTGAGTTTCGCATTTGTAGGCAAATCGTCCAGTCGCCTTTTTATTTCTGGGTGATAGCTGGAGATCAGTTGAAATAATTCTAAGAAGTTGCCTTTGTTCAGTGCCTCTTCAGTTTCACGATGCCCACGCAAGGGAATGTCTTGTTTTGCACAGAATAAAACGAGGTCTTTTACAACTTTAACGTGTTCTCTAGGCTATTCCTTTCCACAAACAAACTGTTGACAGCATCTTTGTGCAGCTGGTTAATTATATTTCCCCGTCCTGGTTTATGGCTTTGTCTGTATCCTTCAGACCTGCCCAGGCGCTGTAGCATGTGCCCTGCTAGCCTCGTGTTTAAAGGATTAGTTCACCTCAAAATGAGAATTTCCTGATAATTTACTCACCCCAATGCCACCCAAGATGTCCATGTCTTTCTTTCTTCAGTGGAAAACAAAGTAAGTTTTTTGAGGAAAACATTTCAGGATTTTTCAAGTAAATAATCAAAAATAAAACATTTGTGGTGAACAAACTCTTTGAGAATGTTTGAGATTGCAGGTTTTTATTAGGATTAGATCTGTTGTTCAGCAAACGTTTTATTTAGCTGCTTTTATGTTTGATTTATTATTATTATTTATTTGGCCACACTTTAGTTTAGGGTCCAATTCTTACTATTAACTAACTATTAACTATGACTTTTGCCTCAATAAACTCCTATGTACTGCTTATTAATAGTTAGTAAGGTAGTTTGTCAGGATTAAGGCAAGTAGAATATGGCATTAATACTGTATGCTTTATAAATACTAATAAACAGCCAATATCCAAGTAATATGCAAGCTAATAAGCTACTAGTTAATATGTGAGAATTCAACCCTAAACTAAAGTGTTACCATATATTGGTATGCCAAGTTTCCATTTGGTTTTATTAAGGTACTAAATGCTTTACTGTTACATGTATAATAAGGACATGTAATTTCAGTCACATTTATAGTATACATTCATTATTACTACTGTAATTTTACAGTAACAGCTGTAAAAAAAAAAGGCTTATTTAACAGTATACAGCTGTGTGCTGTGTTTTTACACTACAATTGTAGATAATGATTTACAATACTCTTGTAAATTTACAATGTAAAGTCTGCCAGTAAGTTACTGTAAATTTTACAGTGTGTCTGTGTCAAGTCCACACAAGATGATGATTCCTCCATAAAGGGGACGGAGCAAGAACACATCCGGGAATTTGAACTCCACTTGGAACAGTACTTGGGCAGCGACTGATGACGTTTCACAAAAACAAAAGTACAGACAAGAGTGCATATTGAGAAACGTCTTTTGTCATTGTACATCCATCCCAGCTATCCATATGACTGTTACATAACTGCATTACAGTCTGATGACCAAACTTTTGTTGTGGACGAAATTTTGTTCCGTTGCTATGGATACCTCCTCCTGTTGCCACGGATACCTCCTCTTTCAGTCCATAAGGTTATGGCTCGCAAACTTGTAATCTATAACCTTTGTGGTTACTGATATGGTTTAAGATGCATTGTAACTGATTATTGAGTGTGAACCATATAAAGGTTGTCTGTTGCTTTTGATATGTAAGCGATGGTAACATGGCTCCACTTTTCTTTTTTCTTTTTTCTCTGTTTCTTTTTTTGAGAAAGAGTTCACAAACAAAGCAAGATAGAAAACTTGTAGGTTTAATGAGTTTAACGAGTTTAACTGACGGGAAGCATCGCCCACCTGTAATGTGGTGTTATGAGTGATAACGCTGTGACGGTGTGGGTTGGAAGCCATGACAATGGTCTTAAAAGATTATTCCGTGTTAAATTTATGCAAACAGGTGATGAAGTCGTGTGACGAAAGTGTCTAGCTGTAACAGACCAGACAGAAAACGAAAGCTCATGTGGTTTGTGTTCTTGGCAGGTCAGATTAATCATGTCACTGAATCAGTGAGTTAAAACAGTCGCATTGATTCATTTGTCATAGGAGCGAGTCAAAGTGCAAAAGAGAAAACATCAGGCAGAAGAAACAAAGTCTAAACTATGTTCAATTAAGTCACGTAAACCTTGAGTCTCTCGTTTTCTTTCTTTCGCTCTATTTGGGGGGGGGGGGGGGGGGGGTTTCTCCACTTTTCTTCTGCAGTAGGCTATAGGTACAAACCTGAAGTTCCCTTCATTGTGAACAACACATCCTTATACTTTTTGTCTTGAAATTATATTGAATTATATTGCAATGCTGGATTTTATATATACACAGGAAAAGAAGTTGCAAGTACAATCAACTTCACTGAAAAAAATGATTAGTTGAAATTAATAAAAAATGTATCGTAAGTGGTTGCATTCAATTGATTTTACCTACATTTTAACAAATGAACTTAATCAATTTTAGTTCAACTTAATGCATTTGTTAAAATGTAGGTAAAATCAATTGTATGCAACCACTTACGATATTTTTTTTATTAATTTCAACGAATAATTTTTTTCAGTGTTGGATATTTAAGCCATTTCAACATAAATTACATTAAACTGACTTAAAAATTAGTTGAATCTTGTATAACATAAAAAAGTTGAAAATTGCTGTGTTGTCATAACTTATTGATCATCATTTTTGTATAGTGTGTATGAAATTTTCATGTTCACATGTCTCCATTTACTGAGAATGGCCCAGTATAATCATGTTTGTAAATTAATTATATATATATATATATATAATATAATTATAATTATAAATAAATATATAAATATATATATACTTATTTATTAAATAAATATAATATATATATATAACATTTATTTAGTATATTCATAAATTCAAAGTGTAGTCATAAATAAATATAATAAATGTTTTTATTTTTTTATATAAATCAATTATCCAATTCCTACCCAATACCTAAACTTATAACCTTACAAACTATTAATAAGCAGTAATTAGGAGTTTATTGAGGCAGAAGTTGTAGTTAATAGTTAGTTAATAGTGGGAATTGGACCCTAATCTAAAGTGTGACCCTAATCTGTTTCTTTCTAATGACAGTTTACGTTTTTATGCTGATTGGGCAGTATGCATTACGTATATTTAATATAATACATTTAAAATATGCATTATGAGATAATTTATTACTTTTCTTGTTTTTCTCATGTTTCCCAACTCATCTGAACACAGAATGGCCCTTTCTGCTTTGCTGTCGGACTCATTCATTTTTTATGCATCGAGTACAGAAGGTTTGAAATCGCTGTAAAGGTCAGTTCAATCAAATAGTGATGACTTTAAAGCCAGTCTATTTTCACTGCCAGCCTTTTATGCTGTGAACTGTGGGAACAGCTTTGTGCGAGTAATTTCTGACATTAACTGCAGATAAGCAGGCCAGAGAAGCCAAGAAAATAATTTTAGGATCCATTCAAAGGGATAATATGGAGTAGTTAGAACATAATAATTGGTGACGTCATCTGAAAAGTAGAGATGTCATTGCATTTTTAACAAAGATTACAAAGACTAATATTTCTTATCAATGATTTGTTCACAAGAACACCAGGAACTTGTATAAAGAAAGTTAATTCAGCAACAACAAAAATAAACATTATACATGTATTGAGTAATACTCATAATGCAGATCTATTTTAAATATGCACAATATGCAATGTCTGTTTCGTGCATGTCATATTCATTTGGCTGTACTTGACTGTTTTTGCATGTCATAATGTGACCCTGGACCACAAAACCAGTCACATGGGTCATTTAAAAAAGAAAAAAACTGGAATCTGAGGGTGCAAAAAAATCCGAACATTGAGAAAATCTCCTTTAAAGTTGGTCATTTATGTTCACGATTGTGCAGCATTCACTCACAAAAATAAATGTTTTATATATTTACGATAGGAAATGTACAAAATGTCTTCATGGAACATGATCTTTACTTAATATCCTAATGATTTTTGGCATAAAAGAAAAATCGATAATTTTGTTTTGTTGGCTATTGTCACAAATATACCCGTGCGACTTGTGACTGTTTTTGTGATCCAGGGTCACATATGCAGCAGACACATAAAAAATAAAGAGCTTTACAGCCTGTTGCCATATAGGAGCGACCTCGGATCTCCCACCGTTTATGTGAAAAAAATTACATCATGCATTTAACAAAATCAAAACTAAAATACTGATTCAAACAACAAGGATTGATGCATCAAGAACTATATTTATCTGTCAAGAGTCATATAGCAACTGAAGACCACAGAGTAGTTCACTTTGCTAAAGTTGCTGCAAAGAACCTTTGAAAAACTTTTATTTGTAAGCGTTTAGAAATGAAAAACCTGCAGGTCATTACCACGATAAGCAAAGACAGAACATTTGGCCACCTGTGACAATCACTGATCCATATAGAGTCATTAGACAGATCAGTGGTGACAAAGCGCTGTAAAATGGCTTCTACTGCTTCCATTATCTGTGGTTAATATGCCAAAACACTTTAATGAATGTCTGTTTTCTGCTGGGAAGGCATCTTTCATTTGTGTCAGTTAGTTCTGGAGAGATTATGCTGATAACAACTGTTCCTGCTTTGTTGATCGATCAAATGAGTTTAGTGACCCATAAATGAATATTAAACACATGATTAATAACATCCACTGATACTCAGCGTTCATTCTGCCCATTAAGTCCACTTCAGAGACCTCTTCACAAGTCATACAATGACCAATTAATAAAGCCCATTATTTCTCCTGCAATTGAGTCCTTGCTCCTTCCATCACACCCACACCTGACTCTCTTACTTTTACTTCACTACATACCAAAGCATAATATTGTACTTTTTTTATCCCACTACATTCTCTAAAAAAAATATTGTTCCTTGTTGCTGATGAAATTGTCAGCCAGTGATTTCCGATCTGCGAAAATGACTAAAAACGCTGTATTATGCTAATATGCTTGCAGGCCAGTAGATGGTGATGTCACTTAGTAAAAGGTGCAATGTGTAATATTTCGGAGGATCTATTGACAGAAATGCAATATAAGATCCATAACTATGTTTTCAGTGGTGTAAAAAGACCTTACTTAATGAACCGTTATGTTTTTATTACCTTAGAATGAGTCATTTATATCTACATAACCGCGGGCACCCCCCTTCTGTGAAGGTCGACATATCGTGACGTCATGTTTCTACCGTAGCCGACAGCGAACAAACAGCGCTACAGAGCGCGTTTCGTCACTAACTTGAATGAGAAGCAGCAGAAAAAGACGCAGCAGAATACTCAGGTTGTCCCTGACTCTGCAAACGTGGAGAAAAACATGCTGTCTGAACGACGCCTCGGACATCGTAACGTTAGATATTTCCCCTTACCTAGCTGCTTTGATGCTCTTATCTTATACTAACTAGCATGGAAACAAGCTATGGTAAAGTCAGTGAATAAAAGACTAACACAATGATGAACAAGTAAAAATAACAATCGCAATAACGTGGTTTTACTGAAAAAATTAAGTAAATATAATTTAATATAAAATATAATATAAAGAAACCTCATTGCTTGACTTGCTACTCTCTGCTGACTCAGACTCAGACATCTTCGATCCTACGTCGGCCACCGTAGCTTCTCCTTCGAGTTTGCAATTTGAGGGATAGGCCGTGAGTGACTGGCTGTTTGCAATTCGCAAACCTCACCACTAGATGCCGCTAAAAATTACACACTGCACCTTCAGTAAAGATACACACGCACCTATAGACTGAAAACGTAATACGCATGTGCATTGCGTCACAATTTTCACAAATTTACGTTTTTGTAGTTGGAGACGATAACAGTATAGTTTTCAAAACCGTGCAATTTTTTTGCACCGGTTTTAATAGCTTGCAGTCCCAAACGCTGTTGTCGTGTAGGCCTAAATAAACGGCCAAAACTCATAAAAAGTTTTCCATTTTTAGTTTAGGTGCCGTGCAATACAAATTGCCCCTAAGAGATCTCGATTTCTTTCACTTTGGTGGGTTTAGCACACTGAATCATGGGAGAATTGACTTCTCTCACAGGGTTCAGAATGCTAACAAACTGTCTTTCTAAAGCCTGGTTCACACGGGACGATTTTAAAATTGTCGGCTGATTTTCCAAACCTGAGAGACCCCACACACGGCGATTAAAAAATCACAGGTCTAACAGTTTTGGTCGTACAGTGTGTGGTGCGCAGCCACACGGCAAAATCAACACATCACACACGAACCGATTTGACTCCCGAGCATTCCCAGGTCAGACGGGAAATCTTGCAAAATCCCTCGAGATCAAACGTGACTTCAGAGTTAATGCCGCCGGCTGTTTTGAGTTTGTTTCCCGGTGCTTCCTCGCTGCCTCGTCACCTCGCTTTTTGATTGGCTACACGCCACAGTCCACAGGCTGCGTGCTCGTTTGTCCCCGGGGACACCACACACGAGGAGAAATCGGGCCAAAAATGTTGGATATCCCCGATTTGAGATCGGAGCGGTCCCGACGTCCTTCCGAGCAGACGAGAGCAGTCTTAACACACCACACACGGCAGGAATATCTGATCAGATTATTTTACGATAATCGGAGCATCCTTAAGATTGTCAGAAGGGGTGAATCGGGGCTAAAATCGGCCTAATTATCCTGCCGTGTGAACCAGGCTTAAGAGGACGTCAAAATATTTGTGCCGCTCTCCGAAGATCCTTTATAGGCACCTTGATTTTCATCCATGTTGTCAGAAGACTTGGCACTGCTGGTGATCTTAATAGAATTCAGCTGACATACATAAAGCCTACAAGACCTTCACTCTCAGCAGATACAGACTGTCCCGGTAAATTACTGTAAATTCACTATACGCCTGACACATCCAGTTTCATTCGTTTCACTTAAATGAGCATTGATCCTGAAGTACACAGGTGACGGCTCACCTTCTGCTCAACGTGCACTCGCCGTCTGAGTCCATTCTAAGAGAGAGAGACAGCTAAACGACTATTTTAACGATTCTATTTTTAGAATAGCATTAGTATTAGAGGAACAGCATGTCAACGTATTAAGTGATAAACATTATTATATTTGAGGAAAACCAGAGCGGTTTCATTAAAATTAAAATGATGTGCTTTAACTACAGGTAGGCTGCTTTATTATTCCAAACTGAATAAAATGTATTTGTGGATGAAGAGCAGAAGACACTATACATACCAATATACCAATTTGTCACATTGTAAAAAAACATGCGCACAACGTCACCATTCTTCAGGCCCCTAAACGCAGTTGTTGTGTAAATGAACTGTTTACCGTGTCCTGTTTTTAGTTGAAAACAGTGTCATGTAATTGTAACCGGTCCTACTGGGAGGCTCTTACTGGCCTACATTACATTAACTGCCCCTCAAAAGAGATCTCAACAATGTCTCAAAATGTGCTCAGATTTGCCAGGATAGTCAAGTCACATTTATTTATATAACGCTTTATACAACACAGATTGTTTCAAAGCAGCTTTACTGTATAACCAACCCGATCTCATGGCAATTCGTAGTATTTTACAAGGCGAATTCGTACGAATTCGTACGACCTCACTCATATGAATTTGTGAGATTTTTGCTCAATAGTATTTATTTTACGAATTTTCGTACGAATGACCTATTGACCCCGCCCCTAAACCTACCCGTCACTGGGGTTTAGACAAATCGTACGAATTCGTACAAATTAGCCACCTCGTAAAATAAGTATGAATTGGTCTTGAGATAGCGTTGGTATAATAGTATCAATGATGAGAACTTAATCAAATATGTGACAAATTCAAATTCTGAAAAAAGACAATGTCATTATCAGCTCAAGTCAGTGTTTATTCAGTTTAGTTCAATAACTGTAAAGTTCATAAAGTTTGAAATGAGTTGTGTTCAGCTATGTAAAGACCACCCATTGGCCCAACGACGGAATCCAATGGTGGGCAAAGGAATAATGCGTGTATGTCTTTTCAGCGCTCGCATATTAAAGGTATTGCGGAGGATTTTCTTTTTCCGGGTGGATCATCAAGACTATTGGTCCTCCTAGTTGTCAATCATTCTGGTGATATGTTTACGTAAGGCCGTCGTACGTGCTCGTCCCTAGGTAGTTTTCGCTTTCTGCGCATGCGCACTTTCGGGTGTATGTGTGTTGTGAGCTACGGTTTCAGCCATTCATTGAAGCTCGCTCGTTCTCACCGGGTTTTTTCAAAATGTCTGAGGGTCGCAAGAGAAAAAGTGTCTATACGAATTGTATGACAAGAAGAGAAAGGCCTCTGAAGAAAGAAACAAGACCAGAGTGTTTTTGGGAGAATATTTCACACGCTGGCGTGCGCTAAAAGCACAGGTTGGGCCTCCCACTGATGCCTCAGTCGCGAAGTTTCTACTCGACAGGTAAAGTTTGGCATGCTATTTGGAGAAATCCATTTAAAATCACTGCTAATGTAAGCTATGATTAGCAATGCTAGCCCTGGCACAAGTCACGCACCGCACAGACACGGTAAACATCTCAATTTGTCTAGCCTTATGACCAAATGGTAAAAGGTATCACGCTGAAATGTTCTAAAACCTTGTGTGTTCATTTTTGATAATTCCAATGTGTTCACATAGTATTTATTACACAAATGCAACAAGCTACTTCTCCATTGCAGATCATGTCTTGAGTACTCACTCAATCGATCAGTATAATAAGTAAATAAAACACGGAAGGGCATTTGACATTTTGTCTTGCATGAATGTTTTTGAGTTAGAGTGTTTTGGGAGAATATTTCACACGCTGGCGTGCGCTAAAAGCACAGGTTGGGCTTCCCACTGATGCCTCAGTCGTGAAGTTTCTACTCGACAGGTAAAGGAAAGTAGGCTTGTATGAGCCATGCCAACAGCAACTTGTAAACAGAGCGTGCACGAGGAGAACTAGGCTCGTGCATGCTCTCTCGTGCACACGTTTAACCCTCTCCTCTGATGGTCTTCGTTTAGCAGTCACACTGGGGGCCTTCCCGGTCATAAATGACCGGACACCTAAAAATGAAACTTCCTCCATCCCAGTAAAAACCAATGCAATTTATTTTTGTTCTATAATATTTATTCTTTTTAATTTAGAACTTTGAGACAATTTGATTGAACTTATTAATATTTATGCAATATTTATAGTCCATTTTTTGCCATTGAAAATAATGATAAATTTTTTTTTTTTGATTAAAAAAAAAAAAAAATTCTATGCAGTATTTTCGGGTAAAATAGAGACTAGGCTTTCAGAAAAAAAAAAAAAAATTAATCAATTTATTAAACATAAAATTAAATAAAACATGTTATTGCATGGGTTTACCACTAGATGCCTGTATAGCTCTAAATGGAGATGTTTGTGAATTCTAGTTGTTTTTAGACCAAATTACTTACTTTTAAGATGTGGATTGAATGTATTTTTTTAGAAATTCTCAAATAATACTTTTTGCCAAGGTTTATAACACTTTATTAATTATTATTTTAATAATTTTAATAATTATTATATTAATTATATATACATATATTAATTATAATTATTAATTATGTTATGTTTTTCACTCTTGATGTTTTAGAGCTTCACCCCTTCATTGCTAAGCACTTTTTTTCTGCATCGTGGCTGATTTGTAGAGAATTTTTGTGTTTTTGTCAATTTCCCATTCATTTCCTATGGGGGTAATTTTGACCGAAGACCAAAATCATGACAAATTTTTTTACGACCACTTAGCATGCTCGGATCATGAACTCAATTTTTTTGTATGTTCACATACCTAATGCCAGAAAAGTCACCAAGTTTCGTAATATTCTGATGAAGCTGTGATTTTTAAAAATTCAAAACAGATTTTTGTAGTCTGAATTTATTGGTGTGTATGTGTATAAAAGTGTGTTTGTATGTGTGTGTGTGTGGGTGGGTGTGAATTTTTTGCACTCTTGATGTTGTAGAGTGTCACCCCTTTACTGCGGTGTACTTTTTTTTAGAATCGTGGCCGATTTGTAGATTGTACAGTCAAAAGTTCAGAGAATTTTTGCGTTTTTGTAAATTTCCCATTCATTTCCTATGGGTCGGTCATTTTTGACCGAAGACCACGAAAGGGACTATTTTTTTTACGGCCACTTAGCATGCTCGGATCATGACCTCAATTTTTTTTTGTATTCACATACCTAATCCCAGAAAAGTCACCAAGTATCATAACCTTCCGATGAAGCTGTGATTTTTAAAAATTCAAAACAGAAAATTATTCGGTCAGAAGTGACCGAAGACCATCAGAGGGTTAATAGGCGTTCCCTCTCGGGAGCAGGTAGAGTGTTGCGCATGTGCATTTTTTCAAAAAGTGGAGAGGGCGGTTCTTTTCTAAAATTCGGGAAAATCCTCCGCTATACCTTTAATTTATTGGAATTTAGTTTCGGCACTAAAATCACAGACTTACCCCTATAAATGTTTAAAATACCATACAAGCCCATGAGAAACAATATTAGCATCCGAATAGGACTTAACTGACAGTAGCCTATGCTTTCACTGGCCTTTAAAAGCGCTTTTTAATTAAATTAATAATATTGTATAATAATATAATTAAAAATATAACAACAATCAGTGTAATGACAATTTTATTCTTTGCATGAAAACACTTGAATTAGCCTAATTGAATACTGTCTGGGTGTATTAAAACTTCAGAATTATATTCGTATAGACCTGTAACAGTGATAAAGCTAAGAGTGGTCCAGACCAACCTTACGAAAGTGTGACTTACAGAAGATATACTTAGCGTATGAACGTGTCGGGAATCGTGCCATAACGTTAAGAGAGAGGTTAAGGAATAGGTATAAGAACTACTTAGCGATAAGAATGTTTTGGGGAACCGGGCCCAGATCATTAACTAAAAAAAAGTTGTTTTAGGGTTTAGTTACCCTTTAAACCCCAACTAATTCCAAGCTCCATCAGATGACAGAAATGGATAAAAAACCTTGGGAGAAACCAGGCTCAGTCGAGGGACCAGTTTTCCAAGCTGCATCACAAGTCAGATTTGTAAAATAATAATGTTTCATTTTAGGAGAAACAAAAAGTTGACATTGAAACAACACATATTGAGCGCTCCATGAAACCTCCCGAGCTTTGAAACATCGCTGCAAACTCTCCAGACCATATCACTTTAATGGTGTTTCTGCTCCTCAGGTTTGAAGCATGAGCGTGACATCCTTGAATCAAATCTAATATTGGCAGATTCCGAGGATGCGGACAAACTGATGGATGAACGGATGCACGCAGAGTTTCTTGGCTGGAACCTTTTGAGCTCCTGCGAGAGAACCGCAGCTGTCGGCAAGATTCAGACTTCATAAAGACAGTGACAGAACAATGAAATTGAAAGAGATTCATCTTTAGTCACAACTTGGAGAACTTTGTTATAGTCGGTAACACTTTATAATAACGTTCAGTTGTAAGTCATGTATAAGTGGTTTAGTTAATGATGAACTAATCATTTACAAAACATTCATAAATGATTAGCAAGTGATATACTAACATTTTATGTATGTTTTGTAAATTCCGTTATAAGTCATTTACAATTGATTAGTTAATGATTAACTAATAATTTACAAAACATGAATATGCGTTTCATAAATGTTTAATAAATGATGTTTTTTTTGTGTATGTATGTAGCAATTAGAGGGTGCAGAAAGTGTTGTAAATGCCTTGTATACATGTACAGATCATTTGTAACAGGTAAGTAACAGTGTTCAACACAATGATATGTTAAACGCATTAATAAATCATTTACAACACTTTCTGCATCCCCTAATCTAAAGTGTAAACTATTTATCACTTGTAAATGTGTTACACATCATTCGAAGATAACATTCATAGATCTTATGCCTTATTGATTCTTGAAGTGGTTTACACATCATCTATAACAGGTGTTGAACACTGTAGTGTGTACTGCAGTGTAAGTGCTGACTGGTGAGGGTATAGACAGCTGTCTTCTCTGAAACACATGGGGTCTTTAACCACTGTGCACCTGATGTGAGCATACAAAAAAATTTAACATTTATTAAACATTTATGAAACGCATAGACATGTCTAATCAATTGTAAATGACTTATAACTGAATCTACAAAACATGCATAAAATAATGAACATAATACTTATTAATCATTTATGAACGCATAGTCATGTTTCATAAATGATTAGTTAATCATTTACTAACCACTTATAAATGACTTACAACTGAACATTATTATAAAGTGTTACCCAATAGTCCAATTTTTCAAAAGTGAGCAATTTTGAGAGATTTGAGGGTGATGATGATGTATAGTCTGATATTTTGCTTTTAAATACATTAATCATCACAGGACGCAAATATTGGGCCCATTTCAGATTAGACTCATGGAATTGCCTCTGGACTCTCCTAATACAATAATGCCATCCTATCACAACCCAGCTAAGCACTTTATCTGAATAAATTCAGGGATTTCTTTGCAAAAGCAGCAGTCATTTTACCACAAACAAATGTTTCTCCATCATAGAGTGCAGCAGGCGTGTTTTTTCAGCAGACAGGCTTCTTCTTTAACTGCCGTACGTGTTACTCGTGGCCGGAGCTTTGCTGATATCATCTGACGTCTGCGGGGAGACGAGCGCAACTGTGTCCTGATAACCAAGAGCCACGTCCAGCGCTATCTCAATGCTGAGCTAAACTACCCGCTCCAACCAGATCACTGTCATCCAGCCAGGCCAGAGGGAAAGGTCATGGCCTGACCGGTGTGATGGGACACAGAAGCAATTATGATAATCTTTTGAATGCAATTACTTGTATTTCATGTGTCAGTTTCAGAGATGGAGAGCAGAGGCATGTGGAGCTATTGAGGAAACCAAATGAAGGAATTTGCAGGAACTGGATGAGAATTTAAAATACACTCTCAGAAAAAAAGGTACAAAAGCTGTCACTGTGGCGGTATCTTTTCAAAAGGTACACCTTTGTACCTAAAGAGTGCATATTAGTCCCTCAAAGGTACATATTGGTACCAAAAGTGTACATATTAGTACCTAAATGGTACACATTAGAAACCTTTTGAAGGGTACTGTCCCAGTGACAGCTTTTGTACCTTTTTTTCTGAGAGTGTATTTTAGCAGCCCACACAAAACTTGAACAGTGTTTATAAGTAATAGCATTTATTTATCTTAATTTATTTATACGCTGATTAGTTCATGGAAGAAACTATCGACGTAACTATTTGAAATAGTGATGTGCAATTCGTGAACGAATCGGTCTTTTGAACCGGTTCTTTTTAGAGAACCGTTTGAACCAGTTTACCAAATCATACCAAACCGTCTAAAACAGTTCTTGGGTCGAGTCAGCGCTGATCTACAAGTCACTCAATCAAAACAGACGTGCCTGATAGGGATATAACGTTTCTCGGTAAAATATCAAACGTACCGTTCTCCACCCACGGTTCGGCACACACTTGCACCGCGGTTAATCTCAAATCTGACGACGCATCTACAATATGGTTTGTTGAAAATAATGTGTAAAATTAGCCTACGTAAGACTTCGTACTTCCGCTCAATTTCAGTTCGCTTCTGTACTCAGTCTGAGATAGCAACCTATCTCCCCGCTTTCCTCCGGCCTGAAAACAGCCAGCCAATCAACGAACAGAGGGCGGGGTGAGAGCCGTGACGTAGACGCTGATTGTACCGTGGATGCTTAGATTTACTTCACATAATCTGCAAAAGTCGTTCACAGCCATGTTCACTCCGGTATTTCGCTCGATGGTTTTGTTTTCGCATCATACATGTGTTTACAGTGGAAGTTTGATGTGGCTGAGCCAGCGCATAACACACGTCATAACCAAACGTTATGTGATTAGCTTACGGGTAACCAATGATTTTAAACTTCAGACAAGCGCCCCCGCGAGAAAGAAAACGCTTTTCAATTACGCCCTTCCAGACTCTGTCTACAAAGCAAAGCGAAGTAGCAGAGTTTGGTATAGGCTAGCATAAAATATCCTGCAGTAGGCTATATGATCCTATGATGCCGGTTATTGCCAACTCATGGCAATAACAGCGGTTCAGTTAGTCCAACAGTACACTGAACTTAGCACAGTCTTTCAGACACATCTGTCCAGTGCTGGGTAGATTTCTAATTAGAGACATTAGAAACATTACACTTAATTTCAACATTAAAGGCTAACTCTCGCCAAAATGCAACCTAGGGTTTTTTTGTTAATCTACCCGATTACTACTAAGTCAAACTTCCGTTTAAAAGCATAATTAGAATGGAAACGCCACTGTATTTTCGTTTTCGGTCAAATTGCCTTTTGAATGGGAGTGCTAGGGGCACTTCTATGATAGCATAAAAAATTGCTATTTTTAAAACACTAAGAAGGCTTGACACAACTTAAAACTGTGCTTGAAGTATCACCAGGGGCTCATCACATGAACTCGAGCATTGACGACATTGTTTGTGTACACAGAGTTTACTAAAAAGAAAGATTTTGAACAACTCTGTGTTTCCGTCCGCCGGCATTTTGACAGTCAAAAGTAGTCGATCTCTGTAACAGGGAGGAGAGTAAAGATGGAAAGCTCCTGAAGCTTAGTTCCATATAAATTCACGGATAATTTGTTGTTTTGTCGTTAGTGAAAATCAATATTGACCTTTATTTGAAAAAGGATCCTCATATTAGAAACAATACTAAAATTCAGAGTCAGTTCATTCGCATTCGGAGATCGACTATTTTTGACTGATTTTTATTGTTCTATAAAAAGAAAAAATTAGTTTATGAAAGTGATGCAATGTGACTCTGCACGTGAGAGAATCAGATCATCATATGGATGCTCTGTGCATTTGAGTGAAGGATCTTTATTGTGTCTGCCACCAATGACCAGCAGACCAGAGCTGAAGGTCTTCAGAGACTGCTGGGAACGGGAAGGTTTGCTTGATTTGCTTTATAAATTATTAAAGCTCCTCATGATAACAGTGGGGTTGAGCTCTGCTGATTGGTTGTCAGAAACACTGGTTAAAGAAATATTTTGACTTGATTTCAGGACATCTCTCCTCAGCCCTAACTCTTTAAATTCTGAAATAAAATCAACAGTTTGGTCATGTCCTCTAGCTATGACCTGTCACCTTTACTGTTATACTTTAGGTCGTTTTAAAAACGCGAACACAGCGATGGTTTCAGTTTCGATTCACTCCTTAACACAAAGATAGGGATCGTGCTCTCAAAGCTGAGACTCAAAGGAATTAATACAAGTGAAGCTCTGAGGACAAAACCGTGTCCAACTGTTTCTTAGTTTTTATGTTTGTTTACAGTGGTGCATTCATTAAAAAAATGATACTTTAACTCAATTCAGTGATGGACAGTGGTTATACAAACATGGGTAACACTTTCGAATACTGTTCCGTCATTAATGAGAAACTACACAGGAACAAATAACTAACGCAATAGTAACATCCTAGTAGCTACTATTAACTAACAAGAAACTCTGATTAACAAATTAGTAATTATATCGCTCAGTTAATTAGCTAATCAATAACTAAAATAACACTATTGTAGACCAATGTGTGAATTTCTGTACAAAACTAAAAATAATTAAATCTCACTTGATTTTGTTTACATGTCAAAATGATCCATGCAACATATCAATTGCAAGTACTTTATAGTGTAAATGTTTGGCAGTGGCTGATCTTTTGGGAGCACCTGTCATTGAGATGAATGTGAATGCTAACAGCTTTCCTCAGGTCTCATATAAAGTAATCTGGAGTATTCACCCTGTAGCCTATATAATCTCAGCCCACAGGGAGCAAATGTCACTCTTAAAGACAACTCTCAATCGTTTGCAATCACAGTTTTTCTGCGTCCTGCATAATACGCGCACATGTTCAAGAGCGAGCGGAAGGAACTCGCTTCTTCATACAAGGTGGTTCTCGGTGGAACTCGCATGGTTCTTCATACAAGGTGTGTGTTAAAGGTTAAGTGTTCATTTTAGTGCACAGACTCATTAATTAGCAACAGCGAGCGATCACGTCTCATAGGAAATCCTGGGTGAATATGAGATTGGCCATTTGTGTTTTTGTTTGCTTGTGTTGCATATTACAGATGCTATTGAACTGAAGGTGCTGTGGTATTGGTCTCTCTTCAAATTAAATCCTTTTAAAGGCATTTTAAGCCTGTAGGTTGTGTTTTATGTTGTGTGTTTGTGTTAGGATTCAGAAATATATTTGTTTTCTGTGCATCATTGTAGATCTATGGTCCTGCATGCTGATTGGTCAATTCGCAGTCCCACTGTAGATATTTGGTGTCTTTAACTACTACGTTTAAATTAGTAATTTGATAAGTGTTTGGTCATTCATGGTCTAATGGATAGAGAGTCAGACTGGTATTCTGAAGGTTGTGGGTTCAATTCTCAATACTGGATGGAATAAATCTTTTTGTGGGAGACTTTGAGCTTTGTAACTTTGCAGATCTTATACATGCACAAACCGCTACATAACACACTAAAGATAAAGGAAAGCATGAAAACGCATCATATGACCCCTTTAATTTTTTCATTATGTATCTTTTTATTAATGTATTTTTTGTATTGTTGTGACTAATTCAGTCTTTAATTCAAATTTGTAACATCATACCATGATATTAACGCCATATTTCCCTGTCCTATAGATATTCGACTCTGAGCTCCTGATTAAACTGACAGCAGAGCATTAATGACATTTGAGAAAGATGTCCAGATTCACTAAAACGACACTTTTAAATGGCAAATCCACTTCATCTATTTTCTCTTAAACTCCATTTTTCATTTAACCTTTATTCAAGAAGGGTAGCCACGTGAGACTTCATTCTCTTTGGCAAGCCAGTTCTGACAAAGAAAGCTGCATTTTTCTCACAGTGATGCTAAACTTAACAGACAACTACAGTAACACACCAACCAAATTAAACTGTCTTGACCTGGTCTGGCTGCTAAATTACAACCAGTGCTTTCATGCAATGACATGTTTCGATCTGGATATTGATAATGGAGAGGGGTCTCTGCTGTGGAGCTCTCAGGGCAATGGAGATCATACACACAGCTACTGTGAATTGTTAAATGATGTGAATTGTCCAGCAATGCCCTTGAGCCCTATGAACCTCAGTATATTAGTTTTTTCTTTATTTCAAGGCTGTTTTATCATGCAGTTGAGGTATAAAAAAATATCAGGTTATAATATGTCAGTTAATAGTCTTTATTTGTCCACGGTGTGAAAATTTGGCTTCACCACACAGTGTTAAACCCCTGGTTTCATATAAGGCTTAGTCCCAGACTAAAATGCATGTTTGAGCTGTTTTAAGCGAAAGCAATTGCACTGATATATCTTAAAATATGTCAGAGCCATTGTTTTGTCTCAAGATCCACACAAAGTGATGTTTTTTTCTAAGTGTATATATATTAGTATGCAAAAATATCATATGTGTGTAAGCATACCAAAACTACACACTGACTTTTTTTTTTTTTTTTAATGGCATTCCATTTCAATTAAGAGAATTATGTTTAGGTTTATTATAAAATTATTAGAATGCGTCTGCATGAAATAGTTTTATGGAAAAAAAATATATATATATTGACAAAATATTACAAGGCTCTCACGTGGTTAAGCGTAAAATTCCTTTAACAGACTGGGCTGTGTCATTAAAACATGAAGGCCTGGTTTCACAGACAAGACTTAGTTTAAGCCAGGGTTAAGCCTTAGTTCAAAGGACATTTAAGTAGCTTTTATAGACGTGCCTTTAAAAACACTTGAGACAAAACAATGGCAGTGGCATATTTTAAGATATCAGCGCAAGTTGCTTTCAGTTAAAACAGCTCAAACATGCCTTGACTGTGAAATCAGACATTACAACACGTTTCAGCTTAACACAGCCTTCTTGAGGCATTTTCTTTTTTTATAGTGCAAAGCTAAATATTTTGTTGTGTGAGGCATTTTGATGAGAGTAAAAAATCTTGCCATCACATTTCCACGATATTTAGAGTGTGTATAGGCCTATTTTATGAATAATTGTCCACAGACTGGGAGACAGATTAGGCAGTAAGCAAATGACACCATCCATCAAAGCAGAAGCAGCACAGCAGATAATGTCCATATAATTGCAGTGAATTATCCTCCATTACAGCTTTCCACTGAACAGCAGGAATCAGAGTAACTGAACCTTTTGGCATCTGTTTTTTTAAGCAATGCTTGTCAAAAATGTTCTCTATCTTCCCTGCATCTGTCACTTATCGGCAGCTTCTGAAACTGATTTTCTTCTGGCAATCCAGCGAGACATGAGGTGAGTAATGGCTTGCCGCTGTCAGCACTGCCAAATGCTTCAAACTGATTTACAAACGCAAGGGATGTGTGTTAAGACTGCGAATTAAGTCATTAGCATTCATGAACGCTGGTTGCCGTTTTGATGGTGAGCCATTGAAACATTACAGATGTGTGTGTTTTAGCTACATTCAATTTTTTTTTTATGTAAACAAATTCATTTGTGAACGAATCGATTGAATAAATTATTTAAATAATAATCCGAAATCTCATAGGCTTACTCTCTGAGGTACTTTTGAACGCGTAATTACTTTGTGACCGTTAAAAAAATAAGTTCTGTATGAAAGTGTGTTGTAGCCTATAACTGTAATCCAGGCGAACTACATTCATATTGTCATTGTCACGTGACCTAACAGCATCAGTTGCGTCGCTTCACTGCAATTCATAAATCCTCTCACGTGGCTTCACAGGATAGGAAAATGTCTATTGGATGCACCCTTTAGAGTAAATAGCCAGCAAGCAATTTTGTTTTTTAAAAAGATGTCTAATAGCCGCCCAGACACAGCCCAGACATCTAGGCTAAAACAAGACAAAATTTGGGCTGTCAGTGAAAATGTACTAAACGTCTAAACCATAGCCCAAGAATAGACTATATCAATTAGATAACAAAGAAATGAAATGAGTGAAGAAATGAACAAACACATTTGCTTACATGATGGAATATCATACATCTCGCAAGTTATTTTGGCAAAAAAACTACATGTAACCAAATTCAAGGTTATTTTGGCTGTAAAGTGGCTGTAAACTCATAGCCGGACTACAGCGGGGAAAATAAGTATTGAACACGTCATCATTTTTCTCAGTACATATATTTCCAAAGGTGCTATTGACATGAAAATTTCACCAGATGTTGGTAACAACCCAAGTAAGCCATACATACAAAGAAACAAACAAAAATAAGTTCAGAAATTAAGTTATGTGTAATAATGTGAAATGACACAGGGAAAAAGTATTGAACACATGAAGAAAGGGAGGCGCAAAAAGGCATGGGAAGCCAAGACAACTGCTGAAAACTTACAGTAATTAAAAAGCAATCCAGCCCCCTGTCCGTGGAGATTAATAACAGCTGGTTCAGTCCCAAATGATGGCCTACAAAAAGGTCTCATTGCCAAGGTGTCACACAAGACACATCTCATGATGGGTAAAAGCGAAGAGCTGTCTCAAGACCTTCGCAACCTAATTGTTGCAAAACATAATGATGGCATTGGTTATAGGCGCCATTCTAAGCTTCTGAATGGTCCAGTGAGCACTTTTGGGGCCATAATACGGAAGTGGAAAGACAATCATTTCACCATAAATTTGCCTCGACCAGTGCTCCTCGCAAGATTTCTGATAGAGGAGTGAAAAGAATAATCAGCCCTGTTTACACCTGGTATTAAGATGCGTTTTGGTCGATTGGATCACAAGTGGACAACACTAAATACAGGTGTAAACCGGGTCTAAAACTTTTTGAGCTTGTCCACGTTCAACCACTTCCAGAGGTAGTTGAAAACACATCTGACCAATTCGATTGCTTTCGTAGTGTAAACTCTCATGTGGACAAATGTGTTCAAACAGCCACAAAAGACCGTCTACTGACCTAATGCGTAACTTTATAGAAAGAGCTCTAGCCAGACGAGATAAACTGTCAGCTAGAGACCCAAGTTTGGTTTGAAGACGAAAACATACCAAGCACAATGTTCTCTCATCATTCCTGATTTCTAACACACACTCGGCTGGTCTTGCGGCTGTCAGAGCAGAAACTAAAGCTGATGCTCTCCGTGTGTTTTTCCGTCGTCTCCAGTCCAGTTCATATGGAAATTGCATGACCTTATTTTGTTCATTTGATCGAAAGATCTGAAAAAAAAAAAAACATATATTTACCAGCCCATAGACCCTCCCCTCAAAGAAATCAGGACAGAAGTGTTTGAAAGTGGACAAAAGAGACGGATTAAAACACCAGGTGTAAATGGGAATGTGTCTCCCTCGTCTACTTGTTGTGATCCGATCGACTGAAACGCAATACCAGTTGTAAACAGGGCCAAAGTTACTACATCAAAAAATCACAAAGGATGTTTCTTTATACTTCAAAATACAACTTTACTTATTCTCAATGTTTTTTATTTCTCAAAATCATTAGAGGTTACTTTGTTTGTTTTTTTACATTACATTACATTACAGGTTATTGTTTTTTTACTTTACATTTTTATTCAAAATGACACAATGACATACAAAGAGGCCCGTCAAACAGAATTATGATTATAATGGCACTGATTATTAAGATATTTACACTATATTTGCTGTGCTGCATTTTGGTTTGACTGAATCAAACCAAAGCCCATGTATTTGCTATGCTGCTTTATTCCCGAAGTCCATGAAAAATGTAGGTTAATCTTCCAGCACAGAGTGTTCAGCAATTTCTTCCAGAGCTCCTGCTAACAGGCAAACAAATTTAAGATTTACCACAGAATCCCAAAAATAAATCAATGCCAGCTCTGTTTTAAAGCAATGCACAAAAGACCACTCTTTTAAAATTCATATAGGCATTATCTCAATCTGAATATTTAGATTTAAATGCATATAATAATGTAAAATTACAAATATAAATAGGATCCAGTGTATTGGGGTTATAATAATAATTCATTCCATTTATATAGCGTGTTTTTTACATGGAAGGGGGGAATCTCCTCAACCACCACCATATATGTTACTGTTCAGTCACAGCTGTGCGATCTGAAACTGATTTACACAAACTGATGCAAGAGGGAAGAACTGTATTGTCAGTTGACAGACATGATAAATAAAGTGACCTGAGTTTGTGCATCGCACATTTGAGTATGTGGAGAGATGAGAAGACTTAACCAAGACTGACAGCTCATAATGATGAATGTCAGATGAGGGGTCACGATCATGCATATAGCAGTGAAATTATTCTCCAAAGTGAATAGAATTCAGTTTCATTGCATTATTATTCTGCGTGCATGAAGCTTTATGGCTTTCATCAAGCGAGACGCATGTTATAGAAACCCCATCATCACGTTCCCATTCTTGCCACTGACCTGTTTACAAGCCGGGCTAACGTAAATGCACAATCACTCAAAATAATAATAATTCTGTGGCTAAACCTAATTTGATTGTGGGCAAAGGTTCCATGCACTGGAAATTGATTTTTTTTCAAAGGGATAATAGGTTACTCAGAATGAAAATCTTCATGTCGTTTCAATCCTGCATGAGTTACTTTGTTCTGTGAAACAAAAAGGAGATATTTTGGATAAATATTTTACAAATCATTTTTAGATTTACACTCTCTGTGCTTGCTGGGAACTGGAAATGAATGGCTAGTTTCAGTAATGCTGCATTAAAGTACCCATGAAAGTTTTTGGGCTTTTAGTATGAACATGTTCTTACTGTTATCTATAAGCTAGTCCGCTCCAAAACAATGAAAAATTCACATTTAGAAGATATTAGCATTCAAAACGTACAGTCTCTCACTTCCGCCAATATGTATCAATGATTTTGAAGACGTCACTCTTCAGCTTCTCATTAGATTTTCTGTCCAATCAAATGCTCTCTAGAATCTGAAGCTCCGCCCCCTACATTATAAATAGACGCTAAAGATGTGGCTGAAAGGTCACTTGTTCACACATTTTCTATTTTCTACATGATGAATGGCGCATAGTGCACTATATAGGGGATAGGGAACGATTAAGACAGCGTAAATATGCTTTCCATTTGGCCGAATGAAGTCTGGTTTCACATTAGTGTTGTGCGAACCGCCGCCTCACTCATCATTGACATCTTGAATATCAATGCAGAATTGAGAATTGTTTCAAATTAACAAATAATGTTTAATTTTCATTTTAAAAATGAATGAATTCAACAACTGGATTTAGATGTTAAATCATAAAGCACATTAAGACATAAAGCACATGTTTAGAGTAGCCTACCTGACAAATCTTGCACCTCCAATAACAAACTCCAATTTTCCTCAATTTCATTGACTTTATCATTTGAACAAAAGGGAATAATCAACCAAAAATGGATATGCTTGAAACGTTTTTATTCACAATGACCCATTTTACAAGTCAGTAAAGTGAACTTTTACAATTGACTCATGTTATCAGAAGATGAATCTGAAGTGTAAACACATTTAAAAGTTTCTCTCAAAAATGACACATTGCTTTGAAACTCCATCAGAAAGACAGCGTTGTTGTTTAGATGATGCGAAGATTGTTCACACTGCATTCAGCAGGATTTGTGTTATCCAATGAAAACGTTTAGAGATGGACTGAAAACAGTCTCTCTCCTCGTGACTTTTTCCTGTAAAAGTTCAGTCAATATTTTTCTGTCCTTTTTCCCCTCAATAGGAGAGAATAATAGTTGTCCTGAAGCTCAGCTTTTGGAAAAAAAAAAAGAAAAAAGAAAAAAACTTTTGCGTTCCCATTTGCTGGACACTTGTTAATGCTTTTATCATCATTTACATCTGCTTTAATTCACCCATTAAATGAAAATAAATAAAAATAAAATATAGATTCTATTTCAAATCAGCTATGTCTGATAAATCCATGTTGCAGAGGTGTACGATGATGCATTTAAAAGTTCAAACAAGTCTCAAGTCACACCCCGATCTCCATCTGCACCACAGCAAATCCAGGCGGAGCCTCCGCGACCTTCTTCCTCCTGGACACCAGTTTGGCCAGGTTTCGGATGGACGGAGTGGCTCGAAACAGCAGTTGTTTTAGGCCGGAGCGGTATTCCTGTCGGATCAGACAGTACAGCACCGGGTTCAGGCAGCTGTTGGTGTGCGCCAGGCACACGGTGATGGGGAACGCGTAAGCCTGCGCGTTGTAAAACGCGTTACTGAACGGAACCAGGTCGAATTTGATGAGCACTCCCCAAACGGTCAGCGCCTGGTTGGGAAGCCAGCACAGAAAGAACGACAGAACCACAATAGTGACGGATTTGGTGACTCTGGAGCGGCGCTTGTGCAGCCCTCTCTCGCTGTCCGAGCCGGGAATGCCGCTGACGCGCCGCCGCAGAACGAAGCGCAACAGGAGGAGGTAACAAACGCAGATGATGACCAGCGGAATCACGAAGCCCAAAAGGACCTTCTGGGTCTGATAGAGACCGAGCAGCAGCTGCGGGTCCCAGCTACCGGAGTCCGAGAAGCGGACGAGGCACAGCTCGTCGTCGGACACCTGCGCCGTGGTCGAGTACACCGCGTGAGGGATGGTGACCACCACAGACACCAGCCAGATCCCCAAGCTGGCCCACTTGACCTCGGCCCAAGCCGTTCTGGGACTTTGCATCCGTAGGGAAGAGGACAGAGAGCAGTAGCGCGCCACGCTCATGGCCGTCAAGAAGAACACGCTCGCGTACATGTTCATGGTGGTCACCGAGCTGATGATCTTGCACATCACCTTTCCAAACGGCCACCTGAAGTCCAAAAGTGTGTCCACGGCCCAGAACGGAAGGGTCAGGACGAACTGCAGGTCTGTCACGGCTAAACTCATGACGAAGCAGTTGATGGACGACTGCTTGAGTCTGTGGCGCGACTGGAGCAGGTAAAGTGCCAACAGGTTCCCGACGAGCCCGAGCGCGCACACGATCAGGTAGACGAGCGCGATCACGACGCGCATGGCCATGCTCGAGCTGTCGCCGTAGAGCTCGGGCGCAGACTCTTTGGAGAGGAGCTGGAGCCAGCATCGGAGCGACAGGTTCTGGTGAGTCGGGTTCGACAGCGCATCGCCCTCGTCCAGTGCCGGACCGCACGACCCTAAACCCGGTGCCAACGCGCTGCTGTTCCCCTGCATCATGGCACGGCTTTACGCACCCATACGATTTCTATAACATTCCATGTGCTGCACAATTGTTTCCCTAAAAGTCATCCTACAGGTGCAGCATGCGAGCCTAATATTCAGAGACTGCTGTGAATCTGTGCTGCTCCTCTCTCTCCTCGGACTCTCCGCACCTGAATGAGCTCGTGGAGCATCACTGCGCTTTTATAGCGGAGACTGCCACTGTCACATGGAGAGGTTGGCACTTTTAGCGTTAAAAAGGAGAACATAAATATAGGTTTTTTTTAAATTATTTTTTATTTATTATTATTTAACAGACATTGAGTATATGGATTAAAGCATCTGCTAAATTCCACAAATAGCTGTTGGAAATTACAGGAGTTGGCATAAAACATGTCTATGATTATTTTTTACATTATGATTATAAATGGATAATTTAGATTCTCTAATGCCATTTATTTTTGCATTACGTTAATGACAACTGATGGGGAAATGTTATCTTATTTGTCATTAAACTATCACAATTAGATTTTAATGATTCATTAAATAGTTCATCTTTAAGCAAAATATAACATTGTTTATTTGTTTGTTTATTGAGGTTAAAAATGACCCAGACATTTTTGCATTTGCATGCAATGCAATGCATTTAAAAAATATATTTTATTGAATTTTTGAATTTTATTGATATTTTTTACTCTTATTTAGTGTTTCATATTTTAAGAAAAACGTCTGAAAACATTATTTTTAAGGCAACCCTATTGCATTTGCATATTGCATATTACAGTTGTATTGCATTTTTTTTTTTTTTTTGTCATTAATTGTGCACAGATGACTTTTTTTTTCATCGTCAGTGGAAATGGCCAATAGCTTGTTTTAGCAAAGACTTTAGAGAGTGTGCATACTCAAACGTTCTTTAAAAATAATCTCACCCTGAGAAATATTCACTGTAATAAAAAGTGGGTCAGACACACACTCACATACAAAATGAACCCCAAAGCCATTAACATCGTCCTAAACTAGAATCGTGGGCTTGATGAAGAGTGAATTTTTGTGGTTGAAACACAAAAGCCTTTTCTGACTGAAGCAAAGTACAGTTACTGGAACACATATCTCCTATCTCACTCTTGGGAGATTTATACAGAGATTGTCTCTGTGTATTTAATTATATAATCTAAGAATGCATTTTCTTTTATAGGTCAAACAAGGTACTTTTCTGAATGGATGTGTTCCTTTTTCCTTGTACATGCATTTTTTTTTTTTTTTTTTCTTAATAGCAAATCCTTATGAAACAAAGACTGATATTTAGGTAATTATTTGCTGAAACGATTGAAAAGACAACGTCATCATGCTTTTCCATACAAGTACGTATAAGGGCTAAACAAAAATAGTGGTGCAAATCTATTTATTTATTCATTTTGATATGATATGATCATGCTTTTTTACCACTCAAACAATGTCTCTTGGATGATGTTTCATGAAGGGTCTAACAGAATGAAGTTAAATTGATGACAGGAAAAAAAGAACTATAAATTGATTACCATTTAATCTATATTCTTAAAACAACAAGATTATTAGAGAATAGAAAATAGGAAATGCTGAAAATATTTATTTTTCATGTTAGTGAAGCAGAAATCATTTGATCAAAAACATCAGCTCTGATCAAATTAATTAAATTGTTTCCAACTCACTTAAAAGCAAACTAATATATCTTTAAATAACATTAAGTTTATAAATTTTACTTCCTTGATGACATTTTGCCTGTAAAAATGGGTCAGTATTCAGACTTCATATCCCGTCAGAAGTGTTACTGCAATGCAAAGGGAATGCAGTTAGAGAGAGAGATCAGAGCAGTCAGTGATTCTCCACACATGCACACTCTTTGAGAAGAATCCTGTAATCCAGAACGAACTACTCGGCCCTGGGCTCTGTGAGACAGTGATTGATCATGTTCAAGGAGGAGGGTCAATCGCCTTTTCCTCAAAGCAGCTGATGCACTAATTGAGTTCATTCCAGGACAACTGGCTTTGACTGCGCAGATTCTGAGATATTCCGTCGGGGATTGTTTAAGTGTCTCTTCTTGAACGTTGTATGTGAATAGAATATATAATGAGGAATAATTAACAATCAATCTTAAATCATTCTAATGGGACCAAACAAGAATCCTCAAAGAATCAAATAAGAACTGGATAATTAATAATTTTCACACAAATCAATTATCATTTTTAATCCCAAAAATATGATAACTGAAAGAATTTTTTTTTAAAAATTTTTTTATTAAAGCTATACTAAAGCTTTTAGCCCTAGGGGTTGAATCATTAAACTACAAGTTACATGCGGACCGCGGAGGAACATTGTTGTGATAATGACGTGAGTTGTGCTTCGTGCGGATGAATCTGATGCTTTAGGCTGTACAGATGAAAGCATTTTCATTGATGAGATCAAAACTCTCCCAACAACGAAAGAGGGATGTCTGAAAATACTGTATTTCTTATGAGCAGGTAAGTAGATTATGTGCCGTTGTTGTTATGACTTGTTGAAGTGAACTATTTTAAAATAATGTTACAAAAAGTTTGCCAATGCTTTTCTGGTAATGGTGTAGCTAAACTATAACTTGGCAATTTATAGTCAAATAGACTAAGAGATTGGCATTGTTACCAACAAACATTGTTTTGAGAACAATGTACAGCATATATGATGCAACTATGTTGATTCGTGATTTATTATTGGTGTCGCTTTCACTTTTCGTTAATGCATAACCTACCCAGCAAACACATTTACGTTGTGGCAACGTCTGTGGCACGTTGCATTTCTAGGCCTACTATTATTTTATTATGTCTATGGTCTGGACATGCACTGGACTACTCGTCACTGCCCTGAAGCGGAAAATCAGCCTTTTAAATAGATTTTTATGAATTATTCAAACACAACCTACAACTTCCTTGTCTAATGTGACATTTATTTGAACATCTTCTGGTCAGGTATGACAAATATTTAACTTTATGCCAAAAGTATGAAGCCAAAATGACTTTAATGATGAGTAATTGATTTCAGCACTCATTGAACAGGCAGCGACTTAAGCGTGTATAGCCTACTTGTTGCACTTAATGTTTTTTCCTTTTTTGTGTGTGTGTGGAAACGCACAGAGGAAAAAAAATGTTTGTAACTTTTGGCACACCTGTTTATTTTTTCCTTTGATTTTCTCATGTCTGCTCATGCTATTAACGTTAGTCCACTCCCTGTATTTGTTTGTTTTTTTCTCACAAATGTATGACTTTTGGAAGTGCAATTTGATTACCATATGCAGTTTTAATAAAGTTGAATTAGCTAACCTTCTATGTAATTTTTACTCTTCAAAGTGTAGGCTACACTTGCAGGGGTTGATTATATGGACGGAGGCAGAATAGTCTCAATTATAATTCACGCAAAAAACATGATTCACACATGCATAGACAATTTCACATGCATGAAACCTAATTCACGTAGGCTACACACACAAAAATTCACGTGCGTGAAAAAAATATACATTCACAAAAAGCAATTCACATGCGCAAAATAAAATTATATATTCATAAAATACATTTCACAAATGCAAAACACAATTCGTAGATATACAACTGTGCAGAAAAACCTTTGAATGTTTAAAATGTACGAGTTTATCCTTGAATGTGAATGTGCAAATAGTCATTCACGTGTGAATCGCCTTGGATTTGTGTGTGTGTGTGTGTGTGTGTGTGTGTGTGTGTTTGAGACTTTCCTGGCAGCGAACTCCTCCTACAACACAAATGAGTCGAACTCTTTAGCCAATCAGATTTAAGCTTATCAATCGACCAATCAGTATCACGTGAGGGCGGGCCTACCTGCATGTTACGTCATCAGCTTTCGACCCTTTCGACCAAGGACCAGTTTGTGGCTGAGCAGAGGTATGTGGAACCCATTTAGGCTACCCATGAACATTAATACATAGAGGCAGGAAGAAGTACTTTAAACCAGCCTTTATTAATTATTATTGCAGAGATGGGGTTTGGGGCTGTGTCCGTGGGACTGTTTCTGGGGATTCACTTTTTATTTTACTTACCTTTTGTCTTCTGCATTCTCCTTACCATTGTCTCCTCTTCTTCCCTCAGACTCGTCCCCCAGAAACAGTCCCACGGACCCAGCCCCAAACCCCATCTCTTAAAAATTAATAAAGACTGGTTTCTAAAGTACTTCTTCTTGCCTCTATGTATTAATGTTCATGGGTAGCCTAAATGGGTTCCATTCAGACCTTAACATCAAGTATTTTACTGTTATGTGTCAACAAGACATTTTCACCTGGCTATACCCAATGTTTAGATCTGTTGTGGTATTTATGCAAATTAGCACATACGTAATTAGATTGTGCACCGTTTGTCCATGTTAACAAACAATTTCAAAAAACTTGTCATACATTTTTTTGTTTGTCTTGATGCAAGTAATCAACTCAGTAATTTTCATGGTGATATCTAAAGGTTAAAATCTTTACCCAAATTAACGTAAGAAAAATAATGAATAGGCGTATGAATAGGCTATATTTGGGTCTTTTTCTTCGGGACTTTTTTTTTCCTTACTCAGGACATATTGAGGATACAAAATCAGTTGAGTTTGCTTCTGTTGCAATTTGTTCAAGGTTGACCCCTGTTTTGGCTTAAAATGACTGGACTATTGCTGAATGTCGCGCAACAACGTTGCTACAGCCCTGGTGCGTCTTACAATTCTACATCGTTACAATGTTGCGAGCATGTAGATAGCGACGTTGCCATAGCAACCTTCACCACACAACGTAGTTATAGCAACCTTTTGGCCATGTTGTTAAAACGTTGTTAGGAGGTTGGGTACGTTGTGCCAACGTTCTGTGCTTGCTGGGTCTATAGGCTACTAGTAGTAGCCTGACCTTTTTACGAAATAAGTGTGCGGTTTCCACAGAAATTATTAAAGGCTTACTATTCTTTTTTTATTATAATTTTTTATATCAATATCAATATACAATATCTGAAAACAACAAAATGGCATAAACCAGTCAATATACAGAAAAAAAAAACTGCTCAACACTCATACACAAAAAAAATGAAATAAACATAATACATAAAAATAAATAATTATAATAAAAAAAGTATAGGCTTTATACTGCAGTGATTTTGGGTAAGGCAAAAACACAGTTTGGAAGATGTTTTATGATGTAGGTTACTCGTTTATTGTTAACATTTTGTTCTTTTTAAATTAAAATGTATCATTGCTACCTTTATACCTGATTGAAATGCCTTGTGACTGGGAGCTTTAATTAAGAGAGACTGGTTCTTGGTGTATATATGAAAGGAGATTCTGCAGATGAATTACATCCACTGATGTAAAGATATTGAGCAACTTCTAAAGATGGATATCTTTGTATGTATAAAGCTCATTGTTAAGGCTCAGATAATGCTGGATACAAATAAATTGAGCCTACGAATGCAAAATGAACAAATTAATTATACCACTGTCAATCAGAGGATTTTCAAATCTCTATAAGAAACTTCCCATGAATCACCCACACATAGCAACACCTGAGGTCATTTATATGCAACTGGACGCCATTAGGTCTAAAAATACAAAGCAGAAGGAAATAAATACATTCAATTTATTGTGGTCTAGTACACATTACTGTAAAACCTTGAAAGCTTCCAAATTTATCTTGGAAAATATAATGCCACATACTCATAATACTGTGGTTCCCAATTGATCAGTAATATTCTTAAGACTCACTGCAGTATAAAATAAAAAATAAGATTTAGAACAAGATTTTACAGAACAAAAACCCATGAGGGAGAGGAGAACTGCTTATTCTGCCCAAGGTTGCACTGTATTTCCGGTGGCTCCACACAAGCAGCTTTGATGCAAAAGGACTGGCCTTGTGTGAAACGGGTAATTGTTATTCCTCACTGCTTTTCCTTCACCTCTAAAGCACGCCACACGAGTAGCGCATTCGGCTCAGCATCTGAAACACTTGTGCATGACGAAGCCAAAGTTGCTGTTAACACTCGTGGCCTTGACCTCTTCCGAAGCGCTGATGAATGCTCCGGTCTCGAGATGTGTAATACTCCACAGGTCCAATTATACACATATTGTGATTGTCAGGCAAGCAACAGCTGCCTGGAGGGTCACAGAGGTGGACACCATATTCACTGCTTTATTATTCTGCAGTAATTTTAGGTTTCGCAGCTGCTGCCTGTTGGAATACTAAATGGATTGTGTGTCTAGTTTACGGAGCAACAAAAAGTAAACGTGTCGTTTAGCATTCAGGAGCCGCGTTCGACCGTGAGTCAGAGCACTCGAGGGAGCTCTGTGCACTGAATGAGTTAGGCCACATTTACATTACATGCTTCAAGGGACTCAATTCCCATTTTGTTTCTTCCATGTGGCACAGATCGGATATGACCCACACACCTGTTAGCAGGAAAAAAAGTATATATATATGAAAGTCGTGCATCATTGAAAAAGTGACGTCAACTTAGGTGGACGCCAACCGCGATCACATGACACTTTTCAATGGCGCAATGGAGGACGAAGGCTCAATCCCAATTTTTTGCTGACCTGGTGAGGAAAGCAAAAGCTTGTATTATCATTTCATCTGCGTCCATTGCAAATCGCGCCGTTTTAACTTCCTTTTTAAGGGTTTCCAGGTCAGTCCACCTTGGGTTGTTTCGGCAAGTATAGAGCAGATATTGGATATGGGTCACTTTTAAAAGATGTAAGCTGGTCATAAAAAAAATTAGGATATTAAAACCGACCCCTCAGATAAGAATTAAGTATAAAAAAAGTACATTAAGTACAAAAATATTGCTGGATATAAACTCACATTAACGAACGTCTGGAACGAACACCCAGTCGTGTGCTGGTACATTGTGTTTGTGCGTGATTCTGCACGAATGAGATTAGCTGTCTGCGCATTAATCTGAATTATTAAACGTGATCTTGGCCCGGCGATCCACACAACGCTTTGGCAGGAGCTTTCGCTTTTGATGCGATGTGCCGTTTTAAGACATTTCCGAATGATTAATCTCTTCCCCAATGGCAACATTTAAAACGCAGGCCAGCATCTGATGTTCCTGCAGATCTGTGGATGCTTATGCTGGCTCACTGATGCATATTGCACAGAAAACACTTCCTCTATGATCTAATCGAATCTGATTAACTGGTTTTATGCAATTTCACGAGTTCACTCTTACATCAATTAAACAGAGTAAAGATTATGCGTAGTTATCTGAACGTGCTCCTCCCGAACTTTGTTAATAAAACATAATTTAAGGTAGCAGTAGAACTGAGAACAGAGTCATGTTTACAAATGTTGATGCAATGAACGCTTGAATATAAAAAAAATGTCACATCATTTGAGTTTTAAGTCCCATGCAAGTCAGCTTAAGCGTCTGTGATATATGTTTTACACATTGTTTTCTGCACGGTTTGCATAGGCTGCTACTTTATTTTTTTGAAATATGTATTTTTCCATTCCATCATGTTACTGTGTAAAAAAAAAAAAACCTATTCAGACATTTTACTATATTTTATAATTTTTTTGTGTGTTTTCTGTAAAACTTTTTTTTTGCATAGGCTGCTGCATCATTATTTGCATGATTTATGTTTCCATTCCAGTATGGTATTGGGGTAAAATCTATTCACATAATCCTCCAACCTTTTACACTATCTTTGTGTTTTCTGTACAACTTTTTGCATTGACTGCTGCATCATTATTTTAATTATTTTTTTCCATTCCAGTCTGTTATTGTGGTCAAATCTATTCAGATGAGCCCACAACTAAATGCCACATAGAAGCATGTCAGTCAGACGGTCGGTCACTTCATATATGTGGCCGGAATGAGCTGCGTTTCCATAGTCAAAAGTCTGGTGCAATGTGCGCCAGTCGGTTACATCACTTCCTGTCTTTCTCCTGATGTGTTAGCCAGCTCAGTGAGGCAGCGTGGCCGGTGATGGGGTCGCTGTGGTGATGCTCACGGTCTCTGTAGCTGTGGTTGTGATGGAGAGGGTTCATGTCGGCGTACTCAGGCCTGAGTTGAAGCTCTCTGTGATGGGGGGACGAGGACACTTCCACATCCCTGTTGACTGAGTAGCCCGGCTGAATGCTGTACACCTCCATCACCGAGCGCAGTGACCTGGACTGAACTGCAGGAGAGAGGGGAAGAGGAAAACAGACCTTGTTTTGAGTTGCTTCATCATTTCAGTGACTCACTGCTGCATATTCAGTGTGTTCTGTCTCTGGGAGTGAATTTATTTCATTTGTATGTACATAGAATTAAACTTTCTCCCGAGAGCATTTCCATCATACATAAGAATAAAAACTGGATTTAAGAAAAATAACAGTATGTACTATCGTAAATGTCTGGACATACTGTAGCGCTCTTTTGGGTTTATTCTGTCATAATTTTCTCAGCCTTTAGAGTCAAAATGATACACTTTCAGAAAAAAAGGAACAATAGCTCTCACCTTTTTACAAAGTACACTTTTGTTTCTTTTATGTAGCCTACTAAAGTGCACCTTCAGATACAAAAGTGTACCTTTTGAAAATGTCTGTTCGCAAACAAAACCTTTTTTTTTTTTTAGAGTGTACAAGGTTAAAATGACTCTGGAACTCTCTGTTTGAAATGTTTTTTTCAATAGTTCTTTTCAGTACTTTTAGGTTCTTGGAATCATTTTCTATCCAGAATCAGTTTTGGCTGTATAGTGCTCTTGAGTTGAGCTATACAGTTCTCTGGAGGTTAAAATAATTTCTAGATTGCGACATTATAGGTTCTTCAGATTCAATTATCTAAATTTATTCTTCAATTTACTTTGCTCTTTCACATTAATAATAATAGATGTGACTAAAAATGTTTTTGTTTTTTTATAAAAAAAAAAAAATTGTATAGTGTAGCAGCCTACACTAAATCAAAAAATGTTTGGACCTCCAACGTAGCGTTCCGCCTATCAGTCCAAATCCGATTTTTGTGCAAGAATTAGCAAGTGTGAACTGCAAAAAATCACATGAAATGCGATTTTTACAAATCGTCATCCATATGTGGTTTGAAATCTTATTCAAATAAATCGCATTTCTGGAAATCCGTTTCAGTCTGACTGCTCTGATCGGATTTTGCGTGCTTTATGTACTTCCTAGTAGCCTACTTAAGCGTAGGCCTACTTCCTCACGCCACGTAAAACAATTTTTTTTAGGAATTATAGGAAACGTGCTGAAAGTCGCTGCAAAAACAAGGTTGTGTTTTTTGCAAAGTGTCGGACGAGCAGAAAATTACAATAAATGTTTGAGACTGACAGAGACGACGGCGCGGCATAAAGCCGCTCATACCAGCCTCCTTCGTTTCTGCCGCTGCCTCATAAGTAATCCAGCGCGGCGAATGCACATTGTCATGTTGTAAATAAGATCAGATTCCAATGCGATTTTTACAAATCCGTTTCAATCGTCATCCATATGTGGTTTGAAATCTTATTCAAATCGCATTTCTGGAAATCCGTTTCAGTCTGACCCCAGTAAACAATTACCGTCTTTCAACGTTGAAATATGGTTGAAAATAAGTCGGTCCGCATTGGACTGGTTTCAACTAAGTAGTTTCGGCCGGACTGTTTGACTACGTGTTTTTAACTAATAATCTAAGACAGGATAAGTCTGGTAGCCTACATGCTAAAATAACGGAGAAAAACAAACTACCAAACCATGTTCATTTTTTCGAGTTTTACATATTCCATCAAGATGTTGTTTTCAACGTTTTCCTGTTTTTAACGTTGAAAAGTCGTAATTAGATGTTGAAGATTTACGTCTAGTCAACGTCTAATAGACGACTTTTTGCTAGCTGGGACTGCTCTGATCTGATTTTCCGTGCTTTATGTAACTTCCTCACGCCACGTAAAACAAAAAATTCTGACGCTGTTATAGGAAACGTGCTGAAAGTCGCTGCAAAAACAAGGTTGTGTTGCAAAGTGTCGGACGAGCAGAAAATTACAATAAATGTTTGAGACTGGCGGCGAATGCACATTGTCATGTTGTAAATAAGATCAGATTCCAATCGGATACACAAATAATCGAATTTGGACTGACAGTGTGATCGTAGCCTTATAAAACCCAGTTTGAAAACCCCTGCTTTAAAACACCAGATGCTTTCTAGACTAGAGAATAAGAAGTACCAGAGGTGCTTTGTTTTCAGCATCTCCTACTATTGTGCCTACCTTGTTTTGTTGAGTGCAAGCAGATATTGAAACCAACACTGTCAGAGATTAAACCAAGCAGAATATAAGAAAGGTCAAACACGACTTGAGAAGAAGAGTCGTGCCACATGAAAAATGAATGCAGGTGAGCGTTCTGAACTTCTGTGGTTGTGAAAAGCAGGCATTGTATAATGTCTGACAGCCATGACCCCATTGCTTTGTGATCGCTGTCACTGCTCTAGGAGAACAGAAGAGCCTGAGACGGGTGAATGTGAGCTTGTCTGTTCGCTTCGATGCTGCAGCCTCCCACTTTAACCTGTTCACAAACCTGAATATAAATCAGGTTACGCCTTGATGTAGAGCCCTAGTGCTTATGTGTCTGTACTATACAGCCTCTTTAAATGAAAAACAGCAGATTATATGTTTGTATGGACATCTCAGGTCAGTAAACGTCGATCACGCCTCAGATGGCAAAAAGAGATGTTTGGAAGATACCGAAATGCGTTCGGAAGCACATGTAATTGAAGTCAAATTCACAGTTTCATGATGCTGTCTGTGTCTGCAATGCTGCTGATGTTGACGAACCTTTGGCAGTGCTGAAGTCCCCGGGGTCCGCGGCCCTCCTGGGCTGGAGGCTCGGGATGAGAATGAGAGAGAAAGAGATGACCAGCACCTAGGAAAAGAAGGAATATTAAACGAGAAGAAGTAAATAAACAAGTGCTGCTATATGGGTCAGCTTATGACCTACATCCATTAAACAGGCTTGTATAATCAACACTTTCATTATAATCATCACATCATTCTCGTTCTCTATCTGCCACATGCACAGGAAAGATAAAAATAAATGTTCTATTCTATAATTTGCAATAATAGAATTTAAATAAAAAAATTCCTCCGGGCCATGACTTATTTTCTTTTATCCCTCTTCCTTCTTTTTCACCCCTTTCCTTTCTAAACATGTTTTTGAGATGCTGTAAATCACGAAGTCTGCTCTTTACACCCGTCAGCAATATTGTATTATCCAGCCAGTTCACTTAATTTATCCTCATGGCATCTGTGCTCATTTGAATTCAAATACCCAACCGGTGCCTCCCGAGTTACTTTCGAAATTATTCATTCATCTGCTTAAGGGAGAGATTGATGCTTGAATTTATTAATAGAGTTCGACCGGCACATCCCAACAGAGCACGGACTGCAGAGAGCACAAACCACAAAACACAGACTGTGAGTATTATTTCTTTTGTTTTATTTACTTTCACTGTCAATGCATTTCATTTTAAAGGACTTATGTCCTTTTACAGAGTCTTGATTTTGTTTTTGGGGTCTACTAGAATAGGTTTTCATGCTTGAATGTTCAAAAACAAATTATTTTCCCGTATTAGTTACTGTTGCAGCACCTCTCTCCCCAGTCTGTCAGTAACGCTCTGTTTAGTTCCTGTCTCTATGAAGCCCCTCCTTCTGAAAAGCACACTGTGCTCTGATTGGTCGGCTGGACCAACGTGTTGTGATTGATCAACCGCTTCACGTGTGTTTGGGAAATGTCCCGCCCCTTCCCATAATTGCAAGTTTCAACACACTATTAACTAACTCAACCAGGCCCCGCCCCTTTATTTAGCGTATGCCTTGGGCGGGAATTATTTAAATAAGGAATACTGCGACATGTTCGTTCCCGGAAGAAAACTCAAGACTACAATGGAGGTGTTTCAGGGAGTTCAGAAACATTGACACTGATGTAGAGAATAACTCCCGCTTTGTATCTTTGCAGAGCTTTTTCATGCTCAAACAGCAACATTACACACTAAAGACAGTTTAAAATGTTAAAAAGCAATAGGTCTACTTTAATTCTCTCTCAGAGGAGTGTGTGAAGAGCACAGCTGAGAATATTTGGAAGAAGTGTTTGATATGTCTGACTTCTGAGTGCATACTTTGGTATCTTGGCAAATGTGAGCTCAGTCTGAGATGCTGTGGATCTCTCTAATGGAAGGTGGCAGAGAGTTTTCATGAGCAGTCAATGATGTAATCAGTTGTAATGAAGAAGAAAAGGACACGGCTGAAATCTCTCTGCTCTGATCGACGTGTCACTGAAGATTTGTTTGATTCCTTTTTCTACCTCTTCTGCCAGTGTTTACTTTGATTGTGCTTGAGCTCTAAAAACCCTTGGAGCGGGTTACTTCAAAGCATATGCTACCTTTATTCCTTCCTTCCTCCCCTCCTCCGCTGTCATCTTACCAGGATGCAGGTTCCCGTTTGAGCCGGTTTACAGGAGCCGTTCATCACCAGAGACTGCAGGCGACGTAACTGCTCCACCAGAGACCTGACAGATAGATGGTGAGAGTGCATTATGAGCTAGAGGAGGGAAGTAGCAAAACAGTCATTTGATGTGAACTTTGGAAGTGTGAAGTCGTGCTTTTAAAGGAAATTGCCTCATCTAAGGACAAATATGCCGAGAGTTGGAGGATTTCAGAGTGCAGCAAAGTGTTTTAAAAATGTCAAGATGGATAAAATAAGTTTTAAAAGTCCATCAAACCAAGTTCTGAAGCTCATAATATATTCCTTTGAATGCCATACATTTGAAGCCAATTCTAATAGGATCAAACAAGAATTCTCAAAGTTCTGAATAAATTCTGATATATATAATAAATAATATAATAAATAATTTAGTTATCGTACATTTTATTCAAATATTTTATTGTGATAGGATTCTTGTTTGATTCCATTTGGATTGGGAAAATTATGCAAATTTATGATTCATTAAGGATTATTTGACAAGGGGCTGAACACATTTTTAATACTGATGGTGTAAACTTTGCAAAAAGCATCAAAACTGAATCGCATTAAACATATTTTAACAGTGCTGATTGGTTCAGGATGACATATTCTGGGGTCTTGAATGCATATTACAAACAAATTGTCTCTGCGTCTTGCCTAACAACACCCTTTAACTGTGGTAAAAAATCATTATAATGCACAGCCTCTCGTGGGTTATTGCTGTAAAATAACCAATAAAAGACTGAAAGAAGAGACGTTATGTGAATGATCTTATAATAGAAGATGATTTCAGGAGGGTCAGGTTTATAGCACAGTTAAAGAGCTGTGTGCATGAGCGGGTTATAAAACCTACATATTTTACAGCAGTGGATCTCAACTGGTGGACCACGTTCTGATCGAAGCAGGGGGAAAACAATGCTAAATGCAAATAAAAACATGCAAAGAGCAGAATAGAATAGAATATTTTTATTGTCATTGCACAACTGTGCAACAAAATGTGGTTCATTCACATAAAAACATGCATACAGACAAGAAGAGCATAAGTATAAATGGTAAAATACAGTACTGACATATAGTACGAGATTAAATAGCTACTGTATATAATCTTGCATAATTCAAATAGCAAAATAAGTCATTTTATAAAGGGAGGAGAAAGAGCTTCCAATAATCTGTTGCGGGTGGTATATCCAATTAAATCTAATAACACTTGATCAAAAGTGTTGATTAAAAGATCAAAAGTTGTATCTGTTAGCATTAGATAATGCCCTGTGAACCAACATGGACATGTTTATCAGTTATCATTAACAAAATTTAATAAATGCTGTAATATATTGCTCATTGTTAGTTCATGTTAGTTGACTGCATTAACTAATGTTAACCAATCAGACCTTAAAGTGTTACCTCAAATTGTATGATTTTTCTCGAATCAGAAAATGGTAGAAGCTGCATATAATAAAATTGCTTGGGATAAAAGCGTCTGCTAAATGCATAAATGTAAATATAAAGAAGGCTGTGTGAAATGCCCTTATTTTTGAAGACTGTAGGGAAAAAATTGTACTGTTCACACTTGGCATGTTTGGTTCGATTAAAACCCTGGTGCGGTTGCTCTATTATGCGGTTCATTTGATTAAGAGTGTGTTCACACTTGTAGTTCAGTTCGTTTGGCTTGTTAAAAAAAAACAAAAAAACATTTAGTCCTGCTCTGATTGGCATTAGCATAGGGATACGTTCATCCCTCCCTGAATGGTCGGTGTTTATGACGTATTGCCTAGACGGAACTTACTGAACATCCAAACAATGCTGTGTTCTGGGATAAATGCACTCACTGTGTGCGTGTAGCTGCATATTATGATGGTATAATGACCAGCTGAGAACTCATGAAGAGCTTATGAAATGTGTAAAGGAGTCAAAACAGCGTCAGGAATCGCTCCGTCACACACACATACCTTCGTTTGTGTACTAAATGGTTGATTTTTTTGGGTCCACACCAAACGAACTAATGGCTAGTTCACACTACAGGATTTTAAGCCCGTTTGCAAATTAACGAGCTCGCTGACAGGTCGGGCTGTAATCTCGTGCAAATCTGCGGGTGATCCGCGCTCACCAATCGTTAAGTGTGAAATACTTACCGACTAGGGGTGTAACGATTCTTTTTAACAACGATTCGATTCGTATCGCGATTCGTGGTTGTCGATACGATTCAAGGACGATATTGGTTCATTTAGAACGATACGATCCGAAACGATTCAGTGACTTGAAATCGATTCAGTGACTTTTTAACCAAAATGTCTTGAAAGGGAATCAGGTATCAATTGATTATGCGCGTGCAATTAAAGAGTGCACGCTACGAGCACAGTATAACGATGACAGGACATGAGATTTCGTTTTTCTGAGGTGAGAGACTTTATTTCGTTACAAGTTATGAAAATAATGATAGAATAATGACACTGACATATAGCCTGACAACATCATCTGACCGCAGATACTGAATCTGGACAACACGTTTTTTTTCTAATTTGTAACGACGTTGCATGCTTGTAGTTTAATTTGTGCTTTATATAGGTTAGTGAAACGATAACCTGCAGTGCGCGCCGCCGCATTTGCGCGTGCAATTGAAGAGTGCGCGCTACTGCAGTATAGCGGCTGAGAGGACAGGAAAGTCTTTCTGAGGTGAGAGACTTTGCGCTGCTTGTTGTCTTTGCGCTGCTGCTGGCGCGCCACGTATGACGATCACTTCTAACGTTTAACGCCTTTATCATTAAAAGTGCTAAGAAAAAAAAACATCCTTATAAAGTCTGACGTGCTTAAATCCAATGCGTTATTTCATAGTATCGATACAATCGATTCATTACCTTTTAAAACGATGTTAGACCGATATATGTCTAGATCGATATAACTTGCCGAGCACAGATCGATGTAGTTGGATCATTAAGAATATGAATCGATACATCGATGTAGTTGATGAATCGTTACACCCCTATTACCGACGCATCAAAAACGCTCGCTGACACATCGCCGACGCCAGACAAATATTTGACCGTCCATTTTCAAATAGACAATGTGCCATTGGAATGCGCCATTTCCCATTCCACTTCTTGCGCATGTTTTCGTGACAAAATGTGGTTTTGGGACCGGATAGAGTCGTTGGGTGACAGAGTTGTTGTCAGCTCGTGTAGTGTGTAACCCCGTGTTGCAGATCATTTACGTAGTGTCACATAGTGTGAACACCACAACGACTTCAAGACTCCAGAGCAAGTCATGTAGTCTAAACAGCACAGCGATCTGCCGACGTTTAAAGTTGTGTAGTGTGAACTAGGCATTAGCGAACCGGACTACAAGTGTGAACACACTCTTAGTTTATTTAAAAGGACATTTTAGGGTGCTTTCACACTAGCACTTTTGGTGTGCACTCGGGTTCGACTGACATCAGAGTCCGGTTTGTTTGGATGATGTGAACACTGTTTTCTGAACTCGGGTAAGCACCCGTTAACCATATACCGAGTCTGCTTAAAAAAGTGTGGTCTGGGGTTCAGTTCATGTGAACTCCAGTTTGCTGATGATATAAACGCAATCGTACTAAATCATTGAAGTGAGCTGCTATTGATGCCGTATGATTCGATAAAACTGTGTATTTGTGTCTCACTTTCCTGACAAGAGTGACTGACGCACTGCAAGCAGAGAGAATGTATCATTCATCTAATGTCATTTCGTCTCGCCTTCAGCACTAATGGACTCCCACAGTCTTTAAAACATTTGCATTACATTCACGGCAGATAGACGCAAGTGCTATTATGTTCTGAAACCACAGGTTAAAAAACAAAAGTATAAAAGTAATCAGCGCTATGCTTTTGCCACCTTCTCCTGCTACCAAACAACAGGGGTAAACAGCCGTCGGTCTGATGCAAACGCCCTGCAGTTCGGGCCTAAATAATATAATGTGAACACAATCAAGTGGGGAGAGGGAGCAATCGAACTCGGGTTTGGACCAGGCACTCGAACCAAGTGTGAAAACACCCCCTTAGTTTCCTTTTATAGGGTAAGCAATTTCAGTACTCTGTGGCCACTTGATGTCGGGATCCTAAAGCAAAACCAGTTGAGAACCACTGATTTATAGCCTTGTCAGAGCGGAGCGGATCTGATATTGTTGTAAAACGAGACTTACGTGTTGGTCTTCTCCAGGTGGATGACTTTCCGCTGTAATTGCATATTCTGAGCACTGCAGGCAGCCATCCTAGACCAGAGAATATTGGCAAATTACTCACAGTGATGAATCTGACATACACACACACCCTCTGTCTGTCACAGCAGCATGTGTACAGACACACACAAACACTATATAGTCACGTCACATTTATTTACAAAGTGCTTTTTCCAATATAGATCGTTTCAAAGCAGCTTTGCAGTGATAACAGGAAAATAATGCTACAAAGTTTGTTTGATTTAGAAGAAAATAGCATCATAGTTCACCTTATGTAAGTTCAATGCTGGTTCATTTTTGTTGTAAAAAAGTTATTTAGTTCATTTATATATATATAGCCGCTCTGGGGAAAACCATAATATAATGGAGTCAATGCAGGCAGATCAATAATATTGTTGAATATTAAATGTTCCCAACTAAGCAAGCCAAAAGCCAAAGGCGACATAGTGTGTGTGTGGTGCTGCTGCATCAATTACATTAGATAATGGTGGTAATATATATATATATATATATATATATATAAAGGGTCAATCTTTTTTGAAATTGCAATCCAATTAAGAAAATGCTGATATATTTCAAATGTGTTTTTATTGAATAATTGTATGTTTATTGACAAAATATGAAAAGTAGAAAATTAGCTGTCTGTTTTCTTTGAGGACAGTACAGTCCCACAGATGTCTGTTAGCAGACGTTGTGTGTAAGTTTACACGACTGCACTGCAAAAAATGCTTTTCTTACTTAGTATTTTCGTCTGGTTTCCAGTCCAAATATCAAAAACATTCTTAAATCAAGATGCATTTACTAGATAAGTAAAATTAGATAAGACATTATGTCTTGTTTTCAGGGGGAATTAATCAAAATGAAGTGAGTTTTTAAGCAAAAACTCACTTCATTTTGATTAATTCCCCTGGAAAACAAGACATAATATCTTATCTAATTTTACTTATCTAGTAAATGCATCTTGATTTAAGAATTTTTTAGATATTTGGACTGGAAACCAGACGAAAACTGAGTAAGAAAAGCATTTTTTTTGCAGTGTGATTTGTGAGTGTGAATAAAAGACAACAAGATGGCTTCGATGCTTTTAATGACTGCAGCACTTCGGATAGATAAACCCACGGGCTCTTCCTTAAAGGCCAATTTCATGGCCTAAGTTTGTGCAGCAGTGCGTTCTCAAAAATTTCTCCAGCCTCTCCGAGGATATTCCATTCCTTTGATCCCAAGTTTAGATAAGTTCAAGCCTGGGTTTTTAATGACTTTCAACCTCAATTTCAACTTCACTGCAAGTTTACTTCTTAATGAGTTTTTCTTTGATGTCATATTTATTCATTGAGACTTGTACCACAAACAGGTCCAGTTCAATAGGTCACAATATACACTACCGTTCAAAAGTTTGAGAAATAGAGACTTATTGAATATATTTTCAAATGTAATTTATTCCTGTGATTAAATCTGAATTTTCAGCATCATTACTATCATCAGTCTTCAGTGTCACATGATACTTCAGACAACATTTTAATATGCTGATTTACTCAAAATAACTGCATTTCATCTATTTGAAATATAAATATTTTTAACAATGTAAAAGATTGTGATGTCACTTTAATTTAGCATGTCTTTTCTGAATATTAGCAATCATAAAAAAATTAAATTGACCCCAAACTTTTGAACTGTAGTGTATCCAATTCTGCTTTCTCATTCTACATATTGTGATGGATTTTAATTAATCAACTTTAATTAATCAACTAACATTTGTTTTTCTTGCAGGAATAACATTCAAATGCTTTTAATGTTTCCAAACTCTTTGGGGAAAACTTGTGACTGTGTGCGTGTCTGTATGTAAAAATAACACAGTTTGGGAAATGAAACTAGACAGTCTGTTAGAATCTTGTGATTAACAAATGAAGTCATCGTTAAAACAGAGTTTGCTTGTGACAGAGGAAAAAGGTTGGGGCTTTTGAACCAATTGAACCAATCATATTGAAGGTGACATGTTAGTCTTATTTGTTTTCTCGATTCTATAAAAACTGTTGTATCTGTGTTTTACGGTGGGATTCTCAATGGAATTTGTCTGAGATCCTCCGGCCTTGCTTCTTGGGAGAGATTCCCTGAGAACTGCTCGGTAAGATCTCCTGGCCGTGATTAAAGCATTTAAGGGACATTTGCAGGTCTGTTTGTCGATTTATTCCTGCGCAGGAAGCTAGTTTAGGAAGTAAGTTAGTTTAGGGGAACAAGTTAGTTAGGTGACTATTATTGAGTGGGGACGTCGATTTGTAGACGAGACCCAGATATTGAGTGGGGACGTCGATTTGTTGAGTGGGGACGTCGATTTGTTGAGTGGGGACGTCGATTTGTAGACGAGACCCAGATAGACTAAACGTCGACAGTAGACGTTAAAGGGGGGGGGGGGGGCGTCGATTTGTAGACGAGACCCAGATAGACTAAACGTTGACAGTAGACGTTAAAGGGGGGACGTCGATTTGTAGACGAGACCCAGATATTGAGTGGGGACGTCGATTTGTAGACGAGACCCAGATAGACTAAACGTCGACAGTAGACGTTAAAGGGGGGACGTCGGTTTGTAGATGAGACCCAGATAGACTAAACGTCGACAGTAGACGTTAAAGGGGGGACGTCGATTTGTAGATGAGACCCAGATAGACTAAACGTCGACAGTAGACGTTAAGGGGGGGGGGGGGGGGGGGGCGTCGATTTGTAGACGAGACCCAGATAGACTAAACGTCGACAGTAGACGTTAAAGGGGGGGAGTCAATTTGTAGACGAGACCCAGATAGACTAAACGTTGACAGTAGACGTTAAAGGGGGGACGTCAGTTTGTAGACGAGACCCAGATACTGAGTGGGGACGTCGTTTTGTAGATGAGACCCAGATAGACTAAACGTCGACAGTAGACGTTAAAGGGGGGACGTCGATTTGTAGATGAGACCCAGATAGACTAAACGTCGACAGTAGACGTTAAGGGGGGGGGGGGGGGGGGCGTCGATTTGTAGACGAGACCCAGATAGACTAAACGTCGACAGTAGACGTTAAAGGGGGGGGCGTCGATTTGTAGACGAGACCCAGATATTGAGTGGGGACGTCGATTTGTAGACGAGACCCAGATAGACTAAACGTCGACAGTAGACGTTAAAGGGGGGACGTCAGTTTGTAGACGAGACCCAGATACTGAGTGGGGACGTCGGTTTGTAGATGAGACCCAGATAGACTAAACGTCGACAGTAGACGTTAAAGGGGGGGGCGTCGATTTGTAGATGAGACCCAGATAGACTAAACGTCGACAGTAGACGTTAAAGGGGGGACGTCAGTTTGTAGACGAGACCCAGATACTGAGTGGGGACGTCGGTTTGTAGATGAGACCCAGATAGACTAAACGTCGACAGTAGACGTTAAAGGGGGGACGTCGGTTTGTAGATGAGACCCAGATAGACTAAACGTCGACAGTAGACGTTAAAGGGGGGACGTCAGTTTGTAGACGAGACCCAGATACTGAGTGGGGACGTCGATTTGTAGACGAGACCCAGATATTGAGTGGGGACGTCGATTTGTAGACGAGACCCAGATAGACTAAACGTCGACAGTAGACGTTAAAGGGGGGACGTCAGTTTGTAGACGAGACCCAGATACTGAGTGGGGACGTCGGTTTGTAGATGAGACCCAGATAGACTAAACGTCGACAGTAGACGTTAAAGGGGGGACGTCGGTTTGTAGATGAGACCCAGATAGACTAAACGTCGACAGTAGACGTTAAAGGGGGGACGTCAGTTTGTAGACGAGACCCAGATACTGAGTGGGGACGTCGATTTGTAGACGAGACCCAGATAGACTAAACGTCGACAGTAGACGTTAAAGGGGGGGGCGTCGATTTGTAGACGAGACCCAGATAGACTAAACGTTGACAGTAGACGTTAAAGGGGGGACGTCAGTTTGTAGACGAGACCCAGATACTGAGTGGGGACGTCGATTTGTAGACGAGACCCAGATAGACTAAACGTCGACAGTAGACGTTAAAGGGGGGGGGGTCGATTTGTAGACGAGACCCAGATAGACTAAACGTCGACAGTAGACGTTAAAGGGGGGGGCGTCGATTTGTAGACGAGACCCAGATACTGAGTGGGGACGTCGATTTGTAGACGAGACCCAGATAGACTAAACGTCGACAGTAGACGTTAAAGGGGGGGGGCGTCGATTTGTAGACGAGACCCAGATAGACTAAACGTTGACAGTAGACGTTAAAGGGGGGGGCGTCGATTTGTAGACGAGACCCAGATAGACTAAACGTCGACAGTAGACGTTAAAGGGGGGGGGCGTCGATTTGTAGACGAGACCCAGATAGACTAAACGTTGACAGTAGACGTTAAAGGGGGGGGACGTCGATTTGTAGACGAGACCCAGATAGACTAAACGTCGACAGTAGACGTTAAAGGGGGGGGCGTCGATTTGTAGACGAGACCCAGATAGACTAAACGTCGACAGTAGACGTTAAAGGGGGGACGTCAGTTTGTAGACGAGACCCAGATAGACTAAACGTTGACAGTAGACGTTAAAGGGGGTGGCGTCGATTTGTAGACGAGACCCAGATACTGAGTGGGGACGTCGATTTGTAGACGAGACCCAGATAGACTAAACGTCGACAGTAGACGTTAAAGGGGGGGGCGTCAGTTTGTAGACGAGACCCAGATAGACTAAACGTCGACAGTAGACGTTAAAGGGGGGACGTCAGTTTGTAGACGAGACCCGGATACTGAGTGGGGACGTCGATTTGTAGACGAGACCCAGATAGACTAAACGTCGACAGTAGACGTTAAAGGGGGGGGGCGTCGATTTGTAGACGAGACCCAGATAGACTAAACGTTGACAGTAGACGTTAAAGGGGGGGGCGTCGATTTGTAGACGAGACCCAGATAGACTAAACGTCGACAGTAGACGTTAAAGGGGGGGGGCGTCGATTTGTAGACGAGACCCAGATAGACTAAACGTTGACAGTAGACGTTAAAGGGGGGGGACGTCGATTTGTAGACGAGACCCAGATAGACTAAACGTCGACAGTAGACGTTAAAGGGGGGGGCGTCGATTTGTAGACGAGACCCAGATAGACTAAACGTCGACAGTAGACGTTAAAGGGGGGACGTCAGTTTGTAGACGAGACCCAGATAGACTAAACGTTGACAGTAGACGTTAAAGGGGGTGGCGTCGATTTGTAGACGAGACCCAGATACTGAGTGGGGACGTCGATTTGTAGACGAGACCCAGATAGACTAAACGTCGACAGTAGACGTTAAAGGGGGGGGCGTCAGTTTGTAGACGAGACCCAGATAGACTAAACGTCGACAGTAGACGTTAAAGGGGGGACGTCAGTTTGTAGACGAGACCCGGATACTGAGTGGGGACGTCGATTTGTAGACGAGACCCAGATAGACTAAACGTCGACAGTAGACGTTAAAGGGGGGACGTCGGTTTGTAGACGAGACCCAGATAGACTAAACGTCGACAGTAGACGTTAAAGGGGGGACGTCAGTTTGTAGACGAGACCCAGATAGACTAAACGTCGACAGTAGACGTTAAAGGGGGGACGTCAGTTTGTAGACGAGACCCAGATACTGAGTGGGGACGTCGATTTGTAGACGAGACCCAGATACTGAGTGGGGACGTCGATTTGTAGATGAGACCCAGATACTGAGTGGGGACGTCGATTTGTAGATGAGACCCAGATAGACTAAACGTCGACAGTAGACGTTAAAGGGGGGACGTAGATTTGTAGACAAGACCCAGATAGACTAAACGTCGACAGTAGACGCTAAAGGGGGGACGTCGATTTGTAGACGAGACCCAGATACTGAGTGGGGACGTCGATTTGTAGATGAGACCCAGATAGACTAAACGTCGACAGTAGACATTAAAGGGGGGACGTCGATTTGTAGACGAGACCCAGATAGCTAGGTTTAGGGAAAAATCTACCACAATATGCAAGTTAAAAAAAGAGTGAGCTGAAATTGTAGAAATTATGTCTGCAAGTGTGTGTGTGTGTGTGGTTCAGGTATTCCCTATGTTATGGGGACAAAATACATTTTTTGGTCCCCATGGGGAAAACCGCTTATAAATCAATGTTTTTTTTTGTTTTTTTTTTTGTAAAAATGCAGAAAGTTTAATATGTATAATGACAGTATAAATGTAATTATGTCATCATATTATGCCTATGGAAAGTCCCCATAAAACATGAAAACCCAACGTGTGTGTGTGTCTCTGTTTGTGTTTACCTGCCCTCCAGTCCATCTATATATTCTTTCTTTTTCTTGCGGCTCTCTTGTGCCGACTGCTTGTTTCGGATTTTCCTTCGAATCTTCTTCAGAATCTTTTCTTCGTACTAATATAAACATGAGAGAACAAGCCAGACAAAATGTTAAGAGGAATTCATCTTGAACTGAGATGGCACAAGTGTCTACATTTCAAACATTTACTCTGATACAGATTGTAGCGGAAGGTCTGAAGTATGCAGCATGTCAGTTGAATCAAATCAGCTTAATCATGTCATTATCATTATCGTATACACAGAGGGAAAAACCTCTTGAGCTGAGAATGTGTTATTACGATGAGAGCTGCCTTTGCCTTTCATCACTGACTTCCTTCATCTCAGCCTTTATAAAAGCCTCTTTCCTCCCTGCTGATGTCTGATCTGGCTTCCAGCAGTAAATGCAGAGACATGGAGCAATGACACGTGCAGGACATGGATAGATTATTACAGGTGGCCATGTGACCTTGGTCTAACTCAGGTGGAACATGTGTGTGTTCAACGTACCTTGTTTAGAGGCAGTTGGCTGGGAAGATTGACTCCTTCCTTGGCTAAAAGTTTCTTCTCATCTTCATTGAGCATCAGTTCTTGCTGGGATTGCTGGTTGGAGGGTTTTGTCTAGACACAGAAACACACATTTCATTTCATGCTCTTGTTCAAAAACTGCATATGTTTTGATTATGATTAAAGACACTTTACTTAGGGCCAGATTTACTAAACAGGGCAAAGTAGCTTGAGAGCGCAATTCCAAAAAAGCACAGATGGGAGTTAAAAAATTAAATTAAATTAAAATTAAAGACGCGGCCGGATCATTTCCATAATGACCAACACAATCTACCAAGAGCAGCGCAAATCATCGTCTGGTTTAAGACATGCTTTTTTTTGGGCGGTAAATAATGGCACAAACACCAGTAAATTGACGAGCACAAACCAACTTAGTAAAGCACCTTGCATGATTAATTTCAATATTCTCTGAAAGGGAAACTCCTACAAATGCATATGCAATAAGGTCAGCCCCAAAAATAAACCTGTTCACGCAAGTATTATGACCTCATTATGACAGCAAAAGTGCTGCGGATACATTTGTTCATCTGTGTGATTTTATCCAGCATGCATCATAACGCATAAATCAGACGCAATGCCACATCAACCCAAACACTGAAACAGCATCTGTGGAGGCCTTAAAACACTGTGAAAAGCACTAACAGCTCTCAATTGTGCTTTATGTTGCCCGGTAATGTTTACAGGTCAAAGTCATTACCTGTATGCTACAGGACGACCCTATGTTTACCCTATGTTTGATTGAACACATTGCCTCTCAACATGCTTTTATCTGTTCAAAGAGCACTGTTAAGCTGTTTACTGTCTACACAGGCAGCTGCTTTGTTAGATAATGCACACTTAACTCTTTCCCTGCCATTGACAGAATTTTCCGTCATTTATGAGACAACGCTTGCCGCCAAACGCCAATTTTACACATCCGGGTTTTTGGCTTCCGGATTGGCCCATTATATACATATACAGTGCAATGCATAAGTTAATACACCCATGCTAAAGTTGACTAAAAAGAGGAATAAAAAATCATATTTTGGAAATTGATCTTAATGCCTTAATTAAAAAAATTAGGAAAAATCCAACCTTTAATGACACCAATTTTCTTTGTGAATTAATAATGTATCGTAAATAAATAAATGTTCTTCCTTAAAATACATGGTGCATAAGTTAGTACACCCCTATGTTAAATTCCCATAGAGGCAGGCAGATTTTTATTTTTAAAGGCCAGTTACTTCATGGATCCAGGATACTATGCATCCTGATAAAGTTCCCTTGGCCTTTGGAATTAAAATAGCCCCACATCATCACATAGCATCAATGCTAATCAAACTAGCTTTTAGGCTAACTGAAATAAAACCATGCCAATCTCTAGGTATGGTGAAGGCTATGTGATGATGTGGGGCTATTTTAATTCCAAAGGCCAAGGGAACTTTATCAGGATGCATAGTATCCTGGATCCATGAAGTAACTGGCCTTTAAAAATAAAAATCTGCCTGCCTCTATGGGAATTTAACATAGGGGTGTACTAACTTATGCACCATGTATTTTAAGGAAGAACATTTATTTATTTACGATACATTATTCATTCGCAAAGAAAATTGGTGTCCTTAAAGGTTGGATTTTTCCAAATTTTTTTAATTAAGGCATTAAGTTCAATTTCCCAAATATGATTTTTTATTCCTCTTTTTAGTCAACTTTAGCATGGGTGTATTCACTTATGCATTGCACTGTATATATATTTATTACATGGCTTGGTTGAATTCTAATGTAGAATGTGGTGTGTTATTTCTTGATAACAGACCGCTGCTAAGTATAACAAACCGTTGCCATGAAAAACCGTAGAGACGGAACGGACTATTTTCTTTAGCAGAAGCAATACAATCGTTTTTAAATCAATAAACTCCTTTTTAAAATCAATATTTTGTGTCAAATTATTGATTTATTTGGTAGGTATATGTAATAAGCGGGATAATGTAGAGCGAGGTGGTTGTTATAGCGAATACAACCCCTTCAGGCTAATTCAAGACCGATCAGCCTGTCGGGGTTGTTGATCAGCCAACAACTGCCTCGCTCTACATTATCCCTTACATATACATATATATATATATATATATATATATATATATATATATATATATATATATATATATATATATATATATATATATATATATACGTGTGAATGCATACCAGTATATATTTATAACTGTGTGTACGTAGTGGGAATTATTGGGAAAAAACGTGTACTGGGTACATGTTTCTGTCACATGACAGCCGGTGAATTAAAAAACCCCGCCGGTTAATTTGAGCACGGTCTGAGTGGCCGTATAAACTACAAATTAATTTCTTCGTAGATTAACAGCAACTTGGAAAACAGATGAAACAGAAAAGGTAAGAAGCAATATTGGAGAAAAGGGCATATTATGTGATAGCCGCAAACCCGTAGCGGAACTAACTTTACACACCGTGACGTCATTTCTGATTCTTGTAAAATTGGCCTTGAAGCATTTTTCCGGCTTTCCGTGTTTTCACTGTTATACGGTAGGGGGCGCTATTACGCATCTTCTGAGAGAGTACAGACTAGAGTCTCTGGATCAAAACACCGGTGAAGAATTAGCAGAAACAAGCTTTTTCGTCCAACAAGCGTTTTTTGTTCAAAATGTTGCTTTTTTATGAACTTACTCACATTGTTGCTAAAAAAAAAAGAATGCATGAAACTTTTTTGGTCACTCTGGGATTGACTTTTTAGTATGGAAGCTTGTTTCCGCCACTGAATAAATTCGCAATTCAATTTTTTACTTCAAAATCGGACTTTATAACTTGCAATTGCGAGTTTATCTCTCACAATTCTAAGAAAAGAAGTCCGAATTTTGCATTGCGAGTAAAAAAATCAGAATTGCGAGAAAAAAAATCTGATTTGCGAGTTTATATACAGCAAAAAGGTCAGGACTGCGAGATGTAAACGCACAATTGAGAGAAAATAAAGTCTGAATTGTGAGGAAAAAGTCGTAATTGTTCTTTAGTTTTATTCAGTGGCGGAAACAAGCTTCCACATCTTAGTGACCAACGCATGCAATAAGCTGCCTTTAATTTTAGCCAAAATCTAAATTTGTTTTCTTACAAGCCTTTTTAGAGCTATTGTGTGTTTCTCTCTTTCTCTGTCATGTATTTCTTCCCTCCACATCTCCTGTTTTCTAGAATGAAATCATCTCCACTGCTTTCTCTCTCTCTCTCCTCTCCTGGTTGCCAATGGCATCCATGTCACATTGAATGTCACAAGCAGGACTGTCTCAGGAATGTCACAAGCGGGCCATCTCTAGTTGGATCGCTGATCGATTGCTCCTGTCTGCCTCGCTGCCTGCTGTGAGTGTGTTTGCCTCGGTGCTGTAAGCTCCGTCTTAGCCTCGTATTTCTTTGTTTTGAACCATCATTTACTACAATTTGTAGTTGTTTATACTAAATACAGCTTACCCAACATCTCAGATTGACATCGCTAGCTTCCGTTACTACTAACACAACACGCTAATTCGCTACTGCTAGCCTGTTAACGCGCCACCCGTGCGCTCAGCTGTTTTATTTATTTATTTTTTTCTCTCGCGCGCTCGCGCCTTTGAGTTCATAAAAGCTCAGGTAAGTAATAATCAGTCAACAAACACGGTGAGTAATGTCTTGTCCTGTTATTGTCACCTGCACTTCATGTCACATGTTTAGCATAGACTTCTCTGTTGGCAATGTAGGATTTATATGTGATAAATGTAAGGAGACAGTTAGGCTGACAGAGAAGATTTCAGAATTAGAGACACGCATCCAAACTTTAATTGAGGATAGTAAGAGTGCTAGAGCTTTAGATACTATTTTGGATGCGCCTAGCATAGTGAACTCTTTACATGATTCGGTTCCAGCTGAAGTAGTGCCTGAGCAGCCGGGCAAATGGGTGACAGTGAGGGATCGCTCTAGTCGCGGATCAAAAAACCACTCTTCCGTTCCGATTACCACAACAAATCGATTTGCCCCGCTCAGTGAAACACCCACTGAGAATTCTGTTGATTGTGCCCTAGTAATTGGTGATTCGATCACACGGAACGTGAAAATAGAGACACCAGCGAACATAGTCACATGTTTGCCGGGAGCCAGAGCGCCTGACATCAAAGCAAATTTAAAAGTGCTGGCTAATGCTAATCGTAAATTCTCTAAGATCATTATTCATGTCGGCACTAATGATGTTCGACTCCGCCAGTCGGAGATCACCAAAATTAATATTAAAGAGGTGTGTGAACTTGCAAGTACGATGTCAGGCACTGTAATTTGCTCTGGCCCCCTTCCTGTTCGCAGGAGTGATGAGATAGTTAGTAGATTGTGTTCACTGAATCGCTGGCTGTCTGAGTGGTGTCCGTGTAATAATATAGAATTCATAGACAATTGGAAAAGTTTTTGGGGCAAACCTGACCTGTTGAAAAGAGATGGTATTCACCCCTCCTGGGATGGTGCTGCTCTTCTATCTAGTAATATGGCTCATAGTCTTAGAGCTCAAACATGACAAATTGGGCACCAGGTCAGGAAGCAGACAGACTGGCTAAACCAACCGTCTGCTAGCGGCCTCGCGTCACCCAGGTCAGATAAATCCCATCACATAGAGCCTCTTTCACCTAGCTATCATCATATAGAGACTGTGTCTGTTCCCCGATTTTGGAAATCCAAAAAATGTTTAAACCTATCTAAGGTTAAAAATTTAATTGATGTTCAACAAATAAAAAACAGCTATAATACAGATGAGCAAATGATAAAGCTTGGGTTGCTGAATATTCGATCGCTTACTTCAAAAGCACTCATTGTTAATGATATGATTTCAGATAATAACCTAGATGTGCTGTGTTTGACAGAAACCTGGCTAAAACCAAGCGATTACATTACTTTAAATGAGTCCACCCCGCAAGATTACTGTTATAAACATGAACCCCGTCTGAAACGCAAAGGGGGTGGTGTTGCTGTAATTTATAGTAATATTTTCAAAACCACTAAGAAATCAAGTTTCGAATATAATTCTTTTGAAGTGTTAGTGCTTAATGTAAAAATATATAGTAAAAATGATAAATCACGTTTGAGATGTGTGCTGGCTACTGTATACAGGCCACCAGGGCACCATACAGACTTTATCAAAGAATTTGCGGACTTTCTATCAGAGTTAGTATTGGCTGCAGATAAAGTACTAATTGTTGGTGATTTTAATATACACATCGATAATGAAAAAGATGCATTGGGTTTGGCATTTAAAGACATTGTAAACTCAATTGGAGTTAGACAACACGTGTCAGGACCTACTCATCGTCGTAATCATACTCTAGATCTAATATTATCACACGGAATAGATGTTGATGCCGTTGAAATTCTGCAGCAGAGCGATGACATCTCAGATCATTATCTAGTCTCGTGTAAATTACATTTAGCCAAGGCTGCAAAGCCGACTCCGTGTTACAAATATGTTAGACCTATCACTTCTGCTACTAAAGATTGCTTTATTAATAATCTTCCTGACCAGTTTCATCATCTCAGCATCTCAGATAGCTTAGAAAAACTTGATATTGCAACAGAAACTTTTAACTCTCTCTTTTCCAGCACTTTAGACACAGTTGCTCCTTTGCGCTTAAAGAAGATTAAAGAAAATAATCCAACGCTGTGGTACAACGAGCACACTCGGGCCCTTAAGAGAGCAGCCAGAAAAATGGAGCGCAACTGGAAGAAAACAAAATTAGAGGTATTTCGCATTTCATGGAAAGAGAGCTCGATTGCTTACAGAGAGGCTTTAAAAGCTGCTAGATCTGCTTATTTTTCAAACCTATTAGAAGAAAATAAACATAATCCTAGGTATTTATTTGAAACAGTGGCTAAACTAACGAAAAAGAAAGCTTCAAACACAGAAGTTTCCAAGCAGCACAGCAGTAATGACTTTATGAACTTCTTCACTTATAAGATTGATAATATCAGGGACAAAATTATAACTATGCAACCGTCTACTACAGTATCGCATCAGGCAGTGCATTGTAGTCTCCCTGAGGAAAAATTTGATTCATTCATTGCTATAGGAGAGGAAGAATTTACTAAACTCGTTAAATCATCTAAATCTACAACATGTATGTTAGACCCTATACCGACTAAGCTACTGAAAGAGATGCTTCCAGAGGTCATAGATCCTCTTCTTAATATCATTAATTCCTCTTTGTCTCTAGGATACGTACCAAAAAACTTTAAGCTGGCTTTGATTAAACCGCTTGTTAAAAAAATGCAACTTGATCCTTCAGAATTAGTCAATTACAGGCCGATCTCGAATCTACCCTTTCTGTCAAAGATACTAGAAAAGGCAGTATCTTCACAACTATGTTCCTTTCTAGAAAGAAATGATATCTGCGAGGATTTTCAGTCCGGATTTAGACCATACCATAGTACTGAGACTGCTCTCGTTAGACTAACAAATGATTTGCTCTTATCATCCGATCGTGGTTGTGTCTCTCTATTAGTGTTACTCGATCTTAGTGCTGCGTTTGACACCATTGACCACAACATTCTTTTAAATAGACTAGAAAACTATGTTGGCATTAGTGGAATTGCACTAGCATGGTTTAAATCATACTTATCTGACCGTTATCAGTTTGTAGCAGTAAATGAAGAGATGTCTTATCAATCACAAGTTCAGTATGGCGTACCACAGGGCTCAGTACTAGGACCGCTGCTGTTCACTCTGTACATGCTACCCTTAGGAGATATCATTAGGAAACATGGCATTAGCTTTCACTGTTATGCCGACGATACTCAGCTCTATATTTCTTCAAAACCTAACGAAACTTACCAATTCACTAAATTAACAGAATGCATAGCTGATATAAAAAACTGGATGACTCGTAATTTCCTACTTCTAAATTCTGAAAAAACAGAGATTCTAATTATTGGACAAAAAACTTCCTCACGTAATAACCTAGAATACTGTCTAACACTTGATGGCTGCTCTGTTAAGTCTTCGTCGTCGGTTAGGAACCTGGGTGTGCTCTTTGATACCAATCTTTCATTTGAAAGTCACGTGTCTAGTATCTGTAAAACCGCATTTTTCCATCTTAAAAATATATCTAAATTACGCCATATGCTCTCATTGACAAATGCGGAACAATTAGTCCATGCGTTCATGACCTCAAGGCTAGATTATTGTAATGCTCTACTGGGTGGTTGCCCTGCACGCTTAATAAACAAACTACAGCTGGTTCAAAACGCAGCAGCTCGAGTTCTTACCAGAACCAGGAAGTATGACCATATTAGCCCGGTTCTGTCAAAACTGCACTGGCTCCCTATTAAACATCGCATCAATTTTAAAATATTGCTGATTACTTACAAAGCACTAAATGGTTTAGCTCCGCAGTACTTGAGCGAGCTCTTAACGCATTATACTCCTTCACGTCTATTGCGATCTCAAAATTCCGGCCAGTTGATAATACCTAGAATATCTAAATCGACTGCTGGCGGTAGATCCTTTTCCTATTTAGCACCAAAACTCTGGAACAGTCTTCCTACCATTGTCCGGGAAGCAGACACACTCTGTCAGTTCAAATCTAGATTAAAGACACATCTCTTTGACATAGCGTTCACATAATACATTATAGACTTCTATAATTCAATATTAGGCTGCATAGATTAGGTCAGCTGGAACCGGGAACACTTCCCATAAATCCTGATGTACTTGTTACATCATGAGAAGAATGGCATCTACGCTAATTTTAGTGTCTTTGTTTATCCCAAGGTTTTCCCGCAGCCTGCCGGATCCAGGCCGTTTCCAGATCTGATGAAGGACCTTCGCCTGGACCCGATGTCAACGCAGTGCTGAAGGGCCAACTAGTCTCTCCCTATGGAGGATCCCTTTCCCACTCTACAGATAACGCGTCGTCGGGAAAACTCAATTTGCGTATCTACCCCGAATTGATAAAATAAAATAAAATTCTGAATCAAAACTATAAGGAAACACCAGTAATTTGTTTAGGTTTGGTTTGTAGGGAATTCCAAACCTGCACACATATATTCAAACGCACATAACTATAGAACCCGTTCTTAATGCGCATCTGAACGCCATCAGCGTTTCTCACAGGTTCGCTAAAGTCTGTGTAGAGAGAATGGTGTCGTCTTGGCGGCCCTAATTTAAAAACAAATGATTGTTGCGACGGAAGCGAATCAATCAAAACTAACTTTAGCTGGAAAATAACTTTATTAAAGAACCGCTATAAAGCCAAAACAATCTTACGTTATATTATACATTTATCTCTGTGAAGCTGCTTTGAGACAATCTACATTGTTAAAAGCGCTATATAAATGAAAATGACTTGACTTGACTTGACTGTGTAGTCACACACACAACATGGTGTCTGTTCATGTTCTGTCAGACTCAGTACTCACCGGTTCTCCGATGTTGGAGAGCAGCAGGTCTTTTACAGTGAGCTGGTAACCGGGGGTTGGTTGAGTTCTCGTGCACTGAGAGTCTGTCAGACCGTCAGTGAACAGACAGGCTTCCCAATCTGCTGCACGCACAACACACACACACACACACACACAGAGGAGCGTTTTACATCGCAGAATGCATTTACTTCACACTGTGTCTGAAGACCAACAGACAAAAAATATATTTTCATTTTCTGAGAGGTTGTTGTTACATTGCCAGATGGTAGATAGAGTTTTGATGTTTTTTAGGATGTTGGCAAATAGTTGATAGGTTGTTTTGAGAGTTTACCACATTTATAGGTAGTTGCTAGGCTGTTGCTAAGGTGTTCTAAGTGTTTATCACATTTCTATGTGGTTGCTAGGCTGTTGCTATGCAGTTACTACTTACTAAGGTGTTCTAAGTGTTTATCACATTTCTAGGTGGTTGCTAGGCCATTGCTGTGCAGTTGCCAATGTGTTCTGATGGTTGTTAGTTCTAAGGGGTTCCCAGGGGTCGTTACCCCTATTTCTAGGTGGTTGCTAGGGCATTGCTATGTAGTTTCTAAGATGTAGAAGTGTTTATAAAATTTCTAGGTAGTTGCTAGGCCGTTTCGGTGCAGTTGCAAGGGTGTTCTGATGGTTGTTAGCACTAAGGGGTTGTTACCCCATTTCTGGGTGGTTGTTAGGGCGTTGCTATGCAGTTGCTAAGGTGTTCTGTGTGTTTATCAAGTTTCTATGTGGTTGCTAGGCTGTTGCTGTGCAGTTGCCAGCGTGTTCTGATGGTTGTTAGCACTAAGGGGTTCCAAGGGGTTGTTACCCCATTTCTGGGTGTTTGTTAGGGCATTACTATGCTAATGCTAGGTGTTCTCTGTGGTTGTTAGCACATTTCGCATCACACACATGACCAGCGTCGGCCAATAGTGAGCCTACGTGTGACGTGCAACACAGACGCGCTGCGCTTAAACACTACGTGAAAAAACTCGAGGCCCAGAGACAAGGAAATGAATAGTGGAATAAAGTCGTTATTTTCGGGGGGGGTTTTGCGCACAAAAAGTATTCTCGTCGCTTTATAAACTTAAGATTGAGCCACTGTAGTCACTTGGACTATATTAACGATGTCTTTAATGCATTTTCTGGGCCAGCAAGTTATAATGTCTTAGAAGCCTATGGAGGAGTGATCCAGCTCTCAGATTTAATCAAAAATATCTTGTCTTACGGGGTTGGAACAACATGAGGGTGAGTAATTACTGACAGAATTTTCATTTTTGGGTGAACAAACCCTTTAAGCATATATAATTAGTAAATAAGCTCCTCTATAGTGTTTTTAATAGCTAACTAACGAACTGTGAACATTGGATAACTTTCCTGAGGTAAATGCAAAATTAAATTATTGACATCTTTCCATGGCTGAAACACTGATTAAGTGATTATATGAGACATGATTCATTTCAGTAAGTATACTATATACAGAAGTAACTTCTGATATTCATGCATAAAATGATAAAATGGACAGAATCTTAAAGCTAAGACTTGTTTACAAGTCTTGTTTACTTGTTCTTAAGTAACAAAGCACAAAGCTCCTTGTGATTATGGGATGGGAGGCGTGCTACAAATAATGTTTAGTGTAGGGAAAAACTGTGGATCTGGCAACCCTGGCTTGAACTACAGGTAATTCATAGGGTCAAATAGAGCCTGCTTTAACGTCGCTATTTTTTAACTGTTAATGCGTTATTTGTCGCGTTAGTTCCAGTAGAGATTTCAACAATGCCTTTATGCCATTTTAAACAAACAAACAAACATCTGAGACAAAGTTGATACTTGAAACATAAGTGAGAAGTTTCCTGAGCTATAAAAGACTGTGGTGGACGAATGTCACAAATCAAGTACTTGAGTAAAAGTACAGATACCCTATTCAAATATTACTCCAGGAAAAGTGTAAGTAGCCTACTTATTTAAGTTTGACATAAACGTACACAAGTGCTTGATTTTTAAATGTACTTAAGTATTAAAGGTAAAAATTAAGTATTAAAGTTAAAAAGTACTGATGAATGAACCATAGCTATTTCTCCTAGCACGAATAAGAAAGATTGGTGCATATTTGCAGTGTTATTTGTGAACCAATTCAACAGGTTCATTGGAAAGAACGAATCGGACATCGCTATTTTTTAACCGTTACTGCGTTATTGTCACATTAACTTGTCCTAAATTCAACATTTTCTTCACACGCACTATGAGTTGCAGTCTGAACACGTTTTTCTGCCCCCTTTTGATTGACAGGATATAATCGGCCATGATCATTGGCTGTTTTTAAGCAAGTAAATAATTGAAATAATAATGAATATAGTTGCTTTTATCGGCCGATACCGATTATTGGCCGATATGTCGGTGCATCTCTACTTTATTGCATCCCTGATGCAGTGTGTAGTCACCCGAACTGTACTCTTTAAACTTGTATTGACATAATGATTGTTGTTGTTGTTTTGACTGCAAAGTAATCAACAAGATTCTGGTGGGACTGCAGTTTGAAGAGTGAGGTCTCACCCAGATCAATGGAGATATCCGGCTCTGCGTTTGCGGCATGAGCGGCCGGCTGAGGAAGAAGATGAGGATGCTGGGGGAGGAAGATGGAGTCGAAGAGCGGGCTGGTGGGGGGTGGTGGGGGGCTGTCCAGGTGGTCTGACGGGGTGTCGTCACTGATTCCACTGTCACAGGGTGAAGGGACCCAGAGAGGAGAGCAGGGCTCCGACAGCAGGGAGTCCAGGAAGCTATCAACAACACCTTCACCGTGACTCTGACTCTGCAGGGATGCAGACACAAAACACAGAGAATAAACACACATCTGTGTCACAGCAGAGACGCACATGCACAACCATGATACACACTCATTGCAGATGCGTCATCTGTGTCTCTAAAGTACAATATTTCATGTTTCATTTACTTTAACATGGACTTTAATTGCTCCTACAAAAGATAAAGCGGGTTTTCACAGCGATGCTATAGATATAGTGGATATACCTAAAGAACCTCTCAGTGACCAGTTCTTCATTTAAAGAACATCTTTTTGGGGAGTGAAGAGCATTTAAAAATATCTAAATACCCTTTTTCCTCTCACTCTCAGAAAATAAAGAACATAATCGTACCTTTAGGGGTACAATGGCTTGTCACTGGGGCTGTACCCTCAAGGGTACAATATTGTACCTTAACCTTTAAAAGAAACGGTACATATCTGTACCTTTTAATGCTTTTTGACCCTCAAAAAGGTACATATGTGTACCTTGAGGTCCAATAATAAGCCCTATGGGGTACGTTAGTGTAGATTGTACCTTGGGGGACAGAAATTGACTCCTACTGTACTCCTATTTCTGACAGTGAATAAAGAAATTTATATTTAGAAATATTATATTTATATTTCTATAAAGAAAATGGATGTAAAATATTCCTCATGGAACCATCAATTGCAATAAATAACCTTTATTTTTAAGATAAAGTAACAATACGTCTATATTTACACAAAACACACAAAATAAGAAAACAAATATTTCCATTTATAATATATATACAAATATATACATTTTTAATATATATTTTGATGCAAATATTGTCATCGCAATTTCTGTCCAACAAAAATGTGGTTATTTTACAGTATAGGTGCATTTTGTCATCTTGCTAAATAAGTTTAATCTTAGTCATAAACAAATGTTAAAATTATAAAACATGAATCTTTGTATTTAGATCAGTTAATAAGTCCTGTTTTCTTATTTTTCCTATTTTCGTTTTCTTTCTGTCCCAAGTATTGCTTTGCACCCTTGTTAGTATGTACTAATGGCAACTTTAACAAATTAACCCAACCAGCGATGACATGCATCGATTTCCCTCATGTAACAGCATGTTTCAAGTAATCAAACATGAATTAAAATATGCGATGCTTTCCTAAATAGATACACAGCAAATTAGCATATTAGAATTATTTCTGAAGGATCATGTGACACTGAAGACTGGAGTAATGATGCTGAAAATGCAGCTTTGATCACAGGAATAAATTACATTTTAAAATGTATTTAAATATAAGAATCGATTTAAATTGTAATGTATCGCAATATTACTGTTTTCACTGTGTTTTTGATCAAATACATGCAGCCTTATAAGGAATCTTATCCACAGTTCCCTATGGTTTTAGAATAATACACAACAGTTTCATATCAGATGCAAACACGCACAGAAGTTGACAGACAAATCTGGGTCAGACATGTCACTGAAGACACACAAGAAGAATTTTCAGGGTGCCTCATTTATTAAAATAACTAAAAAATTAAATATTCTCAGTGCGCTCTCAGTAGGACGGTTGTCTTGTGATTGATCAGATAAACTCATAAATATCAAATGGCATTTCACTCACGCTTTGATCCGTGATAGACCACGCAGAGAGGTCACCATCGCTCTCCATATGAGAGACCTTATGGGGCTCGAGGAGCAGGTCTAGGAGTTCGATCCCGGAATAACCCTGAGATATAGAGGAAAGGTGAAAAGATGGAGGAAACGTGGGAGAAAAACAAATGTAAGTTATGTCAGAAGGTGCTTTCCCACAATAAAGTCACCATGAACCTTCGCGCATCTCTTCTCTGATGACGTGTTAAGGGCGGAGCAACCTGTCACTCACACCAGATCCACCAATAGCATTTTATCTGGCCAAGCTGATCTGGTTTTAAACGGTTTTAAAGGGGTTTTGGGCAGATATCAGCTGGTCAGGTTTAGAGAAAAGCTGGCTGACCATCTAAACCAGGTGAAATGTGGTTTGCTTGTTTTAGCTGGCCATGCTAATCTGGTCTGCTGGTATTAAAGGGGTTTTGGGCACTTATCAGCTGATCAGGCTAATCGACCATCTGAACCAGGTGGAAAAAAACAGCTTTTAAGTTTTAAGCATTTAATACACATATGTGCTGTTCACTAAAGCAATGGCATTCTGTCTTTTAGTGCATTCAAGTCATGTCGGAAAGATCATGTTTACAAGTTTGACGTCACTACAAAGTCGTAATTACGAGTGGGAAACTTGAGGTCGACTCAGTGAGAACACATGCCAGATGCAATGGATGCAGCGTCTGTATTAATGGTAAACTCTACATTAAAAAATACCATATATTGTACAATAACCATGAAATATTTAGTGATTCAATTTACAGTACCTTCATAGATTGAATAAAAAAAATAATAATAAAAATTGTTCTTCAAGCTCAGTTTTCACAGGACAAAAACACTATCTCAGTGTGGACGGAAGGGCAAAATGTAGAGTTGTCTAAGCAATGTCTAAAGCAAATCTGAGCACTTTGTTGAGAAAGACACGTGATATTACTAGGGTTTTCCTTGCAAGAAAAATATCATAGAGGTTTATTGTCTTAGGATAGTAAGCATTCTTCTAGAAACCATCCTGGTGACCTCTCAGATTTTCTTCAGAAATTGTCTTCATTACTTCCGCATGTCCGGGCTCCTGAATGTAAAACTTCCCTCCACAATTTATTAAAGAGTGAGGCAGGAAGCTGCTTTCCGACCATAAAAGTTTAACCATGTCCGCTGGGCATTATTAAGTATTCATTTGAAAGTCTTCAGAGTCATTGTTAGTGCTGTAGCACAGAGAACACCTGTAGTTAGCGTAAAGACGATGACATTTGAAGCACAGCTGGCTGGCTGTTTGTGACACAGCTGACAGAAGCATCTCTCTTCAAGCCTGGTTACAGCATAAAGCAACAGGATAGCATCAAATGTGTCAGGAAAAGACGACAAAATGAATGAATCCAGATGTGACCAGGCCATGCACCTGATATAATGAGCACGAGGACACAAAACCCGTGACCTAGATCGTGCTTTACATCTGCCATGTTGAAGAGAAATACAAAAGAAAAAGAATATCAATGCTCGTAACAAACAAGAGTTAAGATTCCTTCTGCCAGAGAAAGTAAAGTCGATCCCTGAGCAGTTAGTCTGATTCAGCATCACACACACACACACTGATCGAGACAGAAAAGATTGGCTTTGAGTCTCTGTTTTATTGGTTTTCTGTTTTTAGATGGTTTAGTTGATTAGCTAACTGTGCAGAATTCAATTTTGCACAAAAAAAAACAAGAAAAATTATTTTCTTCCTGTGTATTTGTGTCTTGTTTTCCCGTACAAATATCTAAACATCCTTAAATGAGATGCATTTACTTGAGAAGCAAAATTACTTAAGATATTAAGTCTTGTTTACTTAAAAATGTATGTAAATTAAGTGAGTTAAAGAGAAAACTTTGATTGATTTACTTGTTTCTTGATTTAAGTGTAATTTTGATACATTTTTCAGAGAACAAGACTTACGTGATTTTGATTCTCAAGTTATTGTCTCTTGATTTAAGAATGTTTAGATGTTGGTGCTGGAAAACAAGACAAATGCTGAGGAAGAAAATAACTTTTCCCTAAGGGGATTTCTAGTGACTAAATGTACTCTTTCTATCTTGGTAGACCAAAGTCCTCAATGAATGCCTTCGGGAAGGAAAATCATTAATAAGATCTATTCATTTGATCTCAATTGCATTTTGCAGACAGCAATTAGATTTGTTGGAGATAAAATCGAGACGTTTGCTTACTGTAAATCTCCTGCCGCTCAGATTTATCTTCAGAAAAACATGTTGCAGTAATATTTATCTCTGCAATGAGATGCAGTAGCAAAGTGTGCACAGATGATATCAAAAAACTGCTGTCAAAACGTTCGATATGAAATCAAATGTTGCCAAGACCAAACAATTTGAGCTATCATCAATATTATTTGTATCTGTTCAGTATCTCAATTCTTCCTGACAGCAATAAAACTGAACGGAGATCAAAGAAGGGGGCCAGATTAACTAACAAACCCTCTTTTGGTGTTAAAAAGCTAAATTTACTAAAGACACACCTGAAAAGGCATGGGCAGGGTTATTTTTTGATTTACTAAATTTACTGGTGTTTGTTTCATTATTTACCACCAATAAATAGCATGTCTTAAACCAGATGCTAACTGGTGCTGCTCTTGGTAGATTGTGTTGGTCATTATGGAAATGATCCGGCTGTGTGCTTTCATTTGAAGCTTTGTCAGTCGATCACACGCAGAACTTTCCACTTTTATCAGACTAACACTAATTTGCCCTGTTTAGTAAATCTGGCCCAAAGTATTCTCAGATTTTTCTCTCATCTAGAGTTTCAGTCAAAAAGTACTTGATTTTTTAAATGTGCTTATTAAGTATTAAAAGTAAAAAGTTCTGATCAATGAACGATATAGCTATTTATTCTAGCCAGCACTACTAAGAAATATTGGTGCATATTTGCAGAATGAATCAGAAATCGCTATTTTTTTTATTGTTAATGCGGTATTGTCCTAAATTCAACACGAGAGATTTTCTTCTTTCACACACACTATGAGTTTCAATCTGAACACGTTTTATCCGCCCCTTTTGATTGACAGGATATAATCGGCCCTGATTATCAGCTGTTTTTAAACATGTTTTTGACATTGGAATGACATGTTTTTATGGAATGTAGTGAATTAAACGTACGTTTCCCAAAATAAAAACATATAGATACTTGAAAAATGTGCTAAAGTAGAAATTATTTGTTACTGATTAAAGAGCAATTAAACTTTCCTTTGTGAAAAATGGTTTATAATTGACGGATTTCATAAAGGAAAGGTTTAATTTGGTATGACAAAGCCATACTGAAAGCGATGATAGCTCGTGCTTAGAATCAGAAGGTGGCAGTGGGTATCTAATCCCAAACCAGATACATTTCTCCAGTGAATAACACAAACCCTTGGGATCTTTAAACCTCGGCTTAGTTTTTCATTCCAGACGGGCATGTTCTCTCAACCTTCAGTTTATTTGTGTTTCATTGGCAGGATTCTCCAGCAGCATGCGACCCACATCGCTCCTGGTCATGCAGTTTAGCAGTGAAGATAAGCTTATCTCATCTGAGCAAAGTTTTGTATGGCTTGTGCTAATAGCACAGAAGAGTCACACAAAACCACGGCATACTTGAGTCAACCTCTAAAGAGCAGTTTCACATAGCTGGCGGTTTCAAGGATGTCTGTGAAGTGAGACTCAAAATCAGATGTGTTGATTTGCATTTTGTCATCAAACAAAAGAAAGCTAAACATGCAAAAGAGCTAACTTTAACTTCCAGTTTCACTTGGGAGGTTTAATATAAACTGATTGCTGTACTAAATCATGATTATAGACAGTAACACTGACACTGGATGAGTGCGTGTGAGTAATTGCGACATTTTAGTCTATTGAGCAGATCTGCTGAACTTTCTCTGCCTCATCTTGTTGTTAATGGAAAAACTCTGAGAGGAGCCTTGGGTTTTATTCTTGTTTTCGAGCACGCTGATGAGTTACTAGACTAATTAGGAAAAGATAATTATCCTCGGGGTTTGTATTATTGCCATTTCCACAAGCTTCCAAGCACGGCAAATACACCGGTTCAATAAAACCTCAAAATAGCAGGATGCCATTTTGTTCTCGACTGATGAGATATAAATGGAGAGCAAATTTAAGTTTTAAAAGAGTGAAAGAGCCTCACACATATCTCAACTATAGAGTTTCATAAGAGATCTTAATTATGTCTCAGATTTGCCAAGATCTGCCAGAAAACTCAAACCCTTTTTAATCAAATTCTTCCTAGACAAACAATGTTCTCTGTGCTGTTCATCTTCAGATCATCAAGCTCAACTACATTATTTGGGTCATTCTCAAGAAGCGGTGCCATAGCTCTGTTTAGTGTGTAATGGGATAAAAAAATGGAAAAGAGAAAAAATATTTTAAATGTTTTTCATTGGATCATCAAACATTTTGCATGTCCCCATTCATATAAATATTCGTTGAAAAAAAATATTCGTTGAATTTACTAAAAAAAAATATATGGTAAGTGGTTGCACACAATTGATTTTAGCTACATTTAAACAAATGCATTAAGTTGAACTTAATCAATTTTAGTTCAACTTAATGCATTTGTTTAAATGTAGCTAAAATCAATTGTGTGCAACCACATACCATACATTTTTTTTATTAAATTCAACGAATCATTACTGTATAGGTTACCGGTCAAACATTTGTAATCATTTTTTAATATTTGTAATCTTTTTAAAATAAGTTTCTTATGCTCACTAAAGCTGCAACGAAAAGCATATTACAATGATTTTTTGAAGGATCATGTGACACTGAAGACTGGAGTACTGATGCTGAAAAATAAGCTTTGATCACAGGAATAAATTTCATTTTTACTGTTTTTTTTATTTTTTTATTTTTTTTATTTTTTACAGCAAAAGAGCATAAGGTGAACATAAAAGACTTCTTTCTAAAACATTAAACAAAAAAATCGAAATTATTCCAAACTTTTGACCAGTGTATATATATGAGTCTTTAAACTGACTGATACCACTGTTATATACTTAATTATGTTTCTAAATATATGAATTTGAAGCATACAATATTTTGGAGGACACACTCAGTTATGCTGGTCCATAATGTCTATGGCTTTTACAGGGCCTGAGGTGCAGCCGGTTCGGCAGTAACCTTTTCAAGTGAAATTATTATTATAATTTTTTTAAATCAAGCATAAAAATGGCACTGTTACCTGAGAACGACCCCATTCCAAGCATTGAAAATCACAGTAAAAGCAAAGGGAATGCAATACTCCACCTTGTCTGAGAGAAGTGCCATGTTCCAGGCACTAGAATCCATGTGCAAGAAATCAGATTATTAAAATCCAGAGAGAAAAAATATACAGTATGTCAGTGTGGTGCTGTCCTCTCACAGTGGTGTTCCTGAATGTGTTCTCATAGGACAAAGTTGAAACTCCAGATAAACTCCAGATAATGAGCCTATGATTCAATTGGATTGTTAATGTTTACAGGGCTTTGACTGACAGGTCATACATGTCAGAATCACAGCGAGGAGAGGACGATGATCTCATCAAATGAAATAAGCAGGATGACATCATTGTCTAAATTAAATGTAAATTAAGTGGAAACATCCACTCTTAGATAAAAGGTTCAGTGGGTTTCTATATAGAACTATATAGTGCTTGACTCGGTTCTATATGAGGAGAAATGTCTTAAATGATTGCATAATATCATATTTAACGGGTTATTTCCATTTTATTTTTACTATTGAAGAAGTATGATGAGCTATTTAGTTAAGCAAATTTAAAGTTAAAATTAATTCAAACAAAATTCCATTACGGGAATGTTGGTAATCAAACAGTTGACGGTAACCAGTGATTAATCAGCTGTTTGATTATCAACATTCTTCAAAATATCTTATTTTGTGTTCAACAGAAGAAAGAAACAACATGAGGGTTAGTAAAGGATGACAGATTCTTTTCTTTTCTTTTTTTGGGTGTACTGTCCCTTTAAGCTTCCATATAAAACTTTTTCTTAAAAGTGTGTGGAATCCCAGAGGAAGATTTTATTAATTTTTATTTGGGTTTCTCTTTCACAGCTCAAGAGACTTAAGTTAAGTTTCGAGTGTCAACTTTGTCTCGTATGTTTCTCTGAAAATTCCTTTGAAGAGATAATAGATAAATAGATCAAAATGGGTTAATAGTTGACTTACAGTGAGAGCGAAGAGCTATAAAACGAATGTGGATAGATTATTTGAAAAGTAATTGAGTTCTTAATGAGATCTTTCGCTTTCGAATAAGGCAAACATAGTCTGAGACATTGTTGAGATCTTTTCTAAAGCTCAACAGCCATGGCAGTGACATACAGTTTGTGTTTCGCAAAGTTTACTGCTTCAGTATTTGATTATTTTATGGTATACTAAATGATAAGCATTTCATAAGTTTTAAAGGCTTTTATTAACAACAACAAAATAAATCAACACTGCATGCAAAGAGTCGATATTGCCCCTTCTTCTTCAAAACCTCTGGCATATGTGACCCTGGATCACGTCACCAGTCACATGATGTCGCACGGGTATATTTGTGGCAATAGCCAACAATATACATTGTATGGGTCAAAATTATCGATTTTTCTTTGATGCCAAAAATCATTAGGATATTAAGTAAAGATCATGTTCCATGAAGATATTTTGTAAATTTCCTACCGTAAATATATAAAACATTTATTTTTGTGAGTGAATGCTGCACAATCGCGAACATAAATGAACAACTTTAAAGGAGATTTTCTCAATGTTTCGGATTTTTTTGCACCCTCAGATTCCAGGGTTTCAATATTTGTATCTCGGCCAAAATTGTCCTATCCTAACAAACCACACATCAATGGAAAGCTTATTTATTCAGCTTTCAGATGTTGTATAAACCTCAATTTCAAAAAAATTGACCCGTGTGACTGGTTTTGTGGTCTAGGCCTAGGGCAGTGGTTCCCAATTCCAGTCCTTGTACAAAATGTGCAGAGCAGTGGGTCACGAGGACTGGAATTGGGAACCACTGGTCTAGGGTCACAAATCCTGAATGATGGCGATCACTTTTTGCCTTATTAGTGTTCAGAGTTGATCCCAATTTGTGGACTTCTGCTTGTCCACTCTCCTTTTGAGGATTGGAAAATGCACAGATCATCACCAAATTCCTCCTGGTTCGTTGGGAGAAGTTGCTTTTGCATTCATGGCAATGTCATGGCATAGCTCTGAACTGGTGGTGACAAGATTTTGTAGTTGACTTTTCCGGAGGAGACATTCTGGGACGTCCTGAAAACTCCTTCACTGCTGTTGAACCTCTCCTTGAAGTTCTTGATGATCCAGTAAATGGTTCTTTCAGGTGCAATATTTCCTTGCATGCGAGGCCATTTTGATGCAAAGTGATGATAGTTGCATGTCATTGCATATACAAGAAAACAATGATTGAAATCATATCTTCCCTCCTTTTATAGCAATTAGTCTGCTCTTATAATCCAGTCAGAATGATAGAGGGATTTTAAATGACTTCTCGTTCACCGTGTGTTGATGATATGATTAGTGAAATGTTGCTGCCTTAAATTTTTAAGTACAATCAACTTGGATGTTTAAGTCATTTCAACTTAAATTACATTAAACTGAGTTTAAAAAATGAGTTGAATCTTGTAAAACTTATTTTAAAAAGTTGAAAAGTTGCTTAACTTATTTTGATGCTTAAAAAAAAAACGTATTTTTTATTTTGATAAAGCAATGTAAAGACATTTGTTGTCATAACATATTTTTATATATCTGGTCATTATGCGCATTGCATTAGAAGAGATCTCACTTTTATTCCATGAGGTAAAATAGACTTGCAGTGTATATTTACGAACTGAACTCTACAATAGACATGCATGTGCAGAGACCTGTGCATTCAGTCTCCGTGACTCTTAACCTGAGGTTAGGCACACAGATAAACCGAAACCTTAAGCTAAATAAGTCTGAACTGTACAATCAGTTCTCGCTTATCCTGTATTTGTCCCAGCTGTTATCACAGAGGATAAGGCTAATATTGGGAACTGCCCATACTCATCAGAAAAGAAAAAATAGGGAAGTGTTACATAACTCATGCACAAACTCCAGACATGTTTTAGTGATTATTTATGTTGGCTTGACAGAATAGTATACTTTTATTGTGCAAAAGTATTGTGCAAACAGCCTCAGAACCACTTTTAACCACGTTTAGCAGCAACTAAACAGTTATTAACTAAACAATATTCATATAGTAGTTGAACAGAAATGAATATTAAATACAGCTGGAGCTCTATGTGACATACTGTCAATTATCAGAGAAAATAATTTCAACTCAGGTTGTAAAACCAAAGAAAAAGCATTTGCAGAAATGAATTGAAATGAAAGTGTTTGGGGTAAACATTATCCCACGATGTTTATTGTCAGCCTGTTTACTGCCGATATTAAAAACAAACAAACAAGCAAACAAACAAACAAACAAACAAAAAAAGTTCATTTATAGGTCAGAACAGGGTTATTATCAATAACCAAAACTAAAACTAAATCTATTCAATCATTTCTGTTCATTAAAATAAAGCTAAAATAAATTAAAATATAAATACTAGTTGAAAAACTTAAACGAAATGAAAATTACAGATGTTGCCTTAATTGGCAATTAACTGAAATAAGTTTCAGTCGAAGCACTAAAATTATTAAACTGGAAATAAATAAAAACTAAAAATTAAACTATTAATCTAAATGAAACCTAAATAGCAATATTTCAAATAGATAAATAAAACGACATGACATAAAATAAATAAACATTAAACTTAAAGTGAACATGAAAATATTAAAAATAGAGTTTAAAAACAATTCAGAATATGAATAAAAATATAATAAAAAACTAAAATAACTGTGGGTCAGAATACATTATGCCTCCCAGACATGCCTGCAAACAAGCCTGACGGGACGCTCTTTCAGCAAACCACTCACATTCAAGGGCAAAGGTCAGACTGGCTCTGTCAAACAGACAGTGAGGCTTTGCTTTCTGTTAACTTTAACTGAAGGTATTAGGAGGATCTTTGACATTATTGACTCGTGTGTGTGTGTGTGTGTGAATGGTAAAGGTGGAATGTCTGCAAGTTAAGCAGTTATGGTCTCACACCAGAACAATTCTCCCACAGAAATGGTTCTGATAGAATCTACCACAAGAAAACCAATTCACTCGTTGCTCCAAATCCTGGATGCACAAAAGAGGAATTGAGATTAAAAAGACGAGAAAATGGTTTAGATTTTATCTATCTAATTGTGTGAGTGTATGTGTTTGTGTGTGTCAGGTGCTGCCTTCATTTTGATGGCCAAATGTCCCCATAAAGATAGTAAAAACCTGGAAAACAGTATTTTATTTCTGTTTTCTGATTGAATATCTTTTAAAATGTCATTTATTCTTGTTATCAAAGCTGAACGTTCAGCATCTTTACTGCAGTCTTCAGTGTCACATGATCCTTCAGAAATATTTATAATATGATAATTTGCTGCTCTTATTAACAATGTTGAAAACAGTTGTGCTGTGTGTGTGTGTGTGTGTGTGTGTGTGTGTGTGTGTGTGTGTGTACGTGCGTGCGTGCGTGAGTTTGTGTGCGTGCGTGCGTGTGTGTGTGTTTGAGTGTGTGTGCGTGCGTGTAGGTGTGTGTGTGTGTGTGTGTGTGTGTGTCTGTGTCTGTGTGTGTGTGTAGTTTTAGAACAGAAACCAATTTAAACAGCATTCACAGTCTGCAGAAATAATGCTCTGGCTGTGGCATCAAATAAATCCAATGAAGAAAGAAACAGAAAGTTTTAAAAATGAAACAATAACGTTCATGTATTTCCAGGTATTTGTTATAACACACATCAGAGCTGTCATGAATTTTTGAAAGCAATGTTTGGCCATATGCAGTGAAGAAACACAGGGAACATTACTGCCAGATGCCCTCCTATAAGGGTTTTATTGTCATGTGGTTTAATCAAGATGGAAGGAGGTTCAAAGGTCAAGTAAGATAGTGTAAAAACAATTTCAAGCAAAAAACAATCAACAATTAAACACTCCAATGGAAAGTTAGCTAGTTGCCAAAGCAATATTTTGCATTTTTAATTTAGTTTTGATGTACTAAAATAACAAAAACTGACAAAATAAAAACTACATATATATATAAATAATAAAAAATAGTAACTTACAATAATGACGAAAACACAACACAATTACTAAAACTTTAACTAAAATGGAAAATATAAAAATAAAAACTTAGTATCTCAATTATATTAAATAACACTGGTCCCAGTTTTACTAGTAACCACTGACTCATACAGTTAAACATGTTCTACTGCAGTTTTATGACGGATGCTGTAAAATATGTCCAAACTCTTATCTGGCATCTCAGATAATGTTTCTCACAACCATAAACAAAACGATAATGCCTGAATCATGAGTGTGATTTCACGGCAGTCCCTAATATGATCTAACCAGAGGAAGGTCTGTTTTTCTGTGTTCTTCCCACATCACAGACATGAGTGAACTCACCTATCATTCATTGAGCTGCTGTAACACTGCACTGTTGTTCTGTTGCTCAACAGCTTCATCTGCTGGCGCATAGAAAACACTGAAAATAATATGGAGAAACAGTATATGCAGAACAAAATCCTTACGTCTTCTTTTATTTATTTTTTTGTAATATAAATGAGAAGTAATGTCCTCAAATTTATCCAAACGTTAGATTAAAACTAAAAGGTTAAAACTATGTTAATAGCAGAGAACTCAAACTCGATCTCCCATAATTCAAGACGGCTGCATCTGCGCATGCGCGCGTGTCAGATGGGACGTAAACAAGCTACAGGAAGTGCAGCTGTTACATTGGTCATAGCAGGTTTGTGCACGGGTTATTTTTCATAATATATTTATTATTATTCTCTAATATTTTATCAGCAGAGAACTCAAACTCGATCTCCCATAATTCAAGACGGCTGCATCTGCGCATGCGCGCGTGTCAGATGGGACGTAAACAAGCTACAGGAAGTGCAGCTGTTACATTGGTCATAGCAGGTTTGTGCACGGGTTATTTTTCATAATATATTTATTATTATTCTCTAATATTTTATCAGCATTATGGCTTATTTTCTCTTTTATACAGTGTATTAGTCATTTTTATAATTTTAAATGTCGACTTTGTCCATAAAATCCGAGGTTCGTTAGCAGACATGCTAAGCTATGAATCTCCCTTTATGTACTTTTGAATATTTAGTTATAATCATTGTTGGTTTTAATACGTTTTCTCGGGGGAAATGTATCTTTTAAGTGCGTTTCATTCATTGTTTTTTAAAAGAATCTGTCATATGGTGTGGCTTGTGTTCAATTCAACGAAACAGCTGCTGTCAGGAAAGATTTATTCTGCTCTTTAGTGGAGAAAATCTTCTCTTCATAATCTGTCGAAATGCCTTTAAATCACGATGGTTGTGTGAGTTAAAGCTGTGTACCTCTGTTTTGAATGTAAGGTGATTTCTTATGGTGGTTTCTTTTTTTGTGATTGATTTATTAGGGATAAAATAAAAAATCTATTACAGATAAAATAAACTCTCTCTCTCTCTCTCTCTCTCTCTCTCTCTCTCACACACACACACACACACATATCATTTTACATGCACCTTTTAATTATCGTAATTTTTGTACTCAGTTGTCACACAGCAGAATTGTTTAAATGAACAAAAAAAAAAACTACCTTATACAGATAAAAAAAATATATTTGTCTACAACCAACATATTAATATTATTAACATAACCGTATGTTATCATGATATAGAGACTTTTGTGATTCTTTTTAAAGTCAACAAACTCAAAATTGACCATATTTACTATCTAAATACACGGTTTAGGTCTAATTGAGATTATTGATTTGAGATCATTCACAAATGCATGGTTTTCTAAAGAAAAAAAACGTTGGTCCCCGTAATTTTTTTATATTGATATGTAATAACTTGCTCCGCTTCTGATATGATTGTACTTGCATTCTTATTTTTCCACCCCCCTTTTTTGGTTTTAATGAGATCTAATCTTGCAGGTTATGTTTGAGCTTTTGTTGGTATTTATGGATACAAATGGGCTGTTTTGGATGTGGGCCTCACAAAATATGGTTGTACAGTTAATTAATTTTACTTAATCAAATAAGATAACCATTTATAGATGACAAAGATTGTAGCTCAAAGTGCTACTAGTTGGTACTATATTTTTAGTGTTCACAATATGAGACTGAGAGAGTTTATTTAAAGGGATAGTTCACCCAAAAATGATATATTTGTCATCATTTACTCACCCTCATGTTGTTCCAAACCGGTATGAGTTTCATCAAACAGTTGACGGTAGGCATGGGTTTCTCTAATTTCAGGGGGTTTTTTTTGGTGTTGTTTGGGTCTTTAATCATAATTGCAATAATTCAATAAATCATCAAGGAATTTATTGATATTGTTGGATATGAAGAAGGTGGCTTTTGTGGTTTGAAGTTTGTACTTCTCGACCAATAAACCCCTTTTTTTATTTTAGTGACAGAATTCACGGGTCCTTTTAAAGATGCTAAAAGCATTATGGTCACTAGAGGGCAGTGTTTTCAGTGTTAAAAAGTCACATTAGCAGATCTGAACATTTAGTCACACAATACAGGTCAAACTTGAAAAATTTGAATATAGTGCAAAAATTAATTCATTTCAGTAATTCAACTTAAAAGGAGAAACTAATATATTATCAGGGTTTCCGCGGGGTCTTAAAAAGTCTAAAATTCTGAACTTTAAATTTAAGGCCTTAAAAAGATTTTCATCCTAGGTCTTAAATTTCATTTAGTCAGGTCTAAAAAAGTGTTTACCCTCGTTCATTTCCAGAAACGCTGGCCGCAGAAAGTTATTACAAATATTATAATAAATAATTAAACACAACTTTTCCAGAATGCCGCAAACGCACCGCAGGTCATGTGACAGGAACCAACCAATCACCCCTTTCCATAACAACATTGAAAGCTCAGTCAACATGAAGGATGGGGGTGCACCCAAACACCATTGTGCATCAGAAAGAGTGTCAATAAAAATTGCAATTGTATTTAAAGTATGAGAATCTGAAACTGTTGATTTCCCTTGTTCAGGTGACATGGAGAGGTGATGCGTCATCAGAGCGAACAGCCAATCCCAGGGCATCGTGCTGCGAGGAGCCAATAGCAGGGCGGCGCAGAGATGACCGAGTGTTTCCTGCCACCCAGTAGCAGTCCTGTGGAGCAGAGGAGGGCGGAGCATCCCGGGGGTGTGGCTCGCACCCCGAGCTCTGAAGAGATCAGCCCTACGAAGTTCCCAGGTCTGTACCGGACGGGCGACCCCTCGCCCCCTCACGACGGACACCACCATGAGCCGCCCGACGTGGTGTCCGATGACGAGAAGGAGCACAACAAGAAGAAGAACAAGTTTAAGAAGAAGGAGAAACGCAGTAAGATAAACAAACACACACACACACTCCATATTTACACTCAACAATACTGACGCACACATGTAAATAAATACTTGAATGTTATTGCATAAAAAAGAAAGGGAATAGAGAAAGCACAGGCACACTTTTCATGCAAAACATTTAACAAAAAGTTGTTTGTTTGTTTTGAATCCTGCAGCATTTGAGCTGCACTTGATTTTATTATTTAGTGCAATCATATTCAGACATTTTAAGTATCTGAGTGCCTTTTGGAGCCGCTGTAGATCTTTGCTTTTCAAGTCATTAGATTGTGTCACAATCATTTCTTGTCTTTCATTTATGATTTTGAATTTCAGTAGCAAACATGCTTTTTAGATGCTTCTAAATTCTGTTAGATACTGATTTCTGTGAATCGGTTCAAACTGTCAGTTATTAATTTGCACAATTAACAAATTGTACTGTTAATGTTAATTAGCACACATCACACTCTGTGTGTTAATTTATATGTGCATATTAAATATTAATTTAAATGAAAATGCATTAATAGATTTCTTGCTTGTGTTCAGTTGGTTGTGGGAAACATGCCTGGATTATTTTAGCAATACATTTTTGGTTGAAATTATGGTTCCTCTATTTGACCTACAATACGGTTCAAAAGTAAGATGTTTTTTTATTAATACTTTTATTCAGCAAGGATGCATTAAATTGATAAAAAAATGTCAGAAAAGACAGTTATAATGTTTTCTATTTTATATAAACAAATTTCTTTTTTGATTCATCAAAAAAACAACAAAAAAAAAACAGGAATTAAATCACAATTTCCACAAAAATATTAAGCAGCACAATTTTATTAATAATAATCATAAATGTTTCTTGAGCTGCAAATCTGCATATTAGAATGATTTCTGAAGGATCATGTGACACTGAAGACTGGAGTAATGATGCTGGAAAAAAATCTGTTTATCACAGGAATAAATTACATTTTAAAATATAAAACACATTTTAAATTGTAATAATATTTCGTAATCTTAATCAAATAATTGCTGCCTTAGTGAGCAAAAGAGGCTTCTTTGAAAAACATTAAAAAATCTGACCAACCCCAAACTTTTGACTGGTACTGTATGTATCAAATGTCATCAAAAGGTTGGAATATATATATATATATATATATATATATATATATATATATATATATATATACATACATACAGTGCAATGCATAAGTGAATACACCCATGCTAAAGTTGACTAAAAAGAGGAATAAAAAATCATATTTTGGAAATTGAACTTAATGCCTTAATTTAAAAAATTAGGAAAAATCCAACCTTTAAGGACACCAATTTTTTTTGTGAATGAATAATGTATCGTAAATAAATAAATGTTCTTCCTTAAAATACATGGTGCATAAGTGAGTACACCCATATGTTAAATTCCCATAGAGGCAGACAGATTTTTATTTTTAAGTATTTAAAAAAAATTTTTTTTAGGATACTATGCATCCTGATAAAGTTCCCTTGGCCTTTGGAATTAAAATAGCCCCACATCATCACATAGCCTTCACCATACCTAGAGATTGGCATGGGGTACTTTCCATAAGATCATCTCTCAATGCAAATCAAACCAGCTATTAGGCTAACTGAAATAAAACCATGCCAATCTCTAGGTATGGTGAAGGCTATGTGATGATGTGGGGCTATTTTAATTCCAAAGGCCAAGGGAACTTTATCAGGATGCATAGTATCCTAAAAAAAAACTTAAAAAAAAAAATCTGCCTGCCTCTATGGGAATTTAACATAGGGGTGTACTCACTTATGCACCATGTATTTTAAGGAAGAACATTTATTTATTTACGATACATTATTCATTCACAAAGAAAATTGGTGTCCTTAAAGGTTGGATTTTTCCTAATTTTTTTAATTAAGGCATTAAGTTCAATTTCTAAAATATGATTTTTTATTCCTCTTTTTAGTCAACTTTAGCATGGGTGTATTCACTTATGCATAGCACTGTATATATATTGAGATCTAGTTCGTAGTATGGACTTTTGCCCTCGATATGCTAATGTTCCAGTTTCTGTGCCTCTTCAGAGTGAATTCTTTATTTTCCTGCCACTATATTTAGCTGCCTTACAGCAGCCTATTGCACACAAGCAGGAAGTGATGGAGCTTTGAGGACACACCCTGTAGGTGTGTTACAGTGGCTGAGGAGGGGCGTCACGAGCACTGGCTGATGGGCTGTTAGTGAGCAGCCGACTACTGTTCTGCTCAGGGTGAGGTCGGTGTCAGGACGAGGAAATGGATCACTAAAAAAAGAACTGGCACGGGGGGATATTGCTAAATTGTTAGCTGACCTCTTTAAACCAGTTTTCTGTGCCTTTCTCTCAGTCTCATTTCGTTCTGCTCATTTCAGTCTCGCCTAACCTTGAGAGACACAGATGGTGGGACAGTAAATTTTGCTCAGCAGTTAATAGGACGTTTTTTTTGTCCAGCATCAGGTCTTGGAAGAAAGATGTGACCTCTTCTCTCTCTTCTCTTCTTATTTAGTCTCTTTATCTCTTCTTTTTTTTTAATCTCCTCTCTCTGTAGCTGAGGGATACGCCGCTTTCCAGGAGGACAGCTCTGCCGATGAGGCCGAGAGCCCGTCTAAGATGAAGCGCTCCAAGGGCATCCACGTCTTCAAGAAGCCCAGTTTCTCCAAGAAGAAAGAAAAGGATTTCAAAGTGAAGGAGAAGGGACCCAAAGAGGAGAAGGCCAAGGACAAGAAGTCCAAAGACCTGACGGCAGCGGACGTGGTGAAACAGTGGAAAGAGAAGAAAAAGAAGAAAAAGCCAAGCGCAGAGCCCGAACCCGTGATCACGGAGACGACGGCGACGACGACGTTGCGGCCGATCTTCGGAGCGCCTTTAGTGGAGGCGGTGAGGAGAACAGCGCTGTACGATGGCATACAGCTCCCGGCCGTCTTCAGAGAGTGCGTGGACTACATCGAGAGCTACGGCATGAAATGTGAAGGCATCTATCGTGTCTCTGGTATGACCCTCTTCTACTTCCTGTGAACTGAAATTTCATGTTTGTTTATGTGTATTTAAAGGAATATTCTGGGTTGTTCTCAACTTTAAAGGGTTAGTTCACCCAAAAATTAAAGCAGAACTTGGTAACTTTTTTAACTTAATAAAACTGTCTAGAAATCATTTGGATGGTTAAACAACCTGTTCTGGTGATATTGGTGACTTTCCCCGCACCCCCCAGCGTTCCCAGGCGGAAAACCAACCTTGCAACTTGGGGACTACCGTCCCGGCAGCGATATTTTTTTTTCCCAGGATGGTAGGGGAAGACTCGTGAATATTCATTAGGGAAGTCATCCCTGATTGGTCTTAACCCAAGTGACGGGTAGGTTTAGGGGCGGGGTTAGGGGTAGGTCATCAGACCCCCAGTGGCGGGTAGGTTTAGGGGCGGGGTTAGGGGTAGGTCATCAGACCAATCAGGGATGACTTCCCTAATGAATATTCATGAGTCTTCCCCTACAAATCCTGGGGGAAAAAATATCGCGTCCCGGCAAGATAGAAATTGGAAGTCTCGTGAGAAACGAGAACGAGCGCGAAACACGAATTGCTTTACGGCAATTCGACATAAACACACACGCATGTATGATGTATTACCCACCTCGGTAGACATAGCTCCACACGATACAGTTGGCTTGCTCCGATCATAACAAACGCACATGAGCAGCGGTAGAGAGGGGGAGGAGGCCGGCGCAAGTGAGTTTTTTACGACAGTGTAGTGAAATATACGCCCCACAGCTATAGGGGGAGCTCGTGGACAAAACATGCGACAACAAAAGGGAAAATCAGCGAAGAAGTGACTAGAGTTCGCTAGAGTTGCCGAGTTCTGCTTTACTTACCCTCAAGCCATCCTAGGTGTATGAGTTTCTTCTTTCAGCCAAAAACAATTGGAGTTATAGTAAAAAATATCCAGGCTCTTCCAAGCTTTATAATGGGAGTGAATGGTACAATAGCCCAAAAAAAGCGCAAAAGTAATCCATCATACGTCGGGTCAGAGGTCACTCTTCCGCAGGAACTAGAGTCGCGTACGGCCGTTACCGGAAGCCAGTGATTATAGTTTGTGAAGTTATAAATATGGATATTTTCTTACAAAAACGCATCGCTTTACTTCAGAAGGCCTTTATTAACCCCCTGGAGTCATATGGAGCACTTTTATGATGGATGGAGGCGCTTTTTTGGGCTTCAAAATCTTTGGTACCATTCACTCAAATTATAAGATCCAGGATATTTTTTATTATAACTCTGATTGTGTTTGGCTGAAAGATGAAAGTCATATACATCTAGGATGGCTTGAGAGTGAGTAAAATATGGGATAATTTTCATTTTTGGATGAACTAACCCTTGAAGTCAGTTATTGCAGACAATAGTTTTAACTTGTACATCTCATAAGTGGGCTTGGATCTCTTTTTGGTCCTCTTGTGATAAGAGTATTAGTCCACTTTCCATTTATGATATTTAATGCAAAGCTAGACTGCTGAAACGAAGCGAATGCTTGAAAACTAATATCTGAAATGTGTTAGGAATATCTGAATGGACAGTGAATACAGCAGCTTTTCTCTTATCCGCTCTTTTCAAAGACATAAAAAGTCAAAATCAAATGCGCCTTGCAGCTTTTGTGTTCACTCTGGTGTTGTTTGTATAGGTATGAAGTCTAAGGTTGACGAGCTGAAAGCGGCGTACGACCGTGAGGAGTGTCCGTGTCTGGAGGAGTATGATCCACACACAGTGGCCAGCCTGTTGAAGCAGTACCTGCGAGAGCTGCCCGATAACCTGCTGGGTAAAGAGCTGGTCCTGCGCTTCGAGGAGGCCTGCGGGCGGCCCAGCGAGGCAGAGAAACTGCAGGAGTTTCAGAGGCTCCTGGGGGAAGTGCCCTCGGGGAGCAGACTCCTCCTGGCCTGGCTCATCACTCACATGGACCACGTCATCGCCCGCGAAATCGACACCAAGATGAACATCCAGAACATCTCTATTGTGCTCAATCCCACTGTACAGGTGAGCTTAGAATATACAGGTGATGTTTTGATCATCAGTTCTAGATATGATATGGATCATACTACGGTTGTAGTGGCATGTCAATCTGACAATATATCAAAAATTATATATATATATATACTGTATATATATCTATAAACAGTTCATTTTAGCTGTGTAAATATCATGAACCGTTTTGGACCTTTTTCCATTTGCAATATTTTGTAAATATTCAACACATTATATACAATTTATGATACATTATTAATACATTTTATATATATATATATATATATATATATATATGAAGAGTACAGATGCAAAAACCTCTAAATGCCATCGGAAATTTTCTTCTAAAATGATCATTTTGATCAAGCTCGTTTATTTAAGTTCAGTCATTTCACTTAAATGTCAATTAATAGGTAATTTTCATTGCCATTTAAGTGAAATTACTGAACTTAAATATACGGGCTTCATAAAAATGATCATTCTAGATCATATATAATTTAGTGAAATATTTATACATTTTTAATGTATTTACATATATAAATATATTAAATATATTAAAAAGTTATAAATATTTCACTAAATTATATATAATCTGTTAAACATTTACAAAATATTGGATATAGGCCTATGGATGAACATTTATCCTAATTTGATTTGATTGATTAGCAAGACTTTATTTATTATTATTATTATTATTATTTTAAATTCAACATTTCTAGTTTCTCATATTACTCAATAATCTTCCTCTCAGATTAAATATCAGAGATAATACAGATTCTTTTTCCATATGTAATATTTTGTAAATGTTCAATACATTATGTACAGGTGTGGCAAAAAGCTACTTTTGTACTCTGTATGGATGTATACTGCACAGTGAAGGTTCTCTGATGGGAAGTTTAGTATAATAAAATCATGATATACACCCACTGTTCCAGTAGAGAGTTTTTGATGTGTTTCTGCTCTCAAACTGAAGGTTGTCCTACTTTACAGTCCCACAGGACACATGTAGGATGGAGGTGCCCTCATACTGCTAATGAGGTCTTTGTTTGGGGTCAGTTTTATTTGAGAAGCGACTGCAAATTATGTGGAGGAGAGAGGGGGCGGAATATTATTGGGCAATAACACCATAAATTTAACTCCTACAAACCTTTTTTAAAGTGGTTTACCATTACTATTCCTGTATGACAACAACACTCTCTGGTTTCTAGATCGGTAACCGCGTGCTGTACGTGTTTTTCACGCACGTCCGTGAGCTGTTCGGTGATGTGCCTCTGAAGCCGGTCGTCCATCCACTGCGCTGGTCCAACATGGCCACCATGCCGACTCTACCTGAGACCCAGAAGAGCATTAAAGAGGAGATCCGCAGACAGGTGATTCACTCGACTGAAACACACAGGACGTTGTATTTGTGACTGATTTAGATTTATAGAACTGATTTTTCCCATCAAAAGTCTTTCATCATTTACTCATCCTCAAGTTGTTCCAATCCAAACCATGTGCTAAACACAGAAGATGATATTTTGAAGAATGTGGGTAACCAAGTAGTTGACGGTAGCCATTGACTTCCATAGTACTTCTTTTTTATTATATATTTCTATGGAAGTCAATGGCTACCATCAACTGTTTGGTTACTTTGCTCTGTACAATGTACTTAAAAAATGCCTTCAAGCGTGTGAATCTCGCAAAACACTTCAACAGGTCACAGTTCACCCAAAAGAAAGAAAGCATGAAGGAAAATAAATTGTTTTGGATGAAGGAAAAATAATACACCTTTTCAGAAAATGCAATTTTGCACTTTCATTCCAAATCTCATCTCATTAATGCAATAAAAAGAAAGAAATACATCTGTATTAAATAAAAACACAGTAGTATTTGTTGTAGTGCTTTTAATTTATGCATAAAGACATTTAGTACTAAAAGAAATGTACTTAATTTCATTCAAAAATAGATTCACATTGTACCTTCTACCTGGAAGAGGAACCTGTATCATGGAAGAAGTTTTGCTTTACATAATAGTTTGAATGTGTCAAAGGCAAATGTGTCCTTTGGGAAACAGGGAAATGCATGTGATATTCAAAACAGGAGATGAATCCAAACTCTGAGTGGAGAGACTGGAAACAAAAACAGTTGGAACGGCGTAAACAGCCCTGATGTGACGCTTCAGTGTGTCGCTCAGAGGTTGCTCTGTCATATCTCTGGAAACTTCATGTTTTTAAGTTATGTTTGTTAAAGGTATCAACTTTGTCTCGGATGTTTTTCCTAAAATTCTGTAGGAAAATAATAAGAATAGACACAAATGAGTTGATCGTTTTCATACAGTTAGAGTTTAGAGCTATAAAATGTTCGGATCATTTGGTCTTGGGAGAATTTGATGAGAAATGTTCATATTGAGCTCTCTAACTTTTGATTGCAGATTGCCGAACACAATTTAAAACATTGTTGAGTGAAACTCTAGTAGAGAGATTGCTGATGTGTGTTTCTCAGGAGGAAAGAGAAACAGGAAACAGAGCATGAGGAAAAATGTGCTGTAGGACAACTGAGATTTTAAAGAGATTAATTTGTAGTGATCACCTACAGCAGAAACAGTGACGTTTAATTGGCTCCTCTCCGACGGCGCGTATTAAATGTTTACTTAACCTGTTAGTGATGTCTTATTTAATGTGTGTTTGAACAAATCTGTTTTTATTACAGCCACTGTTTAAAATCCAAATTGGAGTAGAAACGTAATTCTAGTCTTGTGTGCAATTTAAATGTTTGTGATTATTGATTATAAAATACATTTTAATTTCGGTTTCAGTAAAAAAAAATCAATTTCAGTGATTTTGTGTTTGTTCTTACGTGTCTTCACATCTGTCCACGTGTCTTTCTGCAGGAGTTCCTCTTGAACCGTCTGCACAGAGATCTGCAGGCCGGTGTGAAGGATCTGTCCAAGGAGGAGAGACTCTGGGAGGTGCAGCGGATCGTCACCGCGCTGAAACGCAAACTCCGCGAGGCCAAGAGACAGGCAAGAGCTCGACACTCTGACCCCTGACCCCTGCACATCAGAACACATAGGGGCTGTTTACACCTGGCTACTTCATGCGTTTTCTGTGACCGGATAGCTATCCGATCGTGAAAAGACCAGGTGTAAATGCCCACGAAACGCATTCGAGACGGATTTAAATCCGATCGCTCAAACCACTTCAGGAGGAGGTCTGGGCCGTACTCCAGACGAAACTAGACAAGTGTATGCATCTGGTTATTGAAACCACATATGTAAATTTTACTTCCCAAAAATGCTAAAAAAAATTAACGCGTGAAAGCATGTTATAGGCTATATGTCATGTTATAGCCAGATATGACGACGCTACTGCAACACGCATCACAGCAGATGAGCATCTATTCATCAAGCCAACGTGCAAACTATCGCAAATCAAAGTGAAAGTAAGTCGCAGACGCTTAACACGCAATCATCTTCATTAAAAGTAAAGAACCGAAATTATCTTACCAGGGCTGTTGCCGCTCTCTCTTATTGCGGTCTTTGATTTAGAATTTTTAGCTGATGATCAATAAAATGCAGCTCATATCTGTGGCTTTCGGTGACGTGCGCTCCATTAAATCTGCATATAGCGCGGGAATTGAAGATCGGATTTATATCCGTTTCGCAAAAACACATTAATGTGACCAGGTGTAAATGGAATCGTTTCTATAAGTCAGATAGCTATCCGATCTGAGAAAACGCATGAAGTGGCCAGGTGTAAACAGCCCCATTAAAAAGTTATAAACCCAAATAGAGATAGCAAGAGAGAAATTGTTAAGGAAATATACAATATGGAAGAACTGACTTTTATTTTGACCTTTAAATTGGGTGTATTTATAATTTATTGGGAGAAATGGATTGAGTGCTGTAATGTAAACAATGTATAGCCCTTGTTCTGTTTTTTATTTTATTTTCTGCTATATTTCTGTAATACGTTTAGTTGAAAAATCAGTAATAAAAATAATGTTTAAAAGAAAAGGAAAGAGAAAGATTGAGAGTAATGCACTATACTACACTACCATTCAAAAGTTTGGGATCAGTAGAGGTTTTTACTTTTATTTCTTAAATGAATACTTTTATTTGGCAAAGATGCATTAAATTGATCAAAAGTGACACTAAAGACATTTATAATTTTACCAAAGGTTTCTATTTCAATTAAATGCTGTTCTTTTGAACTTTCTATTCATCAAAGATCAGGGTTTCCACAAAAATATGAAGCAGAGCTGGTTTCAACATTGATAATCATCATAAATGTTTCTTGAGCAGCAAATCATCATATTAGATTGATTTCTGAAGGATCATGTGACACTGAAGACTGGTGTAATGATGCTGAAAATTCATGTTTTTTTTCTGTATTTTTGATCACATAAATGAGGTCTTGGTGAGCATAAAAGACTTTCAAAAACATGAACAAATCTTACCGACTCCAAACTTTTGAATGTTAGTGTATATGAATGAACAGATCACAACTAACTCACAACAAACTTTATTGTCGTTCCATTTCTTTAAGAAACTGGCCACTAAAAACAAATATTTGCAACTATAAATTTAAATTTACACCACATCTTTTATCATGCCGCACTTCCCACTCTGTCCTTCTGGATCTGCAGGAGTGCGAGACTAAAATCGCACAGGAGATCGCCAGCCTGTCTAAAGAGGACGTATCAAAGGAGGAGATGTCTGAGAACGAGGAGGAAGTCATTAATCTTCTCCTGGCTCAGGTGAGACCACCTGTTCAGACGCTACTGCTACTTTCACTGCGCTTTAGGTGCTGGTTCGACATTCAAACAGCTCTCTGACAGATAAACAAATCAGCTGGTCAATGATAAGCAAATGGTTGCATTGTACTTTGCGTATTATACAGCCGTTTGTAACATATGAACCTACAGTAAGTCACAGAAAATGTACAGATGACTGCGTGCAAGCAGCATGTGACAAAAGGGCCTTTTTTCAGTCCAAATACTACCCTACTGTTCTGCTACATACTCAAATAAAATGCACTTTACAAAGGATAGTATGTGGATTGGGATGCAGCCAAAGACTGTGTCTGTGTGATGTTTGATTTGTTTCTCTGCCGCCCCCTGCAGGAGAATGAGATCCTAACAGAGCAAGAGGAACTGATATCTCTGGAGCAGGTTCTGCGGCGGCAAATCGCCACAGAGAAAGAAGAAATTGAACGATTGCGTGCTGAGATCGCAGATATACAAAGGTGAGAGTTCACCCACTGGGAAATCTGTTGTTAATTATTAAGCTTGTTTGTATTCATTTGATTTCTGTGGGAAACCATCTGAAACATGCAAGGGTCATCATTAGTCTTTATCTTCCATTTTCTGCTTGAAATGACACGCACACAGCCGTCAGCAGGGCCGCAGTGAAACAGAGGAGTATTCATCAGATAGCGAGAGCGAGAGTGAAGATGAAGAGGAACTGCAGATGATTCTGGAAGACCTGCAGAAACAGAACGAAGAACTAGAGGTGAGAAGAAGGAACACAAGATTTGTGAATCTTTGACCATTTGCTGAGCTCCGTCCTCTTTAGTTACTGCTGCTAACTTTAAAGGGGACATATGCCCCTTTTTACAAGATGTCATGTAAGTCTCAGGTCTCCCCGTAATGTGTCTGTGAAGTTTAAAGGGGTGGTTTATTATGATTTCACTTTTCTAACTTTAGTTGGTGTGTAATGTTGCTGTTTGAGCATGAACAACATCTGCAAAGTTATAATGCTCAAAGTTCAAAGCAAAGGGAGATATTTGCTTTTACAGAAATTGTTTTTTAAGGACTACAACAAACGGCTGGTAGAGACTACATGACATTCCTCCCGGGTTATCGTGATAGTATCGAATCGGGAGACAGGTGTATCGTCCCAGCCCTATCGATTAGCATGTTCCGTCATGAATTGTTGTAAAGGTGCTAGTAGGATGTCAGTATTGACCCATCTTTCAGAATCAACTTTTGTGCAAATCCAGCATCGAACTGACCCTCATTTGCGAAGCAGTCGGGTGTAAAATGATTTGAACAAACACATAAGACTTTATCTAGTTTCTTCGGCACATTTGCTTCATAAAAACCTTCATCCAGTGTGTCCTCAGTGGCTCGAATGCCGGGAGTCTATGGATACTCTTATGTTCATTAGTACATCTAAAAACAGAAGATTTTTAATGTTTATGTGGCGCTGACATTATATCAATAGTATAAGCTATTCCAAATTTCCCCCTACTGTGACATCAACACATCTGTGATCACAAAATCAATTTTTAATGGAATATTGCAGTATTAAATAAATAATTTTTCGTTCATGTGCCCTCATAATCTTTAATCAAAAACATTAACTTCCCCTCTCCCTCACAATGACATCTCTTCTCTTTTGATGAGTGTATCAGCAACCTGTCACTCATATGAGATCGCAGCAATTAGCAAACAACAATGATCCAATCAATTCCCCATGGCGAAAATCAACCGTTTTTCTTGTTTGAGAAGCCATTTCACTTGTCACAATAGGGAAGAAAGGACTGACTTCTCATCGAGTTCTATGTATCAGTCTCATGTTTTTGATTTTCTCTCCAGAATAAAAACACTCATCTGAATCAGGCCATCCATGAGGAACAGGAGGCCATATTGGAACTGCGTGTTCAGCTCCGCCTCCTTCAGAGTCACAAGCTACAGCAGGAGCTCATAGCTCCGCCCTCCGCCGAACAGGCCCCGCCCTCCCAGCCCAGCCCAGAGGAACGATCTAAAGCGGATGAACCAATCAAACGTGTCGCAGCAGTCGCCATAGAATCCACTGCTGCTGCAGCTGCCGCCTCAACCAATGGAAAGCCTGGAAAAGATGCTATGAAGCCATCGCCCAGCAAAGACAAGAGGGAGGCCAACCTGTAAACCATCTGACCATCATGAAACACTTCAGCTGTTCTTGTGTTTGCTTATCACATGACTGTGACATCTTTGGTGAAGGGTCAACAAGGTGAAGTGAGATGTTCATTACACTGGGAGAAAACTGGACAGCAGATCACAGAGGGAAGATGTGATCGGACTCAATCTGTGAAACGTAGGTCAGTAGGTCAAAAGAGAGACGAGAGTTGGAAACGTTTCTGATTGGTCATTATTTACAATAGACTGAAATTGGATTCTTTTGACACGTTTAAGTTTGTATGTGAAGTTGCAGCAGCACAATCAGATCTTTGTGAGTGCTCGGATTCACTAGATCTGCCATTTGACCCGTGCCTAAATGGACAGGGTAATTCTCTTCATGTAAACAGTTAAGAGTATTAGGGGTTTTTGTTTAAAAAAGTGAATATTATCTGTCCAGCTCACGTTGCACCCCACGATCCCCCCAAAACATTTTATAATTATATTTTGCATGAAGAAAATTAAGCTTTTTTAGGACTATATATATATATATATATATATATATATATATATATATATATATATATATATATATTTGCATTATAAAATTATTAGCATGACAATTAAGCTCATTTTCCCATAATTCTCATTACGTTAATGCAAATAAAACATCAATCTCATTACTGAAGTGTGAAGAAAAAAAAAAGCTATATTATTTACATTAGAAAGTATACATCACAGCATTATTTGTACTGCCTTTATGCCGATTTAAATTTAAGAAATTAGTAATTATAGTAATTTAGGGGCAAATTGTTCTTAATAGTCATGAAAATAATGCTGTAATGCAAAAAAAATATATATATTTCTTAATGGTCCTAACACTTGTTTGCATTTTCTTCATGCAAAAATATTTTTCCGTTTAAATGTAACCTCTGGACATCTTTTCTTATTATTCACCTCAGCATTTCAAGAAACTAAGCCATGAAATAATAGGTTGTTATGATGTGTGAAAGCTCCAAAACCGCCGGCGACGAACATCCGTATCTTCTGTATTCATGTGACATTCAGTGCAAAAACTGCAATCATCTTTTTAGACGCCTGGCCTAACATGCAGATTTACCTTTTTGGTTATTAATAACAAATGCTTCACTTTATTTATGCAGTTTAGTTCAATTGAGAAAGTACACCGAGAAGTATCCTGGATGTCTATTACCAATGTGGGAAACAAAAAAAAGTGCATAAATCCTGGTGGGCTGCCAGTTCTCCAGTTGTAGGTCGAGGTCTAGAGCCTCGATCAGTGAAAATGAAGTCGTGTGTGTTCTGAAACCACTGTGCCATAGGTGACTGTGTGCTGCCGCACAGAAGAATTACTCTGAAGATATTGTAATGCAACCAGATTGTATTTTTACCTATTGAGATATTCAAAGGAATCGGTTTTGAACGTTTATTCTAAATCTCACTATTTAATAGTCAACGTATATAGGCCTGTAACTGCACTAAAGTGTGCAGATGTGCACTTCTAGAACGTGTTGTTGTGGAATTGGTAACATTTTTGTTCGTTTCCGTGCTTTCACGTTATGTCACATGTTTTTTAAACAAATTTCATGAAGCACAAGAATATTTTTGATTTAATGATGAATTTCGAGGGGGTAGTAGTATGGGATGCTTTAATAAGTGTAGGTGATGCGGTGAATCTCAAAAAGAAATGTTTAACCGCAAAATCAAAAGAAAATTTTGCATAAGTAAAAATGAAGCTTTTTTTGACAATAATAGTCATGAAAATGAAAAAAAGTAGTGCTGTCAAATCGATTAATCGCATCGGACATAAAGGTTTATTTATATAATGTGTGTGTGTGTGTATAAATGTATGTGTATATGTACACACACATATTTTAACAAACTTTTATGTTAGATGCGATTAATTAAATTACAAGGCACTAAAAAAGGCTTTGTTTTCTTTCTGCAAAAGGTCTTACTTTTCTTTTGATTTGGGGGTGAAATATGAACATTCAGTTTTTGTGAGATCAACCCAGGTTTGGCACAGTTGTTACAGATGTTCTGACACACTGATTGATGTTTTAGCGGAAACTTGCACTAGATTGTTACCAGTTCTTTTCTTTTTAATACTGATATATTCTGTCGATTTCACTTTATTATTATTTTTGTCTTGTTGAATGCTAACGTACTACTGGATGATTGTTTATTATTATTATTCTTTTTCAGATATAACCTATTTCCACCTTCATTTTTGCTTTGTTTGTTTGTATGTTTTCCCCCTCTTTCTTTCTTTCTTGTCATGATGTCAAGTAAGTGAGATGCATTTCAATACTGTATAATTCTAATCAAAGCTATTGACAGACTTGATTGTCAATTATATCAGATGTAAAAAAAAGCTCTTTTTTCCTTAATGTCTCTCTGCTAGAATTGATCTCAAAGAGATACGTACCTGCTCATCTACTTTTGGAAATCATAGTTTTTCATATTATAGACAAAGCTTTTGTAGCTCATGATCATTGTGAACAGAAAGCTGCCATCTAAATAAAATTATAGGTTGGACAGTAACTTAAGTTTGAAGGTTTTTCACTGGAATGCAGAATATCATGGATCACCTCCTGCGATTAAGGCCACGATGATGATTTATTAACACAATTATGTATAGAAAGAGGTATGTGGTCTAATTTAACACAAGAAGCTTAGAGATGAAGGTTTTCTCCGTCTAAACAGGTTTTGCACAGACTATCAGTGTACTTTACCATGCAGAGAAAACTTCAATGATTAATTTACGACTACTTTAGAATGATAAAACTACATGCCAGTTAATAATAATGGACCATTATTCAGATCACTCTCGGTTTTAGTGTAATTAGAAGCAGAATTGTTGTTGTGATACGAGTCTTTTAGCAGTGCCTCTCTCTTTGAGGCGGGGTTTATGTCGTCACGTGATGTGAGTGACAGCTAAGCCGAATTTCTCCAGTCGGTTTCCGTTAGGTCTGGGAGGGAGATGGTCAGAGTTTGTGTTTTACAGATGAACAGTCTGCTGTGACCGTGATAGATGAGAGTCGACAGAACAATGCTTCAGCTGCCATAACGTGCTTTACAATGGCCATCAGGGAATTGAAAGTTTGTCTGCTAGGGGTGAGTGTTGAGATTCCTCTGTCTGTCTGTCTGCGGCTTCAAACGCTTCAGGTTGCTTCGACACACACACACACACACACACACACACAACAGACAGACTGGAACTGTGATGATTCCTGCTTCCTTTTTCCTAACTAACTAACGCGTTGAGATGTTTTACCGTCACGAAGGTCCTCTTTCAGTCACGCAAAGCTTCGTGAAATCCGAACGCAAATAACTTGAGAGAGTTGGAGCCGAAGCTGGAAGTGTTTTCGCATAAATTCGTTCTTTTGGAATGTTTGCGGCCATGACGTCACCTCGTTCTGGAGACTGGCAGTGTTCGAAATGGAATTCTAGCATACTCTGAGTCTGCAGTACACCGTTTAAAAAACAGTATGAAAAACAGGATACATTGCTTTAAAAAAGATGACACTATCGTATACTACTCTTACTTTTTCCGCAGTATGCATAACTGTGCATAGTATGCAGATTTTCACTTTACATGGAATACCCGGATGGCCTATAGTTGTAACTGATTTTTAACATCTTTATGACTTGATTAAAATTAACCTAAAGTTAAGACTGGATTAATGTAAGGAGCTCATGTGACAACAATGTAGCTTACTAAAGTTTCAAACTTTTAGTGACATACTCTGTTTTACATACTTTAAAAGAAAAATAGCAGGCTGTATTACAGTATACTCCTGTAATAGTATACAGTAAGCAGTTAGTATTAGCACACTATGACACACTAAATATAATTTAGCCTACTAGCGATCAGATAAAATAATGATTCAAGTTGGTGTTGTCTCATATTTGTTCATATTACTCCTGGTTCATTCGTCACACTTGCAAGCCCGTCTATTGGTCCAATGAGGGTTTCCGATAATACGGGGAAGGTTTCTCTGTGTATTACTTGTCTTTCCTTTTCGCAACACAACAAGAATAAATGCAATATATTTTCTCACATGTATTGACTCGTAAAACTAAAGGTCAAGTGCATTGCATTATGGGGTACAGTATTCTGAGCAAGTGCCTTATAGTTGTATACTAAAGCAAATTTAGGTCATCCAGGTATTTTATACATCCAGAAAAGTTGCATGCAGGGTACGGTATGCATTCTGCAGATGTAGTCTACTTTGCGTAGTATTGTTGTGTGTTATTTTTGAAGCCGCACTCAGCTGTCAGCTGCAATAGATGTTTTTAAAGTTTTTTTTTTGTTTAATCCCCTGAGTCACTTGAAGTCACACATCATCAAGTGAGACACTTCATCAGCGAGACACATTTGGACGTCAATATTTCATGTATTTGATATTTTATGATGTTTGTTTTTCTTTTTCTCATACTCATACAGGACACAGGTGTGGGGAAATCAAGTATTGTGTGTCGATTTGTTCAAGATCACTTTGACCACAACATCAGTCCAACGATAGGGTAGGGGCATCTGTTTACTAAAAATCATATTTATAGAGATTTACACACAAGTGAAGCATGAGACCACCTTCTTTCTGCTCTGCTGGTTGAATCTGTGTCTAAATATTCCTTTATGAGTCAAACACTCCGGAGCCAACACTGAACTGCTGATTCCGAGTCAGTTTGTTTGTCTCCTCTCAGTTTCGTTCACATCAGCACACGCTGGTTTCTCTGTTGGGTTAGTCATTACTTTTAGAATAGAGAATATTTTTAGCTTTTCTGTTTTTGCACCGTTTGCACTTTAAACAGAAGCTCTTGCAAAATATTGTTTTTATTTTAGTCATGGTTAACATTGTCATTTCCTCTTTGAATGATGTCTGTATAATATAAGTTTAGGGCATTGTGCATTTTTGCTTTTTTATTGTTTATTATTCATTTTTTTTATTGCATTTAATACACACTGCCTGGACCCCCCAAAAAAGTCACTGTTTGGATCATTATTGCAGTGATTATTATGTTTCTAGCATGTTATTTTTGGCAACAGGCAACAGTGTGTGTAGCTTTTCATTTCTTAAACACCCATGTAGGAAGACACATCATGGCCATATTCCAGGATGACAATATCAAGATTCATCAGGATCAAACTGTGAAAGAATGGTTGCGAGGAGCATGAAGAATCATTTTCACACATGAATTAATCCTCTGAGTCCAGAGCTTAAATTCAGTGACGTCTCTGGGATGTGCTGGAGGAGACTTTACAGAGTGCTGGACTCTTGCATTGCCAATACACGATCTTTACCAAAAATTAATGCAACTCTTGATGGAGATTACATCACAACATATATTTCCATGAGGTGCATGAAACATAATCACTGCGATAATGATCCAATCATAGACTCTTACAAATTTGCCTATTTAAATCCAAACAGTGACTTTTTTGTGTGTGTGTATTACCATATTTGTATCCTAATGATATAGATAATTATTTGTTTTTTCAGTGCATCATTTTTAACTAAGACCGTCCCATGTGAAAATGAACTTCACAAGTTTCTGATCTGGGACACCGCAGGGCAGGAGCGGGTGAGAACGTCTAGTTGTTTAATTCATAAATTAGAGTTTAGGTGTATGAATGTTTTATGTAAAGTTTGTCTCTAACCTTGTTTCTGCGGCCTCTATGGTCAATATCATATATGTATACATGTGCTTTACTCATTTATGTGTTTGTTTTTATTTCACCAAAGATCATTATTTTCTTCCTTAATGCATGCATTTGTGTTTAGTTGATCTTTGAGCAGATTCATGCATCTACTTCTGTCTTAAAGCTTCATACAACCACACAAATAATACAAATAAATGAAGCACCATCAGTTCTCTGAGATAGTTAACTCCCACTCCATCCCATGATCCATAGCGTTCAGCTTCTGTTCTCCACCCACATATACACACAACGGATTCCTGTCCGTGTATCTGTGCCCTTTAATTCCCAACTTAAAGCAGTAGTTCGCTCAAAAAGGAAAATTCTGTCATTTACGTTTGGAACATCTTGTGAGTGAGTAAATGATGACCGAAGTTTATTTTTGGATGAACTATCCCTTTAACACAAGATTAAAGGATGCGAGACAATTCTACGTCAGACCTTTGTCATCAGTTAGAGAAATTTCATTTCGTTTCCAACACACACTCACAGTTCAGAGTTCACTGTAGGGGTGACTCATTGGGTGCGGTGGAAATGTGTGTGTGTGTGAGTTTGAGAAAGTGCTGGCATGACTTTGTGTTCACGTCTTTGTTCACTATTAGCATGTGCATCTGTTCAGATCGCTCTGAAAAAAAGGCGTCCCCCTTTTGAACTCGCTCAGACGTAATTGCCGTCTACTTCTTTACAGCAAATCTGCATCTCCTGCATCTGTCTGAACCAAAACCAGCTCAAGTGATCCTAATGTGCTTTATTTATCATTAATGCAGTTTACAGTAACTGTGAGTGGTGTTTTCCGGTGCAAACCTTGCCTGAAGTATGAGCAATAGTGATGTTTGCCTTATTTAAAACGTAACATGTATGTTAATATAGTAATCAAAATGAAATTTTACAATCTTTAAAAGCTCCCAACGTTAACAAAGTGTATCTTATTTTTCTCCAGTTTCATTCGTTGGCTCCCATGTATTACAGAGGCTCTGCAGCAGCCGTCATTGTGTATGACATCACAAAGCTCGTAAGTGTGCGTCATCAGTAGGCGCGTTTCCATTACAGATTTGCGCAAAACAATTTTTTTTTTTTTTTTTTTTAAATTGTATTATTATTATTATTATTATTATTTTTTTTATTTTTTTTCCTTTCTTTTTTTTTTTTTTTTTTTTTTCTAAATATCGATAAAAAACTATTGCGAAATGACGGCGTTTCCATTAACCGATGTTATGCGACTAAAACGTCATTTTTTCCTCTCGCGATAAGTCATTCCAAAAATCATGGCAACGGACTTGGTAAGTTTATATACCAAGTTTATATATCACAGCCACGTACTGCACTAGACATTATTATTATTAATGGAAGGAAACGTAGGCGTGTTTTCCAAGCATTAATGGTAAGGAAAGACCCTTATACTGTGAGCGGCACATATGAGGTGTTTCTGGGTTTTTCTCCCTCATTTCTGCTTCGAGGTCTTGATTGTGGCATTTCTTTGAGGTTGAGAATCCAGTATTCCTGTAATTCTTCTGTCTTTTATGAATTTAATAAAGAACTCTGTCTCGTATTCTGTCCAAACACACCGCGTCATCTAAGTCAGGTGACTGTAAATGCGCAAAAACTGTTTCCATTGCAGTTTTGCGAAATATTCCTTTTTCGAATTGCCTGAAAAACACCTCATGCGAGCGTAAAAACTTTTAGGCGATAAATGAGAGTTTTTGCGAAATTGACGTGTTTCTATTGGGCGTATTCGCAATTTCAATTTGCGCAATTTGAAGGGTAATGGAAACGCGGTTAGTGTGTTTGTGCAATTCCTTTCCAAGTTGTTTCTATTTAAAAAGCATGTTTAACTGTGTTTAAGATGCAGTTTACGGAAATATGTCATTGTTTATTTGTTTATAATTGTTGGAGAAAACAAACATTTTGAAAATAGATTTTACACCTCTTTTGCATCTCAGTTGTTTCTCTGATCTGTGAAACAGCAGCTTGTGTTTTTTGTGTCTGGTTTCTGCAGGACTCTTTCCAGACGTTAAAGAAGTGGGTAAAGGAGCTGAAGGAACATGGGCCAGAGGATATTGTCGTGGCCATAGCAGGAAATAAGAACGATCTGGGTGACATCAGGTTGATAAAAACCCTCTTGCTCTCTCTGAGAACGTATTATATTCTGTGAAGTTTCTTTCCAAAGCTGCTCCTGCTTAGATTTTCACGTCTTATACATGTATATATTGTGTGATAATTGTACTTGAAGTTGACATGAAATGAAAACTGACCCTGTTGACAATCTTAAAACAGAAACTGCTCTTATGTGCATGATTCATAAGTGCATGTTATTCCAAAGAAATTAAAGTATAATCTTTCATCAAAATGTAATAACTTGCGATCCAGTCAAATCCTAATGGATAAACTGGACTGTCGGTCTTTGCGTCTGTGTAATTATACAACATTTGCAGGCAGTCTGTTTTCGATGAACCCCTTTGGTGTTTGTTTCGGTCCTGCCCTTGCTTGGATGTCTGTGAGCAAGCTCATTATTTACTCATATTCAATGTTTTTTTATTTTTTTTAGGGAAGTTCCAACTAAAGAGGCGAAAGATTTTGCAGAGTCAATTGCTGCCATATTTATGGAGACCAGTGCCAGAAATGCAGTTAACATAGAGGAGCTGTTCCAGAAAATCAGTAAGTATCACTAGAGCCCGACCGATATGGATTTTTGGGGGCCGATACCGATAAAAAAAGCCAGATACCGATATATCGGCCGATATTATTTATGTGTATATTATAATACAGTAGTAATATTATTTATGTGTATTATAGTACAGTACCAGTCAAAAGTTTGGACACACTTTCCTATTGGTGTGTACAAACTTTTGATGGGTACTGTATATAGAATACACAGTATAAACAGAATAAATATATAAACGTTTTGCGATCACTCAAATGTGGTTATCAAACACTTGTGTGACAAAGATATGTAATGGAGGCAGGGTGAATGATAGAATGAGAATGATACATTTGAGCTGTAACCAAACTAGTTTGCATTGCATGTTATATTATATTATATTCTAAATACGGTTGCATAATCTTCACTGACGACTTTGTCTTTTAATTTAGTCACGTTATATAAAACATAACTTGTATCAATAAATATATCAAAAGTGTCACTGACAAAACCTTATTATCTTCTATTTTTAGTCTTAATTCCTCTAATCTCTACCAGTGGAGCAAGATCTCAGATCTTTTTACTAAAGTAAAATTAATAATATCATAATGAAAACGTACATATGTACAGTACTTTTATACTATTTTAAATAAGTAGTAAGCAAAATGTACTAAACGTGAAACTAGGCTACTCTTAATGCAAAATGGCCCTATATAAAGTGTTATAATTATATAAATTATTGGAATATTGCTTGATGTTGTAACATAGCGTTATAGGCAGAATTAGCTTTAACACTTGTCTACACCGGACGCGGCCGTTATTGCTCGCGTCGCAACAGCTGTTTACCCTAGACGCGAAAAAGCGCCCTTTACAAAGCAGAATGGGGCATCAGTTTACTGTCGGAGATTTGTCGCTCGCATTTTAATCAATGTTTCATCAACCAATTGCCTGGATTAGTAAATATAGCAGACAATATAATCAGGACTTCTCAGCTGCGCGCTTGTAATAGTCACAAGCTCACACAATACGTGACAGAGGCTGGTAGCAGAGAAATCAATTCTGTGAATTACACTGCGCAAATCAAAAGTAATAGGCTACTACCCACCGGATGAAGAAGGGTTGGCTCTCAACAGAACATAAAATATTCATTTTATTTTATTTTTCGTGTTCGCATTTATGAGGAAAAAACAATGTTACGGACGTGACAAGCTCTGAAAGCGGCACTAAAGTGCTTTAAAACTTTCACAGAGACCTCAAACAGAAAGCACAAAGCCTTTCATTAAAGTGAATTTCATTTTGTATAAATTGTACCTTAATTTTAATCAATGTTTCATCAACCAATTGCCTGGATTTAATAAATAAGAAGTAAATATAGCGGACAATAGATAATCTCGACACGGAGGTGCCGTGAACTGCAACTCGTCTCATAAATGAACCAAAACTCAGCGTATAGACCTGAGAAATATATCTATATTGAAATGTCTACTTTTAAACAGAACAATTCAAAACGAAAGACAGACTGCTCTCTGCTTATGTAATCCGTATGAAATGTGCATTTCTCTCTGGCGTGTTCACTGAAGATCGCGAGTCAGCGTCGTCAACTTTGCAGCCGACACTGACTGAAAACACTTGTTTATTAATAAACAATTAAAATGTCTCCTTGCTATATTTGATGTATTCATAATCATTACTTTTGCCAGTTCTTTGTGACAGCTTTTAGGTGCTTTATTGGCAGCGCCATCCTTACATAAATCACCGCACCCCGCATTTTTTTAAATAATCATTTATCGGCCATTATAAATGCCGATACCGATAGTTAGGAAAATGCCTAATATCGGCCGATAATATCGGCCCGCCGATATATCGGTCGGGCTCTAAGTATCACTAAAACTAGTCAAGTGTCCACGCTACACCTGACCCACCGTAGCAAACCCGAAACGCTACAGGTTTATTTTCAGTTTTTTTATTAAACATTTACTTACAAAATACAAAAGTGAAAAGACATAAGCCAGAAAGGAAAGCCAGAGGTTCAGGGACTGATAAATATTACAGCACATTTGAATTAAGAGACAGAAAGAAAGACAAATAAATAAATACAAACAAAAAATAAAATAAAAAATGAGGAAGAAAACAATTCTCCCCACAAAACATAAAATAATAATAATAATAAAAAATGTAAGCTGCAAGCAGCATTTATCGGGGTTCAAGCAGTTAAGGCCTTTAAGCACACAAGCATCAAAAGACATTAAATTTTATTTAGCAAGCATGTAACCACTGACATAATAGATGGAAAACACCATTTACAGCCAATACAGGCAATGTACCATAGGAAATATATGGTTTTAAAGCTTTTTAACAGCTTTTTATGGGTCTGGTTCCGATTGGGCGAAAAACCAGGGACTAGTTCGCCAAAGTAGGTTTTGGACAAAATTGGCCGAGAATCTAGGACAAACTGTCTAGGAGTTATGAGCAATTTAGTAAATGTGGTCATTATAGCGCCACCTATGGGCCAATCTGGGTCATATTTTGATAACCTCTCCTCGATTTTTGTACTACCATCTGGCAAAGTTTCAAGGTTCCAGCTCTTACGGTTTGGGCTGCACGATGCGTTTTACGGCAGAAGAAAAATAAGAATAAAAATCGGTACAATTACAATAGGGTTTCAGCACTTTGTGCTTGAACCCCTAATTATACAAAAACGCCAAAAAATGCGAAATGCTACAGCTATAGGGATTGCTAGAGAATGTTTTTTCTCTGTATCATCATCATCATCTCCCTCATTTACTCTCATTTTCCAGTATTTTGTGAAGCGTTCTCAAGTTAGTGATTTACTATACTAATAGAAAAGTTATTTAAAGGTGACATAATGCCCCTTTTCACAAGATGTAATATAAATCTATGGTGTCCCAGATCATTCATTATAGCTTGTCAAAGTTGCCCCCTTTTTGGGTGTGAACAAAAACGCGCTGTTTTTGTGTGTCTGTCCCTTTAAATGCAAATGAGCTGCTGCTCTCCGCCTCCGTTCAGAAGACGGCCGATCCTTCTCACGAGCTTCGGATACTCGGCAATAACAAAACACGCTAATTTCAGTCAAATTTCAGAAATAACAGTAGCGGAGTGCAGCCTTACGGAGAGACTCAGGAAGAGGTTGCAACTTTTAGACGCACCTGGACGTGATGAGTGGTTAGTGGATACAGTTATGTAGTTGTTGTGGAGTTACATTGATTAATCTCATCGACTTGCATGTACCTTCATGTTTAACTTTTACACAAGTTGACAGTTCCCTGAGGTCTTTATAAGACAGCTGTGAATTTTTTTTTTTTCAGAACAGAACAGTTCAGAACTCAAACTTTAATGCCATTGCATTAGAGCTGGTTACACTGTTGTCACTGGCTAAAACCAAATGGCGGCGCCGTGGGTGGAAAATGTGCAGATTAAGGGTTCAGTAATATGTTTCTGATCTGCTTATTTTTTTACATGCTTGCAGAGAAAGGCTTACCAAAACAAAGTTACCAGGTTTCACTTTTCATGTTTTCTGGGTTGGTAGATGCACCGGGGACCCGATTATAGCACTTAAACACGGGAAAAGTCAGATTTTCATGATATGTCCCCTTTAAAGGGGTAGTAGTTCACCCAAAAATGAAAACTGTCATCATTTACTCACCCTCATGTTGTTCCAAACCTGTGTGAGTTTCTTTCTTCTGTTGAACACAAAGGGATAGTTCACCCAGTTACTTCTTCTAAGGTGGTGCTTTACAGGGTTGAAAGGGTTGTTAGGGTGGAGGGTGTCCATAAACCCTTTCAAACATGGTCAAACTAGCTTTAATTCAATGCTTTGAGTGATGTATAGCTTTTATAAAAATATGATGAAATGCCAATTTACATAAAAACACACTAATGCGCAATATTGCTTTTGTAAAATTATGAAATGGCAATTTACATAACACACTAATGCTCAATAACTACACTACTGTCCAAAAAATTTAAGGGGCAGTATGTTTTAAAAAAAAATTTTTTAAGAAAATAATATTTTTATTCAGCAAGGATTCATTAAATTGATCAAAAGTGAGAGTAAAAAAGACAAATACAATGTTATAAAAGATTTCTATTTTAAATAAACTGTTCAAAAACAACTGTTTTCAACATTGATGATAATCAAATTATTATTTAAATTAAAATGAATATTTTACAATATTTAATTTTTTTACTGTATTTTATTTAAATAAATGCAGCTTTGGTGAGATTAAGAGACTTCTTTCAAAATCATTAAAAACTCTTACCGACCCCAAAATGTCATGGCTTTGCACAGTAATAAATGTATGCAAGTTAAAATAACTCCTTTAGTGGAGTATTTCATTCTAGCCGTCCGCGACGATGACGCAACGCTAATTTTAACGTGTTGCAAATATTTCTCAGTCATCTCCATCACCTCTGTGTCACATCTGACATCAGTTTGTGTTTTGAAAGATTGAGTTTCATTATGCTAGCGGCCGCTGTATTTAATCTAATGCAGTGACATGCGCACACTAACTAGACGTGGCTTAATTGTTCACGTTCTCGCATCTGTGTGCAGGTCGACAGATCCCTCCGCTGGAGAACACGGACGCTGACAGTCACGAATCCTTTAAACTGACACGACAGCCTCCTCCCTCCACCAAACGCTGCTGTTAGACATCCGCAAGTCACTACAAACACCCTAGAGCGTGATTTCCTGTGGGATCTGACCCGTGTGCTGCATAGATTGGGATCAAATTAAACAAATCAAGGTGTGTTAATGTTAATGATGAGGATACAGTCAAATGACTGACAAACATGTACGTTACAGTAGAAAACAGCAATTGCTGCTGAACAGTTATATACCAAGTCACAATGTTTTCTGAATATTGCAGTGATGCTGAGCAACTTTGAGAGGTGAGTTATCATGACTTGAAATAGACTTAATATCAAGTTTTTTTTAAATGCAATATTGTGTTTTTTTTGTTTTTTTATGTGTGCAATATTGTATAATTTAAACGCTGTCTGTCCAGTAGTAGTTAGTGCTGTGTTTACACAATAATAAGTGCCTTAGAAATGCCTTTTTAATGTCGTTTCGACACATAGATGTAAAAACAAAAGCTTTGATTGGTTATTTCTAATCTGGCTTCTTACAATGACATAGGATCGAGTGATGTAAATGACATACAGAGTCGCAAATATGTTGGTCACACTTTGTATTACAGTGTTTATGTTATTACTCTCCTAAAAATAAAGGTTCTTTATTGGCGTTGATGGTTCCATAAAGAACCTTTAACATCCATGGAACCTTTACATTCCACAAAAGTTTCATTATAGTGGAAAAAGGTACCTCTGATTATTAAAATGCTCTTTGCACCAAGAAAAAAATGGTTATTTTCAGAACTGGTCACTGAACGTTTCTTTGAGGATCCTAAAATGGTTCTTCTATGGCATTACTGCGAAAACCCCCTTTTGGAACTTTTATTTTTAGGTTTTCTATGCATAATACTAATAAACCACATATGTTTAATGCCATTTTTTCTTCCGTAGTGCTGTGTGTAATTGCACATAGTTACTGTTGTTGTTTTTAGAATTAATTCATTATATGGGCACGGTAAAATTAAGCGTTACCAATTTATTTATCCTGGGAAAGTGAGTTACTTAGTAATTATAATTTTGGTTATTTGTTCATCTATTAAAACTTTTTACAATTTTCTGTTAAATCTATTTGATCTATGTATATCTAGATAGATATGGATCACAAATAGATATATTTATCTATAAATCTATTAAAACACCCAGTATTAAGTGAAATATTTACCCCTTTATTAAACAAAACAAATGTGAGAGATCAGCCACCAGAGGGCACAGTTGACTTAACTGTGAACAACAGTTTTGTTAGTATTTTTGCGAACTTCTGCTTACCTGTTGCTGTCAATGGAAAAGAGGTTGACTCAACTGTTTGTTTTTATCCCACTAGAATGTGGGTTTTTGGTCAAAAAAAAAAAAATTTTTCAATGGTTCTGACAAAATTCTGGTCATCTGTTAAACAGGCACACTTATTAGCTGATCACTAAATTTGTACAACATTTCCTCCAAAAAGTTTAAACTGTGATTCGGCTGTGCTATCATTACTTTACATAAAGCATCTCGACCATATTCGCACAGCAACATTCGCTGAACCAGTGGCGAGTTTGGGACAGGGCTATTTGTTTGACCGACCGGGACTCTGCCATTGGTTGGGTCATTATTTTTGCAATTCCATTTGGATGAGACTAGTGCTTCAGAAATGGCACACTTCACCTTTAAGGCTAAAAGCATAAAAGCAGGGTAATTGTGCGTGCTCTTGCATTATCAGCCTACCTCGGTGTGGTTGCGAGTGGATTGATTACCTGCCCTTTAGTTTTTCAATTCTGTAATCGGAGTGATCTTTTCTGTCAATCACAGCTGGCAAAATCACAACATTACATGCAGTGTATAGTTCTATACACTAATAAATCAATCGTCACAGTCATCATTGATAAAGAATCACATGCAATATATATAACATTTAATATGAGTATATCTATATAATTATATCTCTTTTCTAAAATAAACGTTTGAAGGATTCAAATTTATAGTGTGAATTCACATATATGCCTTAACCTTGCAAATTCGCTCTGAATCGCAACAGAACTGGATGAGATCTGGTTATAATGGTTCCAATTATACATTTTGTACATAATTCTAAATTTGTACTTTTAAAACCTACCTTTTGTTAGTTAACTTAATTTTTTTCTTTTATGTGATGCTGTGACAATGGTATCCAACACATTTTGTACCAGATGTCGTCAATAAACTACAAATGTTTGCTTAAAATGTTCGTATTTTCTTCGTATTATATAATTATTTTGATTTATGAGTATCGCTACAGATTTGGACAGTGTTGAAGATGTTATTGTTTTAGAAGATAAAAAGCACAGTTTCTAGTGGATAGTTCATATCCAAAGTTTACAGTACAATATGATTTTATAAATCCCTAAGGGGCAATTTCTGTCCAGTGTCTTTTTTTCCTCTTTAAGTGAACTACGGATCTAAACTTTTCTTCATGCCTACTGTATTTCAGCAGTAGTTTTTCCTGAGCAAAATAATAGTGTTGACGACCATGTTGACTCAAAAACAACACGAAATCACATTCGGATTAACCTATCAGTCAAAAGTTTGGACACACTTGACTGAATTTATGTTTTGCAGGATTAAAAAAAAAAAAACTTTTGGAATTATTTTATGTGCCTATGATTTGTGTCTTTAATTCAATTATCTATGCATGTACTGTATATACACTGCCATTCAAAAGTTTGGGGTTGGGAAGATTTTTGAAAGAAGTCTTATATATGATGCTCACAAAGGCTGCATTTATTAATAAGAAAAATACAGTAAAAACAATAAAATATTGAGAAATATTATTACAATTTAATATAGCTGATTTCTATTGGAATATATTTTGAAATGTAATTTATTCCTGTGATCAAAGCTGAATTTTCAAGCATCATTACTCCAGTCTTCAGTGTCACATGATCCTTCAGAAATCATTCTAATATGATGATTCGCTGCTCAAGAAACACTTCTGATTATTATCAATGTTGAAAACAGTTCACATGCTTCATATTTCCGTGGAAACCGTGAGATACGTTTTTTCAGGATTCTTTGATGAATAGAAAGTTCAAAGGTAAAGTATTTGAAATAGAATTATTTTGTAACATAAATGTATTTACTCTTAATCTTGATTAATTTAATGCATTCTTGCTGAATAAAAGTCTTAAAATCTTTTTTTTTTTTAATCTTGACCCTAAACTTTTGAACAGCGGTGTATATTAATGTATTTATTATCATTGTTTTTTTTTGTGTGTGATGAATTGGACAACGTAATGAAGAAAGAGCAGCAAACGAGTGTCCAGCATACATGGACGTATCATGAACCATTCTGTAGCTTTCGACTGGTACATCATGCGTGGCTTCTTTGAGGCGAGTGGAATCTAAATCACACTATTAGGTGTTCCTCAGGGTTCGGTGCTTGGTCTTCTTCTCTTCACAATTTACACACGCATCACTGGGTCCCAGGCACATCAATTTTTGTATTACTGCTGCACTGACAACACTCAACTTTACTTCATATTTTAGCACCTTGCTATATGGTTGCTAGGGTGTTCTGAGTGGTTGCTATACGGTTGCTTACTGACCCAAGTTAAAGTCTTTATGATATATTCTGGTCTCTACAGATATGGCTCGGCTCCCCTCTTCAAAGTTTATGGGATTTCTTTTTCCTTTTTTGTTATCCACCAAGTGGAAATGGTAAGTCTAATCCTTAGAAAAGTTATTGCACACGTCAACAAGCTGTACAATTTGAGATATCATGTTTTAGCACAAATTGTGTGGCATGAGATGAGACATAAGCAACAGCAAAGATGTTAGGCTTAGTAAGCACAACGACTCTTCTTTAATCATCTTGTTTGTCACATCACAGTAGAAGTCAAAATAAGCAAGCCAAACAAGTTTTTTCCTATACTTATTTTTAACGTAAGAGTGGACATTTGTAAACTCGCATATGCAAGGCTTCTGGTTTCATCTGCTTCCAGTTATTTTAGCTGTACAAAACAACTTAAAATGCTGCTTGATATTGCAAACTGGTATTATCAAATTATTTTAATGTATTGTCAAATTTATAAACGCACTGTGCAAATAGTTTTATTGTTTACTGCACTTTTGCTATTCTTCTACCTATCGGCATGTGAATAAAAATTCTCACACAATTACAGAAAATATATGGAGGCCAATTTCCACCACATAAGATAAATCTTTTTGTAAATTATGACATAATTATGAGATTAAAGTCTGTTTTTGTCATAATTTCAACTTTGTATGCCATCGTTTTGATTTAGTATGATTGTCATTTTTCTTTTTATTATTTCGACTTTTCATCTAGAATTAGTATTTGATTATTTACTTTTCATCTCATAAATATGACTTGGAAAGTTGAAATTATGACAAAATGTCGCTCATAATTATTACATTTTGTCTCAATTTCTACATTAATTAATATTTTAGTCCATCTGTAGTCAATTTAATCCCTTAAAACTCATCTTTGATCACCAAAATTACATATTTAAATGTTTTTTTTTTCCCTGTGAATTTTTTTTTTATTCATGCCTTAAAATAGCTTGAATGTAACTATATCCTTGCTTCATTTAGTATACGAGGATACATTAATATGCAAATGAGCCCCGTCTCCACTCACTCGTACACGGTTGTTATAGAAGTCGATGTATCAGAGTAGTAATGCGACTAATGAATCACTCTCTACGATGAACACATACTGGTAATTGATATGATCAGCCTTTGGTTTGACTAAGTTAATAATAACAGATAATAATGTGTTGCTAATGTTACACAAACCATGTTCCCATTTGCCATCACAGACTCAGACAGCTGCCTTCTAAAAATCAGCATCCTTACAAAAGCTTATAGGCATATAGTTCATCATAATAAACATCATACAGTATACATTTCACCCGCTATATTGCTAAATGTACCCGATGATATGCATATCCCGATGTTAATGATATGCAAAAGCCCATCCCCCTCGTGACGTGATTGGTTACAAGGTAGTTTGTGACGTCAGAAACACCAGCGAATTCAAACCGTTTTTAAGGCTGTCTTTGGTGCACTGCAGTTTTAAGGAGAAAATACTTGTTGACGATGAATTTGAACAATTTGTCTTACAGATTATTAAAAACAACATTAAAAGCTTGATTTTCACCACAGGTGGTCTGTAAGTCACAATTTTGACCTAGTATGTCATCATTTTGACATTTCATCTCATAAATACGACTTAGCATGTTGTAATTTCGATTTTTTTAAGTCATAATTATGATTTACATGAAGTTCCGTTCCCTTTTTAGATTGTGATTTTGTGGCCAGTGATATTTGAAGGGTTTTACCTAGTCTGCTAGGTCAATGCTATGTCAAGCACAACTTGATCTGAAGTTCAAGTATTGTTTTGACTAGAAACCTTTGGAAAACACTTGAAAAGGAAAGGAAATGGAACATTGTCTTGTTTCTGCCAGGAAAATAAAGGCTTTTTTGTTCTGTGGAAATTACTCTTTAAGCTCAACTAACTCTCTGGTTGACCCCGCAGACTCTCTCTCATCTCAGGTAAAACGCTCGTAATACCCGAGTGACCTTTGTGATGGCCGAAGGTGACGCAGGTGTCCTTTGCCGGTGGGCGTTTGTGACAGGTTGACGTTTGGGTATATTACACTCTTCTCCACGCTTCTCCTTGTGTTTAACAGATCCACGTGCGGACGCCCACTGCTAGCCTGGACTTTCTCACTGAGGAGACAAGTGGGCGATTCAAGAGAGGAGAGCGGAACAAAATAACTTGTGGCCAAATGTCAGTAAATGGTGTAGCCCGCATCACCATGGGAACGAGCTGGGAAGAGACAACAACAGGGAAGCAGGTTTTCACTGTGCAGTTTCCTGAGATGATTTCACGCCGGGTTCAGATGTTATTGTCATCCGCGCTTTGTGCGCAATGAATGACTCCTTTTCTACCTCAAAGTACCTGGAAAAAAAATGGCCTCTATTTTTGTCTGAGCTCTGCTTTTAGTAAAAAGGTCACCGAATGAGTTTGATTGTGAGTCTTTACTCTTTGCACAGTGGTGTGAATGGATGTTAAAATAGAGTTGTGTGCTTCATGGCTGTAACCATTTAGTTTCTGTCATTGTAGGCCGCTGTAGATGTATGTGGAGGCAGTGGCTTCATCCCTCCTCCTCCTCCTCCTCCTCCTCCTCTTCCTCCCAGAGTTCAGCTGGGTTCAGTAAGTGTGAGAATACCCCGGCAGAGATCATTAGACCTGTTGTTTACACTGCTTGTTAAAATATCATTCCGTGACATTTTCTCAAACATGTTTGGTGGCACCTGCACTTGTTAAAATAAAGGTTTCCAAATGGCAGAGCAAGTTCCTGTGATGCCTATGGATTACAAGAGCTATAACCTTTATTTTAATCAGTGGTTGCCAACGATTTCGTCTTGAACAACTCAATATTCGAAGACTACTCAAATAAGCTTATATTTCATCTGGTGTGTTCCACTATAATTATGATAAAGCAGACTGTTTTCAAACTTTTTATCAACAGAAATTGGGAGTGTCAATATACATGGAAATAGTTTGTCATCTTTATCTTATTGTTTGTTATATTTATTTGCCTGGTCAATGTCTTTGTAGGTTTTGGTTCTTTTGCTGGAGTGGAACTACTATTAAAGTGTAAGTGATTTCTGAGAAACACTGTTGATATTTGAAATCAACCCAAACAAACACGCCCCTTACTTCATTGCTTCACAAACACACAATGCAAGAGCGAATGTCTCTTTATCATATACCCCTTTTCCACCAAAAAAGAACTGGTCCGGAACTGGTCCTGGTTCAAAGTTGGTTCAACTTGCGAACCTTCTCAGAACCTGTTTGTTTTTCCACTGACTAGAGAGCCCAGCGAACGACGTCGTTACGTCACTGTGTACGTTGCCATACGTCTTAGCTTTCGCCAACTTCAAGCATAACAATTACAATGGCGGCCTACATCGTCTTTCTTCAAATGTTTCTCCTGGCTTTGCGATCCTATATTGGGGTCAGAAGAAGACGTTTAGAACACATTTGTGGGTACTATACGGTTATCCGGACCACATGTGATGACCTACCCCAACCCCGCCCCTAAACCTACCCGTCACTGGGGTTACGACCAACCAAGAGCGGTTGTGGTCACATGTGGTCAGGTGTGGTCCGGATAACCGTATAGTACCCATTTGTGCAGCTCGTCTGGATTACTATAGACGGAGGTTACGTTCGAGAAGAAGTTCGACAATAACCCTGCTCCCAGCCCCCGACGTAAGCATGACGTGGTAAAAGAACGGTTCTAGTCCAGCAAAGAGTTTGTGCCGCTTTGGAACCAATTTTCCTGGCCGAGAACCGGTTCTTTGGCTGTCGAAACACAAAGAACTGGTTCGCGAGTAGGCACCGGCTCCGAACCGGCACCAGCACTGCCTTGGTGGAAAAGGGGTAATAGCTGAAGAGAAGCAAAGCAAAATAATCTTTAATGAAAAATAAAGCAATGATGATGAACGAATGGAAGAACAAAATATGAGCATTCAGTGCACAAGAGTTGGTTGTTAGTCGCCAGCAGCTCAGGACAAACAATGACGCTCAACTGTCCTGTTAGCTAACATTACAACAACATTATATCTTGGTTCTCTGAAACGTAGTAAAATGTTACTCATGTATGGAGCAGAAACAACGCAACCTTAGCGTCCGATCTTGCTTGGGTCTCTCCAGCGCTGGAAAGCTTTTCCAATATTAACGCAGGTCCTGAAGCTCTTGCCTGGTCATAACCCTCCTTTCTCCAGTGATATTCCTTTTCTCTTTGGTAATGTCTCTCAGCCATCTCTCTTTTCTACAGTCTTTTTTCAAATCTCCCTCTTGCTCACTCTCTCTCCTCCCCCTTCATGAGTGGACACACCCCTTACTGCTGATTGGCTCAGTCTCCTCTCCCATCATGTGTCCACGCCCACTACGGTTGTTTGGCTCACTCTCTCCTTCCCCATAATGAGTGGGCATGCCCCCTACTGCTGATTGGTTCACTCTCTCTCACCCCCCATCATGAATGGACACGCCCCCTACTGCTGATTGGCTCACTCTCTTTCACCCCCCATCATGAATGGACACGCCCCCTACTGCTGATTGGCTACAAGTATGTTGTGCTGTTCAATGCAATCCACTTTCAACAGAATTTCTCAGAAATCGCTTACTGCACCTTTAACTGTGCATTTCCTTGAAAATAATTGCACACCTTAGAACGTCCATCAACCAATCAGAATCAAGCACTCAACATATAAATATTACTTGTTATTAGTTTGTGTTAGCTAATGCGTCAATAGATGAGACCTTTTTGTAAAGTGTTACTGTTGATTTGTATTCCTGTAGTGTGGACACTGCTGTTGAACAGAAGATTTTACACAAGTATAAAAACAATGTGTCCATATTTGGATGTTTCTGATCGTTGTCTTGAATTGGTCTGAAGCTGTCACCCCCTCTGTGATGATAGACTTTAAATCTGTAAGCACTATCATCACTGCTTAATGTGCCGCAGTTGGAAATCCGCTTTTGTTATGCGACAGTTAAAATTTCATTATCTCAGATGTGCATAATACTTTCTGTATATAAAAGTACAGTCTATAATTAATACCTGGACCCCTCTATTTTTCCTCATTGTTAGAAAACACTGTGGGTGAAACCACCAATCTGCTTTTGCAAGATCATCTGGGCATTTGTATGCACATGAAGACTTTTTAGATGGACTAGAAATGAAAGCATACTGCGTGACAGTAGCTCAGCCCATGATGCATCCTGGGAAATTAGAGTGAATGTGATCACCATGGTACTTTCATAGCCATAATGCTCCTCACCTCTCCAGGCAATTAGTTAATTGCATTTTAATGTTAAGCTCAGACAGCAGATGAGAGAGAGAGAGAGAGAGAGAGAGAAGGGAGGCTAATAAAACAGTGTACCTGGAGATGCGACATTAAAAACAATTTGTGTTTTGAGTTAATTCTTAAATCAATACATTTAGGCTACCTGATAAGCAAAATGACAACATATTGGTCTTGCTTTATGAAAAATGTATTAGTAATGAATTGTTTATTATTTAAAAAAGAGCAAATACACTATATTGCCAAAAGTATTGGGACACCCCTCCAAATCATTGAATTCAGGTGCTCAGTGAATTCAAGCGTGGTACTGTGATAGGTTTCCACTTGTGCAACAAGTCCATTCGTGAAATTACCTCACTACAAAATATTCCACGGTCAACTGTTAGTGGTATTATAACAAAGTGGAAGCAATTGGGAACAACAGCAACTCAGCCACGAAGTGGTAGGCCACGTAAAATCACAGAGCGGGGTTAGCATGGGATGCAATGGTGTAAAGCGTCTGATGCAGTGGTGTAAAGCGTGGGATGCAATGGTGTAAAGCGTCTGATGCAGTGGTGTAAAGCATGGGATGCAGTGGTGTAAAGCGTCTGATGCAGTGGTGTAAAGCGTCTGATGCAGTGGTGTAAAGCGTGGGATGCAGTGGCGTAAAGCGTGGGATGCAGTGGTGTAAAGCGTCTGATGCAGTGGTGTAAAGCGTCTGATGCAGTGGTGTAAAGCGTGGGATGCAGTGGCGTAAAGCGTGGGATGCAGTGGTGTAAAGCGTGGGATGCAATGGTGTAAAGCATGGGATGCAGTAGTGTAAAGCTTCGGAAGCAGTGGTGTAAAGCATGGGATGCAGTGGTGTAACGTGTCGGATGCAGTGGTGTAAAGCGTGGGATGTAGTGGTGTAAAGCGTGGGATGCAGTGGTGTAAAGCGTGGGATGCAGTGGTGTAAAGCGTGGGATGCAGTGGTGTAAAGCGTGGGATGCAGTGGTGTAAAGCGTGGGATGCAGTGGTGTAAAGCGCGGGATGCAGTGTAAAGTATGGGGTGCAGTGGTGTAAAGCATGGGGTGCAGTGGTGTAAAGCGTGGGATGTAGTGGTGTAATGCGCGGGATGCAGTGAGATGCAGTGGTGTAAAGCTTGAGATGCAGTGGTGTAAAGCGTGGGATGCAGTGGAGTAAAGCGCGGGATGCAGTGGTGTAAAGCGCGGGATGCAGTGGTGTAAAGCGTTGAGTGCAGTGGTGTAATGCGTGGGGTGCAGTGGTGTGAAGCGTTGGGTGCAGTGGTGTAAAGCGTGGGATGTAGTGGTGTAAAGCGTCGGGTGCAGTGGTGTAAAGTGTGGGATGCAGTGGTGTAAAGCGCGGGATGCAGTGGTGTAAAGCGTTGAGTGCAGTGGTGTGAAGCGTTGGGTGCAGTGGTGTAAAGCGTGGGATGCAGTGGTGTAAAGCGTCGGGTGCAGTGGTGTAAAGTGTGGGATGCAGTGGTGTAATGCGTTGGGTGCAGTGGTGTAAAGTGTGGGATGCAGTGGTGTAATGCGTGGGGTGCAGTGGTGTAAAGCGTTGGGTGCAGTGGTGTAAAGCGTCGGGTGCAGTGGTGTAAAGTGTGGGATGCAGTGGTGTAAAGCGCGGGATGCAGTGGTGTAAAGCGTTGAGTGCAGTGGTGTAATGCGTGGGGTGCAGTGGTGTGAAGCGTTGGGTGCAGTGGTGTAAAGCGTGGGATGCAGTGGTGTAAAGCGTCGGGTGCAGTGGTGTAAAGTGTGGGATGCAGTGGTGTAATGCGTTGGGTGCAGTGGTGTAAAGTGTGGGATGCAGTGGTGTAATGCGTGGGGTGCAGTGGTGTAAAGCGTTGGGTGCAGTGGTGTAAAGCGTGGGATGTAGTGGTGTAAAGCGTCGGGTGCAGTGGTGTAAAGTGTGGGATGCAGTGGTGTAAAGCGCGGGATGCAGTGGTGTAAAGCGTTGAGTGCAGTGGTGTAATGCGTGGGGTGCAGTGGTGTAATGCGTGGGGTGCAGTGGTGTAAAGCGTGGGATGCAGTGGTGTAAAGCGTCGGGTGCAGTGGTGTAAAGCGTCGGGTGCAGTGGTGTAATGCGTCGGGTGCAGTGGTGTAATGCGTCGGGTGCAGTGGTGTAATGCATGGGGTGCAGTGGTGTAAAGCGTTGGGTGCAGTGGTGTAAAGCGTCGGGTGCAGTGGTGTAATGCATGGGGTGCAGTGGTGTAATGCGTTGGGTGCAGTGGTGTAAAGCGTCGGGTGCAGTGGTGTAAAGCGTCGGGTGCAGTGGTGTAATGCGTCGGGTGCAGTGGTGTAATGCGTCGGGTGCAGTGGTGTAATGCATGGGGTGCAGTGGTGTAAAGCGTTGGGTGCAGTGGTGTAAAGCGTCGGGTGCAGTGGTGTAATGCATGGGGTGCAGTGGTGTAATGCGTTGGGTGCAGTGGTGTAAAGCGTCGGGTGCAGTGGTGTAATGCATGGGGTGCAGTGGTGTAAAGCGTGGGATGCAGTGGTGTAAAGCGTGGGATGCAGTGGTGTAAAGTGTCGGATGCAGTGGTGTAAAGCGTGGGATGTAGTGGTGTAAAGCGTCGGGTGCAGTGGTGTAATGCATGGGGTGCAGTGGTGTAATGCGTCGGGTGCAGTGGTGTAAAGCGTCGGGTGCAGTGGTGTAATGCATGGGGTGCAGTGGTGTAATGCGTCGGGTGCAGTGGTGTAAAGCGTCGGGTGCAGTGGTGTAAAGCGTCGGGTGCAGTGGTGTAATGCGTCGGGTGCAGTGGTGTAATGCGTCGGGTGCAGTGGTGTAATGCATGGGGTGCAGTGGTGTAAAGCGTTGGGTGCAGTGGTGTAAAGCGTCGGGTGCAGTGGTGTAATGCATGGGGTGCAGTGGTGTAATGCGTTGGGTGCAGTGGTGTAAAGCGTCGGGTGCAGTGGTGTAATGCATGGGGTGCAGTGGTGTAAAGCGTGGGATGCAGTGGTGTAAAGCGTGGGATGCAGTGGTGTAAAGTGTCGGATGCAGTGGTGTAAAGCGTGGGATGTAGTGGTGTAAAGCGTCGGATGCACTGGTGTAAAGCACGCCGCCACTGGACTCTAGAGCAATGGAGACGTGTTCTCTGGAGTGACGAATCACGCTTCTCTGTCTGGCAATCCGACGGACGAGTTTGGGTTTGGCGGTTGCCAGGAGAACGGTACTTGCCTGACTGCATTGTGCCAAGTGTAAAGTTTGGTGGAGGAGGGGTTATGGTGTGGGGTTGTTTTTCAGGGGTTGGGCTTGGCCCCTTAGTTCCAGTGAAAGGAACTCTTAATGCTTCAGCATACCAAGACATTTTGGACAATTTCATACTCCCAACCTTGTGGGAACAGTTTGGGAATGGCCCCTTCCTGTTCCAACATGACTGCGCGCCAGTGCACAAAACAAGGTCCATAAGGACATGGATGAGCGAGTTTGGTGTGGCGGAACTTGACCAGCCTACGTCGGACTTTAACTATGGTGGTCCGAGTCCTGACCTGAACCCAATAGAACACCTTTGGGATTAATTAGAGCAGAGACTGCGAGCCAGACCTTCTCATCCAACATCAGTGCCTGACCTCACAAATGCGAAAATTCCCACAAATAAACACACTTCTAAACCTTGTGGAAAGCCTTCCCTGAAGAGTTGAAGCTGTTATAGCGGCAAAGGGTGGGCCAACTCCATATTAAACCCTACGTATCAGGAATGGGGTTTCATTAAAGTTCATGTGCATGTAAAGGCAGACATCCCAAAACCTTTGGCAATATAGTGTATCTGCGAGTCAGAAAATTAAACTTAAAGTGGCTGTATGTAAGAATTTTCATGTATTCATTTTAAGTATTATTATTTATTTATTAATATATTTTTTTGCCAATGTGTGAAAATCTTGTAACAAAACGTAAAAAAAAGCCAAGACCTTCCCGACTTCCTAGTTTGTCTGTAAACCTGTAGACGGATTTTTATGCGAAGGACGTTTTTGCCGGGAAAATCAAAAGGATGTGACGGTTACACGCGCTCCCGAGAAAATCTCTTCCGTTGAGTAACACATGAAATAAATGCTTATACAATGTTTAGGATGAAGCTGAAAGAGGCATTCTGTACTGTAATGTCATTGTCATGCAAGAAAGGGGATTAATTCAAACTATAGTCTCAAATATACAATCAAACTATCATAGTCAAGTCAAGCTGGTGCAATTTTTTCATTTTTGTTATGTGTTTATTTTGTTATTGACAGGAAAGAGCGCAGCAAATATTTACATATTCATCTAAAAGTAGCTCTCAGCAGCTTGAATGGCGTCTGAATCATTGTTAAAAATGAAAATATTTTTCACAGTGTACGTATATGGGCATATTTTGGTTAAAATGTATTCACTGGCCTCCATCTGTGAAATAAAATAACTTCTATTTTGCATTTTATAATTACATAGGACTACATTATTATATACAAATAAAATTACTTTTTTCATAACAAATTTAATTATCAAAATAACCATAAATGTTGAAAATGCACATGAATTACATTTGTGATTCAATGGAAGCTGTAAATCTGACCGTTTGTTAAAAGGTTGGATTTGTGACCAAAAATAATGCGTAAGTTGTTTAATATGTCATAATGTCCTGCCCGTGCTTCTGCGTGCACAGACCAGTAACTCTATAGCTACATTAAGTCTGCACTGCATGCTCAGGGGAGAAGCTGTACATATGCACCAATTAGGTGACTTTTGGGAAAGTTGTATGCTTTTGCATATGGGCGTGTGCGTTTCCATAGTCCTCTCTCTCCAAGTTTCCAGGGAAACAGACGGGCAGATCAGAGAACAGCAAATCAAACACAATTATAGTACATCATCTTAGAGCACTATTTCATTCAAACCCCCCCCCCACCCAATCTCTCTCTCTCTCTCTCTCTCTCTCTCTCTCTCTCTCTCTCTCTCTCTCTCTCTCTCTCTCTCTCTCTCTCTCTCTCTCTCTCTCTCTCTCTCTCTCTCACTCACTCACTCACTCACTGGCCAGCTATAATATTCCAGCGGCTGTGAATAATAGACACAAAGGGTTTAATTGACAAGGCGTTTTAAACCCTGCCAGTCGCAGTGCACTCGTAGTTATCCATCATGATTTTCTTGACGGAGAAAAGCAGTTTTCCTGCATGAAAAATGTCACACTGTCTGTTTTTGATTAGTCTCGTGTTGGTTATGTTCAGAATGGCATTGCAATATCATGCTATTGTCTTTTGTATGCATAGTGTGCATGCAGTAAGTAAATGTCATGCCTATGCGCTCAAAATAAAGTATACTTGCACTAGGCTATATCAAATCATACTGTGTGCTATATTATATAGTGTACTGATAAATGAGCAAATGTTAAGACATATTTACACAAAAGTGGATTGTTTCAAAATTGCTTTAATTATTGGCATGATAACTGAAAAACCACTATTTTTAAAAATATGTTGAGTTTTGTTTTGTTTTTTTGCAGTAAAATGTGTGCTAGAAGTCACTTCCTAACTGCCAATATGTACCCTGACACAGACTATTTTAAGCAGTAATAGCCTAGTGCATATATTCCATTCCAAACATAACAAATATTTACTTTTTGCATAGGCTGTTTTTTTTTTTTTTTTTTTTTTTTGCATATGGGTTTTATATAGACCCTATTTAAACAAGTGGTCAATTCCATTCATAACATCGCCTATATGTATTCTTTAACATTCTATTTCTAAGTAGTATAGGCTGTATACAGTGCATTAAGCAGTACGCAAGTATTGATACGGACTGCGAGTAATTCCAGAATGATGCGCGTTACCAAGCGCGCTCTCCCATTGGTTGATATGCGCGCGCACGGGGGTTGGTGCGCTATTATTAAAGCCGCGAGTGGACGCGCAGTGCCAACAGACAGTTCTGTCCTGGAGTACCGGAGACCCGAACGAGGGTGAGACGAACAATAACACATGGATTGAAGCAAGGACAGTAGGACCACAAACCACTTCACGTAAGTTCAACTGAGATTCAACAGGTTTTTAATAGAGGAGCAGTTTTGGAAAAGTTTAAATCCATACATACAGTAATTATATGCATTCATATGCATTTAAAACTAAACGTCTGAGTCCTAGAGATATGCAGTAGGCCTAGTGCTCATTAGAAATGTGTTGTGGAATGTGGAGATCGCAGACACGTCAGTTTTACAGGTGTTTTGAGATGAACAATTGTCAAATAAGGTTTCTATCTCTTAAAAATGCAACACACTCTTAAAAATAAAGGTTCTTTATTGCAACTGATGGTTTCATGAAGAACCTTTTACGTCCATGGAATCTTTCCATTGCACAAAAATTAATTAGTTGAAAGGGTATTTTAGATTATTCAAATGTTATTTTAGAAAAGAAAAAAGGTTCTTTCAAGAACTGTTCACTGAAGGGTTTCTATGGGAAACCCAAAATGGTTCTTCAGTGACATTGTTGTGAAAAACCCCATTTTAAACCTTTATTTTAAAAGTACATGGTAACTTTAGTTAGTTTATTGTTACAAAAAAAGTAATTAATACTTACAAAAAAGTACCATAGTGTTACCGTGGTATTCTTGGAAGTACCTTGATTCCTACACAATTTGAAGGATATGGTATTTTATTAGAAACTAATGTTACTGTGGTATGTTTTTGCAAGGGATAGCCTTATCAATCATTATCACTTCACATCTGCATGTAAAGTCTTTCATGTGTACCAATTTAGACAATGCAGATGTTTATGCACATGATTTACTTTAGAATAAAGTACCCCCTTTGCTGCTCCGTCTCAGTGTTGTGCTTCTGCAGTCACAGAGCAAATACTGCGCAATACATATTTCATATCGCAATGTGCTGCGGTCTCCACACATTGAACTCAGACAGAGTCTGAGACAGAGTGTTGTGCAGAGGACTCTTTCAGAGGAGAAAGCTGTGTGCATCAAGTGTGTGCAGGCATTATCTAATAGATCAGGGTTTTTCAGCATTTACAGACCAACTCGGACCAAGACAAAGCAGCCTAGGACCTAAAAAAAAAAATATATATATATATATATATATAAACATTTTCTGAGTAACACTGTTGCTTATTTGTGATATATACACCTTACAAAAATAGTAAAAATATTTCTTATGACTAATGGGTTATACCATGCAGTGAAAATATTTTTTAAGGGTCCGATCAGGAAGAAATAGCTCACTAAAGATGCACTAAGACCTTCACGGACCTCAAGGTGTCAATAGTTGAAAATCCCAGTAATAGAAAGTGAGAATGTATAAAATACTTTAATGTGTGTTAGGATATTGTGATACTTGAAATACAACATCAATCAGTTGATTTTGTGTATGTGTGTGTATACTTTCTATATGTGAATAATGTCTCCACAAGGTGACAGTCTACAATTGATAATGGAGAGGGAGGCAGGTGTCAGCTGTCTTTAACAATTGCTTTTTAGTTTTAACAATGTGTTAAGATACTGTCAGAATCTCCCAAGAATCCACTGGGTGACAGTGTACCCAAAGCAGTGAGAAGGTGGACTGAATTCAGTTTGTATTTGCATTCATGAATTGCAGGTGTCAGTGTGGGTTGATGATTCTTCATTTCACTATCTGTGCACACAGGGTGCAATTGCACATCTTTCCCAGACCTCGCAGAGCGATGTGGCTGCTGGAAAAGATCCGCGGTTCAGTGGAGGGAAACGTTCTCCGGCAAGGAGACTCGGCGGACAAACAGGGCAAAGCCCCCACCTACTGCAACGTCCTCACCCCTGACAAGATCCCTGACTTCTTTATTCCACCCAAATTCGTTTGCTGCCCACCAGAGGAGGAGACGCCAGAGATGAAGCCAAAAAACGAGCTCCACTCTTCAGCGTCAGAGCAGACCATATGCTGCAAGAAGCCTCAGGGCAGTCCTCGCAGCCCACGCCTCATTAACAAGTTGGCTGGAGACACCAAGAACTTGCTCAAATCTGCAAACCGCCACATCATCCAGATTGAGAGCGCAGATGACTTGGTGGTTGGGGAAGTGGGCGACCTCAACACGAACGCCGACCCGCAGTCCCAAACGGCCATGTCTCTGCCCTACGTACCCAAAGCGCAAACCTCCTACGGTTTCGCCACGCTCATGGAAAGTCCTCACACGAGACGTAAAGAATCCCTCTTTCACACCGACCCCACAAGTCCGCTTACCTCACCCAACACCCAACGCAAGTCGCAGGGTAACCACCTAAACCCCAGCGACTGCAACGCCTCCCACTCCAACCCCTACCGGTACTTCAGCGGAGGGGAAAGTGACACTTGCTCTTCGGCCGAGTCCTCCCCATTCAACTCCCCTCTATTATCTCGTTCTGCATCTCTCCTCAAGGTGTTCACCCACGAAACCCAAGCCAAAGTATCCCGGGCCAAGCGCTCCTTCGCCCGGCACAGTTCTCTCTCCACTGATGAGTGCAGCTCTGTGGAGACCAGCCCGAATATTCAGAGGCGCCTCCGTTGCCCTCCTTCCCCTGCTTTCCGTGGACGGAAATACGGAGGTAACATGGATCGCTTCACGCAGCACACCGTCAACCTCCACAAGGGAGGAACTCTACGCCTCTGCACAGACTACGACATCGATGCCGCCCGGCTTCACGTGCGCGTGCTGGCGGCCGAGGACCTCTATGATAAGCAGTTTGACGTGAAGAGCATCAATTGTTGCGTGGCTCTGTACCTGAACCCGGGAAAGCTCCAGAAACAGCGTAGCACCATTATCAAGAACAGCCGCAACCCCGTCTTCAACGAGGACTTCTACTTTGACTCCCTTCCTGTTGCGCAGGTGAAAAACCTTGCCATAAAGATGAAGGTTGTCAACAAGGGCACCAGTCTGAAGAGAGACCACCTACTGGGCGAGAGGGAGGTGCCTTTGAAGGAGCTGCTTTCCGGGATCTAGAAGTCTAGTTTCGTCCACCACCTGGGCATGGGACAAACGCCTCAATGCAGTCTTCAACTTGCAGAACCAGACAATGAAATATTCCAGCTTTGATTCCAAGTACTGAAAGGGATTGGAGTTGCAGAACTAACTGTGTGCGCCTTCCTAATTTGTTTACCAGCAGTGAGAGTGTATGGATGTACTGTATGTGTGAGATCTTCAGTATATATCCTCTGTGTGATTGTACAGGCATGCTCCGATTGTTCCCAGGGTTTGTGTTTGTGCTGAGACCAACGTCGTCTTGATTCCAGACCCTGCTGGGTCTCACTGTTGGAGACGCCGATAGATAAAAGATAAAAACAGCTCCCCATCCGCATCGCTATCGCGACGGCAACAGCTCATTTTAGTTGACTGATGCTTGAAGTCACTTAATGCCAGAACACAAATGCATGCTTCATCAGCCGGTTTGAGCCTTAAAAATGATGAGAATGACAACTATATATTTCCCCCTGCATTGCTGTAATACCAGTGTTTCGCCTTATCCCTCTTTAATTCCAATTTAGGGTTTAAGACTGTGACATTTCTCTCAATCTCACTGTAAAACTACTGGACTTTTGCTGTTTTTCCTTTTTTTGAGAATTGAATCTGTGCAGTTAAAAACACCCTTCAGCCTTACTGAGTGACAAGCTGCTCACTTTGAGTGACAGAACTTTAGGGAGGGCGTGATTGGTCAGAACATATGACATCATCATGGATGTCATGACATCATGACTTCTGTAAATAGAAGGCTGTTCTAAATCTGCTTCTAGCTGCACCTGAAATGACTCCGTGTTCCCTATAAAGTTGACTAAACCATGCACTGTTTGGAGAAAGAGTTCAAAATTGGAAACAAAAAATTGCCAAAAATTAGCATGGTATTACCATGCTAATTGGACCTGCTACTGTGGTAGTGCCATGACTTATTTTTTATTTATTTTTTGCAGTAACTTCGATCAGCATGGGCTTTTGGGCATGTTCTCTATTAATACGAAAGTTTTTTGTTATTTATATGAATATAGTAATCATTCAGAAACTAAAGTATTGTACTATTACGATCTGATACCATCACTTTATCATGGTAAAACCATAGTTTTGGGATATGTGCCATGGTAAAACAATGCTTTTGGACAAGTGCCATGCTAATACCATGGCAATATTTGAAGTACCATATTTACATGGCAGTCCATACCATGTAGTCCCAAGTTTTTGGATATTAACCCTGATTATACAATGGTATTCTTTGAGGTGCCATGTAAATACCATGGTATTCATTCAGTGCCATGATACTGTGAATATCAAAGTATTGCTTTACCATGGTACTATATTTGTAAGGCATATACTAGTAACTATAAGCTACACTGGGTAAAGGCTTATGCTAACATACACTACGCTTGCAAAGAAGTTTCTTCGGAAACTTAGCGTGTGCGTTTATGTTTCTAAAGGACATTTACTGTGCCCACTAGTGCCATTTTAGCTTCAATCTCAGGTTAGGGAACATAATGCTTTTTAGTACCTGTGCACTTTAATGGAGTATGTTGTTGATTTGCAACAGTTTATGGTGCGTTGTGGGTAACGTTTAGTAAAGTATACAATTGTTCAATAAGATTTGGGATATCCCCCAGAAAGTATGAAGTTTTTTCATACTCTGTTTAAGTTCATAAAGTGTTCAGATGATTATTCTCCTATTAAATATATGCATAGAGTTTTGGCATGTTTATAGATGTGTGTGTAGATGTCTACCAATGGGAGCAGTTGCATGGCAAAGTGTTCAAGCCCTAACGATTTCATTTCTAATGTTATGGAGTCAGATTGTAAACGTAAGATATAAGCTCACATCTTTTCTTAACATGTTCCCTTGTGTTGGATCCACATCACTAGCGTAATCTTGTGTACTGTACTTTAATATTTATGACACCCAATTTACCTGTATTTTTCTCATGCATTGTCTTCATTGGGATTTCAGGAGAAAAAAAGGTGTTAAATAGTAATGAAAAGTCTGTCTTGAAAGGTTTATATCTTATAGTTAAAAAAAAAAAATCCTTCATGGAGAAAATGTATGGGATTTTCACCCCCAGAACCTTCTGTTGCACTCAAATACTGTTGATTAAAACAGAGTAAGATACATTTGGACTTTAAAATTACTGTTGTATAAGACACTGTAATGCGTCATACATCGCAAGCTCTTTGTATGACCTAAAGTGTGTCCGGTAATATTCCTGAGAGCTCTTCAATCAGGTTACTGCGCTCCTCGGTTCTTGAGTGGATTCACACAATTACACCGCTATTAGAAGTGAGACAGATTGTCTCACAGTTCTGGCTTCAGTTCAAGGAAACACATCTGTGTGTTTTTGATGAATCATTTGCATATCCTTAAGGTTGAAGTGTGTAATTTATATGCCATATGCCAAATGGAATTGCAACTAGCTTTTTACATTTTCCATTGAAATGTGAGTGATGTTTGCCTGTGCAAAAGTTGCTATTTAGTTGTTGTTCATTGCTAAGGTGTTCTGAGTGGTGGCTAGGCCATTTGCAACTTCCATAATCTGGCATTTTTCTGTGTGAAACAAGATTTAAATGAGGAAAATGTCAGGAGGGAAACACTTGGTTCTATCCATGAGAGTTGATTGAATGGTGAAAAATAAGAGGGGTTGGTGATGTCAACCAGAAAGTCGTTTCAGAGGCTTTTGATTAATGATTCAAAATACAGTTATTGGGTTTTTTTCTCTTTGGAATAATATAGACGAATGAATCATGCCTAATAGGGATGTTCCTGAAGCCGAATATTATGTTCGGAAAGGAAATGTCACATTCTACGGAGCCCCTAAAAGGACATGGTGATGTGAGAAAAAAATGATTTCATGCTTTCGCGTTCTCTCGCAATTATATAATGTATAATTATATTGGCATCAGGGAGTCGCTATCAATATGCGGCGTATTGAAATCACTTTTGAATGCACGCTCGCTTTTTACTTTCACTTTCCAATTCGCAATCACGCATTCTCTGTTTATAGGGAGTGGTGGTACTGACCACACATTTTACAAGATAAGATATTTGTAAAGCCCTCCGTCATTGTGCTGTCAGTCATCTCTCCTTACTATATTCACGTGATAAATCTGATGTACTGTATTGTAACCGACCATAGAATGCGTTATTAATTTTCTGTGCCTTTGCGAATTCGGATTTAGGCATCGGACACATCCCTAATGCGCAATGAAGGTGAGGTCACATTGGGAGAATTTTGCCGCCAAAAAAAAGGTCCATTGTCAATAGTGTAGTGATGCATGAAGCAATCAAGCAGTTTTTGTTGGTCAATGTGGCAAACCTGTGTGACTTAAAGAGATAGTTCACCAAAAAAAAAAGTAAATTTTGTCATCATTAACTCCCCCTCAAATTGTTCCAAACCTGTATGAGTTTCTTTCCTCTGTTGAACACAAAAGAAGATATTTTGAAGAATGTTGGTAACCAGACAGTTGATGTAGCCATTTATTTCCATAGTTGGAAAAATTACTATGGAAGTCAATGTCTACCATCAACTGGTCTGGTTACCAACATTCTTCAAAATATCTTCTTTTGTGAAAAACTCATACAGGTTTGGAACAACTTTAGGGTGAGTAAATGATGAGTACATTTTCATTTTTGGGATGAACATCCCTTTAAACCCGTTGCGAAATCTGGGGAAATCTTTCGCCCACGTGCAGAATTCACAATCTCATGGATTTCATTTGAACCGACTGGATTTTGGCAGCAGAAATTCACCAAACAACCGTAAATGTGACCGCGTTGAGAAAAGAGTTTTCATTTAATCTTGACTTTACTTGCTATTTTATATATATATATATTATTTTTATATTTTCGCGTTCACTTTAAGTTTCATGATATAGCATGCTGCATAAGTTTAATAATCTTTCCTTTTAAATGTAATGACTGATGAATTTGCCCTTTTCTAAATCACATTCCTGTTTTTCCTTCTTTCATTCATTCATTCATTCATACTTGGGCATTTTCTGCTCTGTTGAGTTATCATCTTTCATCCTTCATTAAAAGCACTTCCATGTCACTTTCGACAACCTGAAAACCTTTATTTTAAAGAAAAAAAGCCTGAACACCTTGAGCACACGGTCTGTAATTACACTCCGGATATGAATCACTCCATATGTGCTTCATGCGTATTCACCACTGTAGACTTCCAGAGTACAATGATTCATTTTATTAAATCATTTCCATTTCTATTTTCATCACTCTTTTAAAACGGCCAAATCGCCGGTGTATTAGATTTCCCGTCAGAGCCATGTAGAAATCAAAAAGTCTTATTCCTTTTTGATTGGCAGAGATTTCAAATTAGAAGAAGAGAATGGATTCCAGAAGAGATTCAATACGAGAGGGGGGAGGGGGTAAATCACATTTATTTCCGTAGCCATATTGCTGTACGTGAGATTAAAACGTCTCGCACTTGAGTTCGGATAAGTCATGGAAAAAAAAAAGTGCCTATCCACTGTACTTGATTCCCGTTCCTTCCCTATACGCCCGTCACCAGCCGCAGCGTTCCTATGCATGTGTACATAAACACACGTCACCCGTGATGTGCCATTTCAAACCCGGAAATCAACGTTCCTTTAATAGTGTATCTCAAAGATGTGGTGTTTCGGCTTGTTGTTATTCCGAAGATGGATGTGGTTATTATTAGATGCACTGTTGTCATGCCGTCAATTTTGTTTATCCAGTGGTTTATTCTCTCTTTGTTTCTCTTCCTCTTTTCCAGACTGATTTTCTATTCATTACTTTACTGGATCATGCTATTGCTTTGTCTTTTTTCTTACCTTGCTCAATAAAGGTTGTGTAGATGTTGTACAAAGATTGCTCTCTGTCCTTTAACCCCAGAATGTTTCTGGAAATGTGAAGCATGATCTTCTTTGCGTTTGCAGTATCATGCACAAAGTGTGTGTGCATTCATTTTTGTATGTTTGCATAGGCACAAAAACGTACAATAGAAACATATAGCAGCATCTAAAACTTTAGAGACATACAAAACAAAAAGGCTTTGAGCTTCATACAATATTGAAGTCATAGAGAATTCAAAGCTCAAGAAGAGTGCAAATTACATTACTTTAATTGGACCCATCTGTATTTCATTTAAGGTATTTTAAAATTATGAGTAATTTTCTGCCAGTACATTTTCTGTATTTCTATGCATTTTCTTAAGTTGTACAATGCAAAAAGGTTTACAATTTAGATGCTGCTTATATGATACAATTGTACGCTTATACTTTACGTGCAAAAACCTACAGAATAAAGGATGAGATCGCCATGAAATGCGGTCAGTAACCGTTCTTATTTCATTGAAGTCAGAAATCATAATTGGAGACACTTTGTGTCCAAATGGCAGATTTGTTGTTTGTGTTTCTCCAGGTGTTCTGTCGAAACGTCTGAAGATTCAGTAAATGGCAAAATGACAAAAGTGTGTTCTTCATGTTAAAAAAGAAAAGGTTTGCAAAGTGGTGCCCAACTTACAGCTTGCAGTGATATGTAGGGCTGCAGATAATCAGTAATATCCACATTTGATAAAGTTCATTAGTTTTTGTGCTTTCCACAAACTTATAAGTGACGTCAATTTGTAATAGTAAATTATTATTTATATGAAGCTGCAATGGAGCACTTTACATTAAACGTTTTAATGAGGATCGTTAGTATAGTTTCACATGGCCAGGTTGCATCATTAAATGCTTGGATATTTGAAAGCATCTTAACAGCATGATACTGATGCCAAACAAACATGGTGTTCAGTCTGATGGCAAAAAGCCTTTTAGTCTCTCACCAGACTGAAAAACCTTCGTCCAGCTGCTTCAGACTCTCCCACAGGCTTTCTGGTAAATCTGAGATGTCATTTGGTGTTTAATGGCAGCAGCTTCTCGTTGCTGCTGTCCAATACAGTGACTGGTGAAGCACCCGAGCAACAGCTGCTGTCTCTCCAATGTCGGCCTGCTGAAGCTCCTTCACAATTGTCTGTGGTGGCCTTTCATGGTCCGTTTTTGAAGATGTCCTGCATGCATGCTCTAGGTACATTTTACAGTTGCGTCCCTTACGTTTCTGATTTAAATGTACATCATTGTATCTTGAATCGATCGTCTGTCTCTTGTTTTTCAGTTACTTTTCTGCTTTTGACTATTCTCATGGTAATTCCTGCCACAATGCTGACTCCAATGAACAGGTTTTGCTGGATTCTGAGCATTCTGACCTATTATGCCCTTTTATACAAAATGTCATACAAGTCTCAGGTCTTCCCAGAATCTGTCTGAAGTGTCAGCTCAAAATATCCCACAGATCATTTATTACCATGTTGTAAAGGCTCATTTTCAGCATATCAGTCTAAACTTCAGATATATGGTTTTCTGAGCGCAACACATCCAAAGCACAGACAGAGAAAGCTTGATGTCAGATGGCATGTCCAGTGAGTATAAACTAAGTTCTTTTTCACGTTATTGCGCTTAAACGGTCAAATACACACAAGGTTATGTCAAACAAAGTTCACAAACACAGTCTGTTATGTATGTGAACCTAAACAGCAGGGAAAGAAATCGGATGTGTGTATTAGATCTGTGTATTAAAGGCAGGGTAGGTAGGACTATATAAAAATAAAAGATCCAAATTTGTTAAAACTTTCTATATATATCAATACATAATTAAAATGTAAGTACTCTGAAAAAAAGAGTATAAAAATCAAGTGACTCTAGACCGTTTAATCTGTATTAAACACAGCTCATTATTTCGATTCGGGACGAATCAAAGGATTGGCTTAGGCGACTGTCACTCTCTCTCGCAACCATGGCAACCACCCTTTTGCCACGGGATCTGCCCACTTGCGCGCGCACGTTTGATTTGAGGAATTCGAGAGGCACTGAACCTAGGAATAGCAAAACAATGGCAGAGAAAGAGCAATCAAAATTCACATTACCGGCATATGCAGTTAGCGAAGGCAAACAAGGCAAAAAAAGAAGACAGTACAAGAAAAGGTAAAATTAACAAAAAGTCTTTGGATAAACAAAGAAATAAAACGCGTGTCAATATCATCGTGGCTTTCCAGCGACCACCCCGTCCTCAGCCTCTACTTCCTCGGACCCTAGTTGCACGCCACGGCCTCTTGCACGACCTCCTCTGCTTCGCCCTAAAATTATTTTTATTTTACAAAAGGACATTTTACAATGCACGCACTTTTCCAGTCACAACACAGCAATCAAAGGAGGACGCGCTGAAAACTGTAATGCTGTTCTCTTCCTTCATAACTCATACTGAGAATGTTTGAGTTGCAGAGGAATTTGTGACTGTTTCAGCTGTTCAACACCACATCAAAGTTTCGTAATTAGTAAGTCCGTGCTTTTTCTCTTTTTGTTATTATGTGCTGAAGGGCTGCTGTGCCTTGGTGAAACTGTGTTTGTACGTACGTGAAGAGCTCTTTTCCAAAACGCCATAAACCTAAAAAGCTGCCTCAAAGAACCAGCAAAAGTAATGATTATGAATGTGTAAAATATTGCAATAAGACATTTTAATTGTTTATTAATTTCTTTGTCGGCTGCAAAGATGAAGTTGACGATATTTGACTCGCGATCTTCGCAGTAGGCTAGTGAACGCATGCACCGGAGAAATGCACATTTAGGCTACATAGTTTTATTTTGTTTTGGATGGTTTTGTTTAGAACCAGATTTCTGTAAATATATTCCACATTTTTTAGGCCTGTGAGTCGAGGCTACGGTTCGGTTCACGATGATATAATCTCCAGTTCAAGCACCTTATGTTGTGATTGATAGCCTATATTTACTTTATGTATTTAATCCAGGAATGAAAATATTAATGAATTAATGAAAAAAAAATATTAAAATTAAGATACAATTAATACAAAACGAAATTCGTTTTTAAGGAAGGCTTTGTGCTTTCTGTTTTGAGGTCTCTGTGAAAGTTTGAAAGTCTTAGTGCAGCTTTCAGAGCGCTCGCGTCCATAATGGAGAACTGTCAAGTAATATTGTTTTTTCCTCATAAATGCAAACACGAAAAATAAAAGACAAAAACTTTTTTTAAAAGACAAACCATAAATAAAATAAAAAAAAAAAGATGGATTTATAGCGTTTTGGGGGAAAAATGAATGGATTTATACCGTTTTGAAAATGTTATTTTTTTTTTACTTTGAATTGATCATCAACAATATTGTTGTTTGATTTAATAATCAATGTTGCAAGAAGTGCCTAGTTAAGGTTTTTTTTTTTGTTTTTTTTTTTTGTAAGTGGAAAAAGTAGGGGCTGCCACAGATTATGTTTAGTTAGCTCTTTTATTGTTTTTTTCTATAGCCTAGAATAATATAGGTCAAATGCAGCAAGTCAAAAGACCAACTGGACCTTCTTTGCCAGTTTGCTCACATTTCTTTGAAGGATGGCAAAAATATCGCCTGAATATCGATATCTAGATATTGGAAAAAAATATCGAGATATTCATTTTTGTCAATATCTCCCACCCCTACATGCAGAACACCATATATGTTATGAATCTTACACGAAATTCATCTTCATCACAATATAACTGATGGTAATGTAAAAAAGTGTATCAATGCAACCTCTTTTTAGCTTATATAACTAGCTCGTTAGCGAATCAAAAAATATATATTTTAAATTTACCAATATCAATATGCTAGCTTGATAGTGAGTACTAAAATACATCTTATTTGTTTATATTCATAAGCAATTAGCGTTAGATTTTTTTATTACATGTGATTCTGACATGATGTCACTACATGCACTGTGCTCCTTCCTCTCTGCTTGTCTCAGGTAAATAATGCGTCTTCAGCTCAGCGGTTGGAGTCGCGCGTTCATGTGTTTTGGGGGCGTGGCTTTGGAAGGAGCCCAGAAGGGAGGGGGTGGAGTGAATGGAAATAATGAACTGTCTTTAAAACAGTCCTGAGAGGTCTACAGACACTCGATTTTTATACTTTCTTTTTCAGAGTACTTACATTTTAATTATGTATTGATATGTACATAAAGTTTAAACAAATTTGAAAAAGAAGTTTTTTAGACCATTCCTACCTACCCTGCCTTTAAAGTGAAAGCAGCGTAATATACAGTACTTACTGCTTCATATGCTGTTGATATGAATCAAACAAAAACAGAAAATCACTCACTGCTCTTGACTGAATAACTTTAGTAGCTTTAATAAGAATAGATTTCTTACTTGAATGCTGCTGTTAAATGCTCTGGAAATCCAGAGTTCTCGCGAGTTGAATTTGCTCAGCGAGTTACTCTGGCGTCGAGTAATGATACTCATTAAATATGCCCTTGTATCCGAGCTGCACCAATCACATCGGGTTATCTGATATAGGCGGGCCAGAGGCGAGCTAAACAGAAGACGACAGCGCTGTGACGTCGAAGTCATTAGTAAACATTGCAAGATGGCTATGGATGAACACCAGTTGTTTGAAACGGCTTTGGCCGCTACAATGAACGAGTTAGACTTGGCTTTTTATCTAAAAGAGGAACAGAAGACGGCGCTCAAATCGTTTCTTTGCAAGAAGGGCATTTTTGCTGTTTTCCCGACCGGATACAGCAAGAGTCTAATCTACCAGTTAGCTAAGCTTGTTGTGATTGGTCGTAGTGTTATCCAATTGCGTGCAGTGAGATTTTCAAATGCATGCTTGGTGCCGCCCCTCGAGCTGGCCGATTTTCATTAGTCGATGCCAGACCATTAATCTTTTAGATTTAGGTCTGGATTTCCAGGCTAGCTGTTAAATGCTCTGGCGAGGAGAAATATCTAGGATCTTCTTAGACACTGCTTATGATTTATGAGGGTTAAAAAAGGTGGATTTTTGCCATTATAGGGAGGTCATGTACACACACTGCAAACACATTTATGTTCAAACATCATGTAAAAGTACATTTTGCAGAATAGGTCCCATTTAAACTAAACATTTGTGGTACTTCATATCACATGGACGCCACTTAAAATACATCAATGTCATTGCATTAGACACAAAAGACTCAATTCCTGCTATTGCATGTTTAACTTTCTGGAGTTGCTGTGCCTATATAAGTATATAGAGTTCTGATTTACTACAGAATTGTTTTATGCTTTGCTAAATGAAAAGCGTTTTCTTTTCCACTGCGAGTCTCGGCCAAGCTGAACAAAGATTTAAGTTGTGTTATCTTCTTGTGCGAGTTTCTCAGGTTAGCAAGGTCAAGTTATTTTTGTGAAATTGCAGTAAAGGAACTTTCCCACTTTAATTCGACTGCATTCGCTTTAGGGTTTGTCACAAGTGATATTTCATTTTTGCCATTTTACAAAGAGGAACAAGGTACGCTTGAAACAATAGCGTTAGAATTCTCTCTTTTCTTCTTTCTTATTCATTAATGGCCACATATATAACAACAAACATGCTGTGCTAACATTAGCCACTGCATACACTGATCGGGAGATGGGTTTTTTTGTGTAAGGATTCTGTGTTTCCACAGATGTTTAATGTTTTGGACAGATGCATTTTGGCCATATTTCATTGGCAGTCATTTATAAGATGGTGCTTAGGCTATATTGTTCAAGTCAATTACAGCCACTACAGCAACAAAAAAAACAAAAAAATGTAAAGAATGATGTGCTATTAGCAGCAATAGTACTAGGATACAGAAACCATGACAGTTATGAAACTCAAGACAGTTATAAACCCATAATGAGTTTTGGGATTAGATTTGTGAGCTCTCTCTTTTAGAGTAAGTGAGTTTGAAGTGTGTAAATGTGCTGCTAAAGAACTGCACAAAACAGTAAACAGCCTTTGTAAGACAACAAAAGAAAACATTTAAAATAGTTAAAGGGATTGTTTCCCCCAAAAAATGAAAATTCTGTCAAAATGTATTCACCCTCATGTCATTTCAAACCACTTACTTTCTTCTGTTGGAGATGGAGATTCTGCGACAAAAGCCAATATGAGAGAATCTGTCTAAACTGAAAGCGACATGACAAATCCCCGATGTTAAACTGATGTCCTATTCTGACGTACTCCAAGTGCTTTCGCTACTTCTGACAAGAAGGACAAATGGAAACTTTCAACTAAGTATATATCTTTGCAACTACATATGATCTAACTCTCATTAGAGTGACTGTCTAATATCTGCTAACATTTTATTTTGATGCTCCCTCAACAGACATTCTTCAGTAGGGCTCTATGATTTCTGTGATCCGGATGAAACATGGATGAAATCGCCGAATCCAGTCATAAAAATGGAATTTACTGTGTGACGCGGAATTTCATGGAATTTTTCAAATTATTGCTGAATACGCTAAATAAAGAGTATATCTTGAATCAAAACAGATGGTGTCTGTGAATATTAAAACACAAAAAGACTATTTAAATATGAATCCTGCATGTTCTGTGTGAATGAATGGTGCAGACACCATTTATTTACGCGTGACGCTCGCTGTGTTTTCAGCCTTTGCTGCCTCACTATGAGGACATGAACGGCTTCACGGCAACCCGTCAAAATAAAAGTCCAGTTTAACTTGAAGGAATTGTGACAGAAATATATTACTGTTGTACAGTAGAATTTAGCTACGTCTCAATGTAATAGTAATACTAAAACTAATAATAATAATAATAAACATAATTATAATTAAAACTTTAATTATACATTACTGTGCAAAAGTCTTAGGCATGTTAATATTCATTATTACCCTTTAACATGCCTAAGACTTTTGCACAGTACTGTATGTTTCCATGTTTCATTTTGATAGTAAAGCTGTTGTGCAGCACTTTGTTTGACAAAAAAAGTTTCAAAAGATAAATTAAATAAATGTTTTATGCCTCCATTTGATTGCCGAAATATACCATTAAAACGGAATCTAGAAAACTTAAAACCAGAAAACAGAATTTGATAAAAAATAAATAAAACCAAATTGGAGAAAGAAAAAGTATTTCATAGGGCCCTAAACATGTATTTTTTAAAAAACTTTTAGGAAATTGTTAAATTATATACAGTATGTTTCACGTTTTCAATTAATTAGACATACTTTTTGATTAATAAAATGTAATGTAACCATTAAAAAGAGTCCAAAACATGTCAACTTATTATTGTAGCAAATTAGCTGTCAAGAAATATTAATAATCAATAATAACTTGCTATAATTGATAATTAATATTTGGATCAGTTAATAGAATTAACTTAATGTAGTAAAATTAATATTACAATCAATTAACCTGTTTGTGCCGTGAACACTCAGTGTTAATTGTTTATTATTTCTAAGAAATGTACATTTCCGGGGCATGGGAAATGTCTTTCTTACTGTATAGTACTATTCAGAGCCTGACTCCAGTATGAGCTTGAGACACGGACAACTTTACGTGTGACATTAACTAAACACTTAAACTACTCTAACATACACACACATGCATGCATACAGTTAACCAAGGGAAAGAGAGCTGAAGCAGAATACAGGAAAGCAAGAACTTTGCATTGCTTGAAATTCAGCAGATCAACAGCCTTGAGCAAACCATCAGTTTAGTTCTAAAATAATGAGACTAAGTTTAATATACTTGCCCATTTGAATTAAACTGTCCTGATACAATTTGTTGAGGCTCCAGTTGATCTTTGCTAATGTTGTCTTGATGAGAGAGAACCAGTGGGAGTCAGAGGATCTTTGGTGAATGGAAAGACAAACTTGGGGGTCCTTAGAAAACTTCTTGTTCAGCATCATCTTTACATCAGGATTCAGAACGGAACTATAAGAGAGCTGATCTTGTGATCAGTGATTTTTAAAGCGTAAAGATGTCACACCCTCTGGAGGTGTGTGAGCCAATAAGAAGTTTTCCCTTTGGAGGGAGATTTTACGGCCCTTTGAATATGTAATTTCATTGGATGTTTAAGAAAAAGAATCTTCAGGATTCTTATAATACTAATGCGTCACAAAGTTAGCAAAATGTAATGTAAATTAACAAATGGGAGATTGGAGTTTATAGAGACCAGACATGGTATAGTTGAGTTTACATTGAACGTTGGCTGTATAATAAAATACATACACTCTCTGAAAAAAAGTTACAAAAGCTGTCACTGGGACAGTACTCTTCAAAAAGGTTCTAAAATGTACCATTTAGGTACTAATATGTACACTTTTGGTACCAATATGTACCTTTGAGGGACTAATATGCACTCTTTAGGTACAAAAGTGTACCTTTTGAAAAGGTACCGGCACCGTGACAGCTTTTGTACCTTTTTTTCTGAGAGTGTAGTATCAAATAAATAATATCAAAAGACACTACACAAGACAGCAAATCATTCACACAGTGTCCTGGGATGCATATTCATTTATAGATCAGTTCGTCTATAAATGAATGCAGCAAAGTCTGTTTTAAGGTCTTTTTCTGTCTTTCCTATGGCCGAGGTCTTGACCACATGACCACATTTTTCATAGCAATAAAGCCATCTTATCTGATCGTCGCCCTGGCGACTAAAACCTTTCCTGCTCTCTTGTCTCTTTTGGAGGGGGGATCCAAAGAGTTCATTCCTAAGAGTGGGCTTTAAAGCTTATTTGTTAAATGTAACAAATAGTGTCTGATTGTCCCCAGTCGTTACATTATATAACCCGAACCTTAACCCCTAACTATCTACTATAGTCTACTAATACTCGAATGACTGCTAGTTGACGTACTTTCAAAGTCACTTTCAGTCAGTAGAATGTTTAAAGTGGACCATTGAAATAAATAAGCTGTAATGAATTATGTAACCATAATTTGTTTTTCCATTCAATTCAACTGGCTTCACAAAGATCAAATCAGTTCAGACAGATGTGGAAACCTCTAAAAGGGTCAACAAGTCAAGAGTCAATACATATTGCGAAAAGGATTACATAGACCCGAAAATGACTTCATTTCAACAATGCACTAAAATTGCAGGAAGACGTAATAACATTGTTTTGCCTTATGGATTCTCATAGACATAACTTATATTTATGCTAATTATAGCTTTCATGCCTGACTGAAGAAATCATTTGTCAGTCTTTCAAGTGGCTTTTTGGCAGAATAACAGCCAACTGCAAAAAGTCTGCCATATTGTGTTATGGATTGTGGGTTTGGCCGCGGGTTTCTATGGCAACTATGCAGAACATTTACCGTCCGGTTTGGAATCCAAGATGATCAGTATGTTCTGTGCATCTGCTTCGAAAAATATTTTTAGAGAAGCTTCTGGAGTGACAGATAAAGACCACAAACTGACCGCAGCGTTTAGGCAAGGTTATAGCCTGAACTAGTTCTGTAGTTTTGTCTTTACTTTTTCAATTGTATTGTGTTCATATTCGGCCAACATACATTTTAACCTGAATGCACGCAGGGCAAGTCTGACTTTTTACCAAAGCTTCTCAGTTGAAGTCAGTGTTATAATTGCATCAGCTATAATATGAAAGGTCCGTGGAAAGATTGAAGATTTTGTTATAGCTGACAGACTATAGGTAATGAAACAAAATCAAGGTTAAAGGCACTGTTTCTTTGGCCCTGTTTACTCCTGGTATTAAGATGCGCTTCGGTCGATCGGATCACAAGTGGACAACACTAAGAACAGGTGTAAATGGGGTCTAAAATGTTTTGAGAGGTAGTTGGAAACATATTCAACCGGATTGCTTTCGTAGTGTAAACGCTCATGTGGTCGAATGTGTTCGAACAGCTGCAAAAGACCGTCTACTCTCCGTCTACTGAACTAATGCGTAACATTACTGGAAGAGCTCTAGCCAGACGAGATTTAAACTTTATCAGCTGAAGACCCAAGTTTAGTTTGAAGATGAAAAATGTACCAAGGTAGGGATGCACGATATATCGACCACCATATCGGTATCCTAATCGATAAAAAAATTAGGCTGATATATTAAAGCCGATAAATGATGGATTATTTCCTTCAGCGGAGACACTTCAGATGCGCACTGTTAGACATGATTGTTTTGAATTGCTTAAAATATGATTGGAATCACTTCAAAATGAAAATATAGTTCAGTGCGACATGTGCAGCGCAAGCCTGTCATATAGGCTACATAAAATTACAATGAGAACATCATAATAATTGTGGGCTTGGGACATGGTGAGGACTTTTATTTTTGTAATCAGGCTCTCAAAAAGTATGTAAAAATTTGGATTTAGATTTATCGGCCAATATATCGGTTATCGGCTTTCAAATATAAAGAGTTTTCATAATCGGTGCATTCCTATACCAATCACAATGTTCTCTCAACATTTCTGATTTCTAACACACACAGCGTTCGGCGGCTGTCAGAGGAGAAACGCTGATGGTCTCTTGTGTATTTTTCCATCATTTTTAGTACGTTTATATAATTACGTGAGCTTATTTCATCCATTAGATCTGAATATATGAAAAAAAACATACATTTACCCGCTCATAGACCCTCTCCTCGAAGAAATCAGGACAGAAGTGGTTGAAAGTGGACAAAAGAGACGGATTAAAACACCAGGTGTAAACGGGAATAGTCTCCCTCGTCTACTTGTGATCCGATCGACCAATCTTAATACCAGCTGTAAACAGGGCCTTTGAAAAACTGTTTAATCTTTTTGTTATACACTGCAAAATTTTTATTTTTTTGACTTGTTATTATCTCAACATTCTTCAATCAAGATACATTTCTTGAGAAGCAAGATTAAAAATTGTTTTCTGAAAAATTAACAAATAAATTGAGTTTTTACTTAAAACAAGACAAAATATCTGACAATAGGGTAAAAAAAAGAAAATTCCCTTTGAATTCACTTCATTTTGATTATTTTTTCAGAGAACAAGGCTTAATATCTACTATATAGTTAGTGTGGGATATTTTTAGCTATTTTTACATAAGGCTGTTTCAGAAATAATTTAAAATATGATCATGAATATTATAATGCATTTTGCGAATGCATTTTCTACCTGCTGTCCTCCATAGTCTCTGTTAGGAGGGTGTGTAGGAAACATAGTATCAACTTTATATAGACGCAAGAATACCAAGTAGAAAATGTTGCTATGGCAACAAAGGAACCATTGTTTCCTGATTTCAAAGGGTGAATGTTCTGAGAGTGGCGATATTTCATCAGATCACATGAGCCATAAAAGTTCAGAGTAACTCACAGAAGTTTAGGAAATGTTTCCTCTAAGGCTTGTTATGGTAATAAAACATGCGCTGTGATCTGTCACCGGTTTTCCTCACAATTCCATGGTTATTCTTTACTGGCAGTTGCTTTCAGAATCAAAGTAAAGGAGTATTAAAGCAGATTAAATGGCTCTGAGAGAAGCAAAACTGCAGTTTGATGTCAAACCAGGTACATTTAATACAAGCAAACTAAAAATTAAGCTCATTTGGGAGCCTTCAAAGAGAAATCAACTTTTTTTAATGGGTTTGATTGCATTCATAAAATAACTGAACTTAAACCATGATTGAATAAAATGTGAAGGCAGGTAAATTGCGCCATGTTTTGACAAATCATCTTCTCAACTGCTATGATTTATCCTCGCTGCAAGTGAAGCGCATTTAATGTAATCTAGGCTATATTTTCTTTTACCTTGCACAGTTTTGGGTATGGTTTATGAGGATGAGTGTATGTCGCATGTCTAATTTGTTTATCTTTTTAATTTGTACTGAAATAACAGACTTTGAATTTGTACAATTATATAAATAATTGCATTTTATTATTAGCATCCAGCATTGTTTTCCCCTGCTGTCTGTGAACATCAGACCATCAATCTCCAGTTGAGAACAACTGATTTCCAGCGGCATTAAACGTCTATGGACATGCCTATCAATTTCCAGAAGTGTCTTTTTGTGTCGAGCAGTCTTGACATCTGTAACCTTCACCCTCGTAAATTAAAATTTTTTTTTTATTGCGCTTGCAACGCCAAGGTCATGGGTTCGATTCGATTCTGATAACAATGTAAATGTGTACCTTGGAATGCAATGTAAGTCGCTTTGGATAAAAGCGTCTGCCAAATGCATAAATGTAAATGTATGTGAGTGGGTTTGTGCACATGATATATGCATATCATATGAATAACAGATGACATATCCAGGCATAGCTATCCATTTGGGTACTCTCTTTCGATAACATTTGAATGCGCTTCAGTAAAAATAAATTCGGTAAAATATGTGCTAATAAAAATAGCCTTTTTCATTTAAGGGGCTATATGTAGAATTCAGAAACTCTTGTTATTAGCAACACCGTTGGCCGTAAAGTGAACTGCAGCAGCACTTACTGCTCGTGCTCACTAATGTAGGGCCTACAAGAGACTGAATGTGATTCATGGCCTAGATAAACTAACAGTGAATTTTTTTTTTGTTCTTCGCTTAGAATTAGGAAACATCTTTGCAGATATACTGTTAACGATCATCCAGATGCCGTCCATGCTGCTGAAAGCCACGTTGAGATGAGTATGTAAATGAGCATGCGATGTGGATATGTTTGCACCAGCTCTGCGATTCACCAGAATCATGTCGACAGATGAGGTAATTCAAATTACACTTTTATGATATGATTACATAGTATATTTGAAACTATAGACTATATATAAATCTAGCTATGTGAGACTATTTAAATTAATCCCTTTTCTTTGCATGACACATTGACATTACTGCACAGAATGGCTCTTTCGACATTATCCTGAACATTTTTGTTATTTATTTATATGGTATTTATTAATATTTTAAATTAGCTTTTATTTGTATTTTTATATTTTCAGTTTTCAGTTTAATTTTTAGTCATTTTATGTGCTTTTGTCATTTTAATTAGTTTTTTTAAACTAAATTTTCCATTGAGCTTTAATTAATTTTTTAGTTTCAGTAATTTTACTTTAGCTTTATCTTATTTTTATTTCAGCTATTTTTTTTATTTTTTTGTAATTAAGTTTGTTTTTCCACCTAATATTGAATTGAATTTATTTTTGTTTAATTACCGAAAAGTTTAAGTTAAAAATAACAACACTGGTTTGGAATAACATGAGGGTAATATAAATAATGAGATCCTTTTGAAAAACATGTGGTCAAACTAAAGACATTTTTCCTCAGTAAAAGTTTCTGAATCTGAAAAGATGACTATTTTGTTTCCAAATTTAAACCAAGCTAACAATACAAGCACCGACAGGCAATAATTTAGTCTGAATTTGTGCACTAATGTAAAACGCAGGGTCCTTTACTCACCCTACTGTGGAGAAGGAACTGGTGGAGACTGGGAGTTTGCGTTTGATTGGTCGGTGTCCTCCTCCCAGACGGCTTTGAGTGTGTAGATGAAAGCTCGCGTGGTGAGTTTTGATGATTGCGAGGCAATGGTGAATAAAGGAGCCAAAACGCTGCCGCACACCAATCACAACCTAATCAACATGAGCAGAATGCTATGTGCTCAAAAGGCACAGCACTGTGTATTCAGCTGCTATTTATAAAAGATCAAATGCTGCCGGCTGCTCAGTGATATTCCGGTCAAAGCACAGCACTGAGTTGTTTATTAGATGGCAATTTAGATCCGACCCCAGAGTTTTTGTGTCCAACTTTTGCTGGCTACTTATGACCCACTTTATATGCTGAAGTACACATACGCATATAAACATACAGTAGCTGCACATATTTTGCCACACTGATTATTTGTATTAAAAAAATTAATCAGAATGCACATGGGAAGGGGGGGGGGGGATTCTGGTCATGAGATTCCACCCAGTCAACAAGCCTATCGTGTTGCTGCCATAGAAACATGAGAAGAAATACAAAGTTCTGTCATGAAACTCTAGATGGTGCAGGCTAATAGGTCCTTAAAAGTGCATTGTGTCGATATTTAGCAGGATCTGTTGACAGAAATGCAATATCATATACATAACTATGTTTTCAGTGGTGTATAAAGACCTTACTTAATAAACCATTATGTTTTTATTACCTTAGAATAAGCCATTTCTATCTACATACACTGTAAAAAAAAAAAAATTCTGTTAAATTTACGGTAAAAAACTGGCGCATATTACTATGCGTGGTTACCAGAAATTTACCGTAAAAAAATACGGTAGCAACATTTTAGGTTTTACAGACTTAACTAAAAATGTACAGTAATAAACCGTATTTCATTATCAGATATAATGTTAATTTACCGACCTATTGAAGTATTAATATCTGTTTTGTTCCATTGTAATACACTGACAACCGACAATCACAGCAGTAATGAGAGTCACATGATCAATCACTTCAGTAATGAGTCACATGATCAATCAAAGCAGTTCTTCCACACGAAAGTTATAACTAATATATATAGAAGCTGCACAGTGTCATTCACACAAACATTAAACACCATCATGGTAACACACATGAAATTTAAAAAATACAATAAACATTAATTTAACAACATTAAATGTAACATAAAATACTAATGTACATAACTGATTAGAAAAAAACGGTATTTTAATTTAACGGTATTTTACAGTAAAATTACATTAAATGGACCATTAGATCTATCACAGTTATTTACCGTATATAAGGAAACTTTTTTCACTGTAGCATTTTTACAGTCTTTTACTGTTAAAATCACAATAATTTTTTACAGTGGGTCCCCTTACATTGAAATAGCCATTTTGCGCCAACATGTTTCTACAGTGGCCCTAAACGGACAAACGCGCTTCGTCACTATGTTGTTCTTCATGCAAAGAAACTATATAAAGTCAGTGAATAAAACACTGACACAATGATGAACAAGTAACAATAATATTTGCAATAACATATCGTTTTTACTGAATAATTAAGTGCTCAATCTTCAAATACTTGGGTAGCATTTGCCTTAGCAGTGCAGCGCACTTTCAGAAACCCTCCACCTTCCCCAGCTCCACCTGTATAGATCTGCTATGGGTAATAATTAATGTACGTTATATTGTACGGCAGCAGCAACCTTGGTTTTGGAGTCAATATTTGAACTTTACCTTTAAATGGGTTCATTTAACATTGAGTTTTTAGGATCTCTTGGATGCAGAGCAGTTGAGCAGTCATTTCAGTGTGTGAGTTTCTAAATCTCGGCTATGTAAACAATATTTCATAATTCACAGATATGTGTGGGACGACACTTTTTTGCTGGCAGGCTCCTCGCTTAAAGGTGAAGTGTGTGATTTCTTTGCAACTAGCATCACTGTTGATCGAGCCAATGTTTCTGTGCCGGGTGCTTAAACAGATCAATGTTTTGATAGTGACGCAGTGTTTATTTCTTTCAGGAAATCAACCTGCATATTAAGCTGAAAAAGGAGAAAATTACACACATCACCTTTAACATGATTCATGGTGATCCAAGCGAAACATTCATCAGATATCAGTAAAGCTTGAATAGCAAGCAATTATTCTTTCTGAACTTCTGTATCTTGGAGACAAAGTTTGTTTTGATATAAAACAAGAATCACAAAAATGCTTTTGTTTAACATTTTGTAGTTGCATCTATTGAAGGCAAGCAGCCATACTAACTAGATACACATTTCTGGTCAAATTGTTGATGAGATATCTTTGCACCATTGATATGTAGACCACCCTCTTTTTACTATCCAATCAACTTCTGATGCAGTGCGATATAAGAAATATAATATATTCATCGAGCGTCTGTTAATTCATGCTGTATCAGAAAAAAAAATACTTTTAACTTTTTTAAGGACGTGAAGGGCTACAGTAGAATTCAGAAACTCTTGTTATTAGCGACACCGGTGGCCGTTAAGTGAACTGCAGCCAGCTAGTGCTCACGTAACGTATACAAGAGACTGAACGTGATTTAAAGGACACAATAAACTCACGGTGAAGTTCTTTTTCGTTCTTTGCTTATGTAAAAAGAATTTGGAAATACTTTTGCTGCGATATACTGTTAACGAACATACAGACGCCAGATGAATCGGCCCATGTAAATATGTGCGGCGCCTGCGCACTTTCCTCCTAATAACAAGAGCATCTGATCGGACCATCTAGATATATTTGCACCAGCTCTGCTATTCACCGGCCTCAATTTGACAGATGAGGTAATTAAAATTACACTGTTATGATAGTTTGATTTTAAAGTATTTGAGGTCCGATAATCTTTGCATGACACATTGACATCACAGTACAGAATGACTCTTTCATTATTGCCCTGAACATTGTAAACAACTAATTCTGGGTACACACCAAAAGATAATCGGGCTGATTTTGGGCCGATTTCCCCCTTCCGACAATCCTAGCTATGTCCCGATTATCTTGATGGTTTAACAGATTATTTTATCAGATTTTCCCTTGGTGTGAGGTGTGTTAAGAGTGTCCGAACCTGCTCGGAAGAACGTCGGAGCCGCTCCGATCGCGAATCATAAATATTAAACATGTTTAATATTTACGATCAGAAATCCTGATGTGTGGGGGGAACCCCGAGGACAAACGCGCGCACGCTCAAACAATATCCAATCAGAAAGCGAGATGATGGAAGACACGGTCATTCTCTCACACACACACACACACACACACACACACACACACTTGCAGGAAGCTTAATGTTAAGATTTAGTATTCATAAGTGTAAATTTCGAGGAAACAAGCCTTTGTTTTTCATTTTAAGTGCAGAAATTTTACAATACCTAAACACAATTGGGTTTGAAAAATAAGAAAGCTGCAAAGTGCGTTTCAATCTGTAAACATTTTCACATTTTTGTTTAACTTTTAAGTTTGTCACTGTTTATGTATATGTCTTTTTATGTTTGTTTATCGGCTTTACTCTTTGTACCCCCCTGACTGTAATTGTAATTCTTAAAATCAAAAAAAAAAAAAAAAGATAAAAAAAAAAAAAGAAGAAGCTGAGTGTTAAGGGTTCAGTGAGGTTCTATAGAGGGATTAAATAACTTTTTCTAAAGAGACAATAAATCCAATAAAGAATAAATAAAGACAATAAAGAATGAATATATTTCTGTATAAAAGGTTATATACAATGGTAGGTACAATGGTTTTTTCACGTGAATTTTCTGTGAAAATCATTCCAAACACTATCGCAATTTCTTCCTGCATGTTGTCCGTCATGCTTATTCTGAAGTCTCACAATATTTTGCGAGATTTCCTGTGTTCATAGTCGAGACCCTGGTTGAAAATCTGTTTGTGTGTGGTGTGCTGTCTTTGTCACATCATGGCACACCACACACTATAGGAGCAAAACGCTTAAATCTAGGATTTTTTGTCCTCATGTTTGTGGTCTGTCACATTTTGAAAATCTTATAAGATGTCAAAAATCTTTTGGTGTGTACCCAGCATAAGCATTCGTGTCATAACGTGTCACTGAACAGAAGAGATGCTCTCGGGAGCATGTGTAACCGTCACATCCTTTTCATTTTCCCGGCAAAAACGACCCGAGACCTTCAAAATTCAGTCGACAGGCTTTCATAGACAATCGGGGAAGGGCTTTTATTTTTTTGGTTTTGTCACAAGCTGTTCACATATTGACAATAAAAAAGCAATTCAAACATGAAATTTCTTACATTATATATAGCCCATTTTAATTTAATTCACACTGTTCCTTACGTTTTATGTAATTCAGAAGACTTAAAATGTAGTGCACAAGTCTTGGACTGTTTGTAGTTTCATGTATACTTTTCTGTAATTTTTCTGAACCTTATATCTCTTGTTGTTTCAGTATGTAAAAGAACAGCATGGACATCCTTCAAAACATCTCAGAAGAAACAAGGTCTCGTTTTGGACTGGCATAAAGGTGAGTAAATAACAGTTTAGGTGAAATAACCATCTAAAAAGAGCCTGTGCAATATTTTTAGTGAGCATACAGTGTTTCCTCTCAAAACTAGCACTCATCTGCATTTAAAGTGGGCATATTCCATTTCTGCTCGGTCAACATGGCAATGAAGAGGTGTTTGGCAGTTGAACACAGCACTTACAGTTCATGAGTGAATGATTATGTGATATTGTTCAGTGTGCTGGAAATGTGATACTGTATCTGTCCTCAAGCTTCTGTTTAAAATGTATATCCCTTTCTTTCTTTCTTTCTTTCTTTCTTTCTTTCTTTCTTTCTTTCTTTCTTTCTTTCTTTCTTTCTTTCTTTCAAATTTGAATATGGTAAAAAATAAATAAGATAACAATATATAACATAAAAAAAAAAAAAAAAATTGTTATGCAAATAAAAATATTAAAAAAAACATTTTGGGAAAAAATGAAGAACAGTTTTTGGTGATTGGAAAAAAGCAGTGTGAACACCAGTCAGTAAAATTTTCTTTTTGAGTGAAGGTAGGATAGTGGGGAAAAGTCTAAATTTGAGTCCCAGCAATTTGGTAAATGGAATTAGATGCCAGGAGCAGTTGTGAGCTTTCAAGCTTTTATTTTCTTCCTATTGACCTTTGAAAGTTGCCATTTTTTCTGACATAAATAGCTCACAGTTCAATGGTGGCATCTCTGCATGGGTCTAATAATCCACATTCTGGCACTGAGAACATTTACAGCTGGTGTTAAACTGTGTTGACCAGTGAAATCGTTCTGTTTTGCGTTCTGTTATGAACTGTTATTCTAGTATCCTTGATATACTATTATATTTTGCTAATATTTTAAACTAGATTTTATTTCCATTTTTTTAATTTTAGTTAAAGTTTTTGTAATTTTGTCATGTTATTATTATTTTAAATATTTCTGTATAGCTTTTATCAATTTAGTTTTAATTTATTTAAACTAAACAAAAATGAGAAATGTTGCCTTTACAACTAAAGAAAATAAGTTTTTTGTATTTTATTTATTTCAGTTAATGTTTATTTTATTAGTAATGAAAATATTTTTTCGGTCACCGTTTTAGTTTATGGTTATGAATTATGGCTTTATGAAATTATTGTTTATGGATGCCACTTTTTCCAGTACTCTATATAAAAATGTAGAATCACTCAACAAATGGCATTCATATTCATTATGCAGCCTTTGCATGCATTGCAACTGAGACATGCAGGAAATTGAAAAAAGACTTTGCGATTGTGTTTCTTTCTTTTTCAGAAGGGAAAATGACATAGTAAATGATACACTGTTAACATTCATGGGATGGAATGGGATTCCGCCAGGTTGTCACGGCAACCCACAGACGCAAACACACCTGTGAATTAGAAGTGCTCGGTTAATGAGAGCCAGAACAGGAGAGCGGAGAGGACAATGCGCTTTGTTTCTTCAAACCACCAATTAACACAAACCTTCTATCAAATCACATAGAATTAGTTCTCCGCTCAACAATTCTGACTCGTGCTGGGAAACTATGCTTAAGATTCCTATCAAAACTCGTCTTTTCTAAGGCAGAGTCTCTATTAACTCTCTTTCTCTTGATTATGGGTTTCTCTTCAGATGCAAGATGTACTTCTTGATGGGATCGGAGTTCACAGCAGATTGACTAGGAAAGAGAGTAAACAGTATTATGGGTTATGCTATGAACAGACGCATAACAAGGATAAATTAAGAACCTTTATTGACGTCACAACATGCTTTTCAGAGAGGAAGCTATTCTGAAAGTGAAAATTGATGTTATTGGAGTAATGATCCTGAAAATTCAGATTTGCATAACAGGAATACATTTTTAAAAGACATTCAAATAGAAGACATTTTTTTTAAATTGTAGTAATATTTCACAATAGTACTATTTTTACTATAAAATAACTGAATGCAGCCTTTCATGAATAAGAGACTTCTTTAAAAAACATGCAAAATTATTCTAAACTTTTAACAGGCAGTAGACATGTCATGAATCTGGCATGAACTTTTGCCAAGCACTCATTTGGAAGTCAAAGTAGGAGATGATGTGTATATTATGTAGGCATGGATGTGTCAATGTGGGGGCGGTCATTAATTTAAATGATTTTATAAAGTGACAAAAGTGCAGAACGAGTCATTTTTGCAGCCTACTATCAATGAATTATGTTTTTGGACTGGTGAAGAAGTCGTGCAAATGTTTTCACAGTTCTGAAATTAACTTTTTATCCCAAAAGATCAAGGGAAATTGGATTCCTTACATGACTCCTCTGAATCTTTGTCTCTTTGGATTAACCACCAAAACCACAGGTGCATTGCAAAAGAAAATGAAGCAGCTGTGAGATATGCACTATACTATAATGAGTGTGACCAGGAATATGCATTGGATTGCTTTCATACTAATCGCGAACTGTACCGGTGTTCACATGAACTGAACCTTTTGAAACTTTTCAGCTTTTGCACTAACCAAACAAATCCATGACGTCTAAGGCCATGTGTACACCTGGTATTAAGATGCGTTTCAGTCGATCGGATCACAAGTGGACGACACTAAATACAGGTGTAAACGGCGTCTAAAACGTTTTGAGATTGTCCACTTTCGACCACTCCTAGAGGTAGTTGAAAGCGCTTTGACCGGATTGCTTTCATAGTGTAAACGCTCATGTGGTCGAATGTGTTTAAACAGTCACAAAAGACCGTCTACTTAACTTATACGTAACCATTATAGGAAGAGCTCTAGCTAGATGGGATTTAAACTGTTGGCTGGAGACCCAAGTTTAGTTTGAAGATGAAAAACGTCCCTATCACAATGTTCTCTCATCATTTCTAACACACACTCACAGCGTTCGGCTGGTGTTGCGGCTGTCAGAGGAGAAACTAAAGCTGATGCTCTCCGTGTGTTTTTCTGTTGTCTCCGGGTGCGTTCATGAGCTTATTTTGTCCATTAGATTGAAAGATCTGAAAAAACCCATACATTTACCCGCCCATAGACCCTCCCCTCGAAGAAATCAGGACAGAAGTGGTTGAAAGTGGACAAAAGAGACGTATTAAAACACCAGGTGTAAACTGGAATGTGTCTCCCTCGTCTACTTGTGATCCGATCGACCAAAATACATCTTAATACCAGCTGTAAACAGGGCCAAACTGACCACAAAAAGATGTGAAAGTGGCCTACAACTCTGATCTAAATCACTCAGAGTTTGAAATCAGAGTTTGTCTGTCTGCAAGAGTCATACTTGTGTAGTGACAGAACGCATTGCAAAAATGAAAATGTTCTGTGTGGCTTCAGCGCAGAAGTGTCTCCTAATGAGCTTGCTGTGCTGAATGCGACTGTTTCACTTAGACAGGTTGATAAGCCTCAAATAAACACATGTCCATCCGTCCTTACAGCGCCTCAGCTCTGATATCTGCACATGTCGTACTTATAATTGGAAATTTGGAAAAGACGGATACAGAAAAAAAAAATGTTTCTCCTGCAAAGCAATGAGACTAAATTGAATTTTGGATGTTTCTCTTACAAAATGTCCACATATTTATGAAGGCACAATGCATGGGAAGAATTCTGAATAATATGTTACTATTATCTTATTTTGCTTTGTAATTAGAAATATGTGACCCTGGACCACAAAACCAGTATTTTTTATTGAGATTTATGCATCACCTGAAAGCTGAATACATAAGCTTTCCATTGATGTATGGTCTGTTAGGATAGGACAATATTTGGCCGAGATACAACTATTTGGAAATCTGGAATCTGAGGGTGCAAAAAAATCTAAATATTGGGAAAATCGGCTTTAAGTTTGTCCATTTATGTTTGCACTTTTGATGAATCCGCTCACAAAAATACATTTTTGATATATTTAAGGTAGGAAATGTACAAAATATTAAATGGATCATGATCTTTACTTAATATCTTAATGATTTTTGGCATAAAAGAAAAAAAAACTTGGACATCACTAAAAATAATGTAAACTTGCAGTTCATTAAGAGTCGCATGTTGATTCAGTAACCACTCTGATAGAGTTGGTCATTCATTGAAGAATTTGTCAAACTGAGGCAAACTGATACATGAGATTCAGCCAATAACAGTATGTCACAATTTGTTTGTGAATCGGTGAAGTATTTTTGATTCACTAAAAGAACTGGCTCAGAAGAGTCATTTGTCCGTGAATCGGAAACTTTTTGAGCTGTAGGCCTGGCCTATGGTTTTTAATTCACTTAAAGGAACCTGCTCTTAATAGCACATTGTTTTGCAAATCGAACTGATCTAGTTAAGTGGTAGGCTATGTTTTTGATTCACTAAAAAGAACCTGTCCATAAGAGTCATTTTTTTTGTGAATCAGACTACACTATAGTTATGCGGTATGTTTTTGATTCACTTAAAAGAACCAGTTCATAAGAGTCGTTTGTTCGCAAATCAGAATACATTTTTTTTGTGCTGTATGCCTTGTAATTCACTGAAAGGAACCGGCTCATAATAGTCATTTGTTCACGAATCAGAATCGTATTTGCTCTGTAGGCCTTGTAATTCTCTAAAAGGAACTGGCTCATGATAAGAGTACATTTTGATGAATCGGACTACACTAATTATGAAGTAGCCTATGTTTGTAATTCACTAAAAGAACCAGTTCGTAATATTTGTTCATGGATCGCTAAAAAGAACTGGCTCGCAAGATTCATTAGTTCATGAATCGGAAACTTATTTGCACCGTATGCTTTTTAATTCACTAAACGAAACCAACTCATAATAGTCATTTTCTTCTGAATGGGACCGCACTAGTAAAAGGGTTGGTGACACCCATTGGTCTTCACAACAAAACTAGCCCAACTGCAAGGATTCCCCAGATATTTTAGCTGTAATCTGAATATGAGTATTTGAAAACTTAACAAGGGCTGGAAAAAAAGCAAAATAACTGAGAAAAATCATAAATAGTCCTCAGATTTAATTTATACCAAAACATCTAGCATTAATTCGACCTCAGTTAGTACTCCACCACATGCGTGACATCATTAAAGGGATAGTTCACTTTGAAAATAAATTTTGGTATGTTTTAGCTTACCTCAAGGGCATCCAAGATGTAGGTGTCTTTTTTTCCGCAGTAGTTTCAATTTTGATATTTTTAGGTCAAACCGTTCTTGTCTGTCAGTCATATAATGCAGGTCGATGGTCACTGTATCAAAACACAAGCACAGAGTCCAAATTAAAACAATTCCCCATCGTCCAAATTAAACAATTCCCCATCGTAAGTACACATTGATGGCCTAATACACGAAACGAGCGGTTTGTGTGAGAAAACGAACAGTATTTATATCGTTGTTATCTCTTGAAAACAGCACACGTCCAAATGATCTGACGGCGCGGGCGGGTATAGATATATACATAGATGTCGCTTGGCTACGGTTTCGTTCCAATGAACTGCAGTAGTCAAGGCGACATCTATGTATATATCTATACCCGCCCGCGCCGTCAGATCATTTAGACGTGTGCTGTTTTCAAGAGATAACAACGATATAAATACTGTTCGTTTTCTCACACAAACCGCTCGTTTCGTGTCTTAGGCCATCAATGTGTACTTACGATGGGGAATTGTTTTAATTTGGACTCTGTGCTTGTGTTTTGATACAGTGACCATCGACCTGCATTATATGACTGACAGACAAGAACGGTTTGACCTAAAAATATCAAAATTGAAACTACTGCGGAAACAAAGACACCTACATCTTGGATGCCCTTGAGGTAAGCTAAAACATATCAAAAATTAATTTCAAAGTGAACTATCCCTTTAACCAACGTGGTTGAACGACCAATTTGCGACAGTATGGTTTCGGGAAACAGTCGTGACTAGCTAGTTGATTTCTTCAACGATGCATCGCACGACGGTAGTTAAGCAGCGAGTTGCGTCATTGTACGGGAAACCAGAGCAGTGCAATACGTTTTTTATTGCACAGTAAGTCTTAAGCTAATATTCTATTCCGAACATTGGCGAAGAGACCAGTGTCCAGTGTTTACAAGGGAATGTTCTGTTTTATTCCGGTCATAAGCACTAAATCAGCTCACTATGGTTGCTGAACCGGTGACTGATGGCCATCTGTGTTGTGTCAAAAGCACCAAATTAACCCACACAGACAGCAGTAATTACTGTAGTGCATGTGTGTGTGTGCGCAGTTTGGCATCAAGGTACAGGGTTTTTTTTGTGAAGCCATGTGGGCACTTTCTCCTTATCCTTAAAGGGATACTTGAATGTGAATGTGATGAATGTGTATTTAAAATGGGTCATTTATGTAGAAGAAATGTGAAATTATTTTAGAATTTGGAGCTTTCTAGACTGAGAAAAGCCAGAAAATGTATTTTTGGCTCATGTGGATGAAAGACTACAACTCCCAGAATGCACTTGCTTCGCTGCTCTACGAGGACACTCCCAAGCCACGCCTACCGGTAAGAGAGCGCGCAGTTAAACAAAAAGGCTAGGCTACTAGTGAGTCTCTGTGACGAGGATTTCGAGATCGCCCAAAATGTCTGGGATTCGGCTTTCATTATGTTTACTGTGGCGAGCAGGACGAGGCTGAGGGCCGTGGGAGAACGACACGAGGCCGGTGGCGTGATTACTGATGACCGACACCTGTGAGACGCACTGGTCTCGTATCTCTCACGGAGGAGCGGGAATTTTCTTAGCAATGTTAAAATGCACATCAACCGATCACTTGTTTAGCGTTCATGTAAACACAACATTCTGGCGACTGCAGAAAGCAAAAGCCGAATCCCGGACATTTTGGACGATCTCGATGGCCGGACATGTCCGGGAAAAACAGGATGGTAACCCCTACTACTCAGCTTTCTCCACAGAACAAGAGCCTACTAGCTTAGCTTCCAAAAAAATATGGCTGACACTATGTGTACATTCTGTGAGTGAGATCCCACCCTCTATGGGCGGGTTGAAAACATGCGGGACAGCCCCTCCTCAGATGACGCAAAATGACAATTTTTGCGTCATCGGAGGATTTTTTCCAGACAAAAAATACATCCATGTCTTATCTCAGGAGGATATGAGGGTGGAAAGCACGGTAATTCGAAAATACTACAGGTTTTAATACAAAGCTTAATGCTAAATCCTGAAGTATCCCTTTAATGTTTATTTGGGTGTTATTTTGGTGGCATGAACAGGAATGATCAGTTAATTGCATAGAAAGTATAATATCATGTTTTTATCATATCATTTTAATGTTAATCAAGGTTTCTTGTGCCAAAAGAGTTGTTTTCATGACCATTTTCCACCTTCTCTCTGACCCTCAGAATGACAGGGTCTGATTATAATCCACCAACAAGTAAATAGGAAATAAGCGAATCAGAACACTGCGCGCCAAACCAGCAGTATGTGCGCAAGCGTGAACCACTAGTGTTTCTGTCTCACTCTGGATCTGCCACTGCATCACATTTCTCTCTGCGTGGCGTGGAGTGTCCGTTTTTATGTCGGCTCTCATGTTAACTGGTTAGAGCTTGTGTTAGAGCACAATGCCTGCGTGACACACACACTTCTCGAGCCGCGCCGAAACCGCGTGCTAGAAATAGAACCGCAACCGACGCCTATTTTTCACGCGACACGCAAGAGTGTTGGAAGTTTTCAGACAAAATAGAAGGCGCAAATACATATTAATAAATTACATTTTGATGCTTGAAAGTCTCTCGGTTTTGACAAATGCATATATAATTGTAATTTAAAAAATAGGTCTAATTATCGATTTTCAAATATTGCCCCTGTCAATAGGCCTACAGAACGAAATATTATGTAGCCTATTTTGCCGTCAATACTGCCGACGTTGTCTTTGCTGTATCAGGCTATATATATTATGTTTAACATCCAAATGTAGATGGTCTGTCGGCGCACAGAGCCACGCAGTCGCAGACAGCACGTGAAGTTCGTGAACACCGAATTCCCTTTTCTTTCTTATCTATTTGAGTTTGAACAGACATGTGCACGAAAAAATAAGCCAGTGTCCGTCTCAACGAGTTTCCCCGTAAACGCAGTCAAAATAAAACGGATGCGTGTCATTACCGGTATTAGATACGTGCATTCGTCTTAAAGGGACAGCACCCAATATACCTGCAGCTGTTTGTGTCACCAAAGTTAATCAAACAACAAAAGAGAAAGAGAAAAATCACGTTTTGTCAAAAGATAAATTGTATTAATACTTAATACAGTTAATTTACCTGAAAAACATAAAGCACTGCTTTATTTCTCGTGTATTTGTGTTTTATTGTATTTATATTTGTATTTTGTTTATTAGTTTCTATGCAGATGCACTAGGCCTACCCTACACAATTACCCCAATCATCCTAGAATTATTAATTCTTTACAAAAAGAGCTGGTCATCAGGTGAAATTGTTTTCAGGAAGTAGCAGTAAAGCAAGAAGAAGAAGTGCAAGATAGTTTTTCTAAATTTCATTTGACTCTATGTGCCTATAGGGGTGGGTTGGGGATGGTGGCAATGTAGTATCTGGATATTTGCCGCGGGACGAGGGCTTCGATTACCTCTCTCTTTTTTGACCATACATGTGTTTGCACCCCTGAAATTAAGAGTTGTAATGATTGATTTTTGCAGCTTACATTATTTTCTATTTTACAAATCCTTTAAACACCTGTATATTAACACTATCTGGGTGTTCACTTTATAGTTAATTTGATTATGCTTTCAACTGTCAATAAAAGTGTAGTATTTCAATGTGTAATTTTTTACGATTTAATTACAATTTTCATTCATATTTTGAACTAGCTTTTATTTTTATATTTTCAGTTTTCATTTGAAATTTTTAGTCATTTTGTTATGTGCTTTTATTATTTATTATGTGCTTTTTACATTTGTTTTTTAAAACTGACTACTAAAGGTTTAATTTGTTAATTTCGTTTTTAGTTTTAATTTGATTATGCTTCAAGACTAATCTCCTGTTATTCTAGTAATATTTATATACTGTTATAGTTTTTTATTGATATTTTTTTATTAGATTTTTTTTTATCTTATTTTGTAGTTTTTTAAAAAAAATTGCATTTTTTGTGCTTTTGTCATTTTTATTATTAATGTTATTTTAAAATATTCATATTAAGGTTTAATAAAACGCCGTCTTTTCAGTTTCCAGTCGACTAGTAGCCTAGTTGTATCATTTCTCCCGATACTGCCGTCTGTAACCGGTAGGCGTGGCTTAGGAGTGTCCTCGTAGGGCAGCGAAGCAAGTGCATTCTGGGAGTTGTAGTCTTTCATCCACATGAGCCAAAAATACATTTTCTGGCTTTTCTCAGTCTAGAAGGCACCAACTTCTAAAATAATTTCACATTTCTACTACATAAATGACCCAATTTAAATACACATTCATCTTTCCAGCGGTGAAATATCCCTTTAACTTAAAATTGCTATCACGATGTAAAGAGACTTTCAACCAGCATGACAAAAAATGTTTAAGGAACAAATCACCTACCCTGGTGACCCTTTAAATGCATTATGCAGAATTCCACCCACTTTTCCCTGTAACAATCACACTTCATAAACGCACTCTCTCTTCTCAATCAATCTCTTTCCCCCCAACGCAATTAAGTTGCTCTCTATATTTCCTGTGTTCACTGAAATTGCTCAAATAATCAATCCGGGAATGTTTTGTCCTCCTCATTAGGAGACGCGTGAATGTCGTTTACACACTCGTGCGGAAGACGAGTGGCCCATTTGCTGCGACTGTCACTAACCTTTCCAGCCCTTTTTAATGAGCGTGTGTGGCACATCAAAACACCTCCGTCTCCTTCTACATGTGGAGATCTTTTCCCAGAGATGCGAACTGGAGTTATGAATAATCAGACTGTTATTGCTCGGAGAGGGAGAGCAGAACGCTAGAGCCGCGTCTGGTAAATCGACTCTATCAAACTATATAGCTAATGTTTTCCAGGAAAATAGAGATAAAAGATGACAGGAAGGAAAATTGTTGTCTTATTATACGTTTCACTCCCTTTCCTGCAAGAATGCTTGGAAATGTAAGGAAAGTGGTTGGGAAATTGCGTCAGGACACATGCTATGTTTAGATCCAGACCCAGGCTGGAGGAATAGTGCTCTTGTATTTTATTTCAATCAAACATAGCAACTGATACAATCTGAATGTGATTTATAAACAAGCAAACTCATTTAGTTTGTTCTTCAGCTTCCTGTTTAATATTAACTTTTTCTGTTCATACGACCACAGCTCTGAGGAAGCAAACTGCAGATTAATAAGGAATGATATCCTGTGGTGTGAATAATACAGACGCAATCGAGACAATGCAACGTTATGTATGTGTGCATGTGATAATGCATTGACTACTTCACTTACATGATAAAATAACAAGGAGTGCTCCTTGTTATTTAGGTATAGGTATAGGTATGCTAAGGTATAGCGGATTTGTGTTTTCACTGTAAATGGAGATTTTAATTTATAACAATTTTTTTAAATGCACTTTAAAAAAAATTTTTTTTATAAACAAATACAATTTTAAATTACATTTAAAAAAAAATATTTGTTTAAAAAATATATATAAATTATTATTTTCATTCAGTTTTATTCATCAATGATTGCTATAGTAGATATTAGAGTAAACAGCTTACTAGATCCACCGATATAAAAAATATGACCGATACCGATAACCGATACTTCTTTGAAAGCCAATAACCGATAAATTAGCCGATAAATCTAAATCCAAATTTTTACATAATTTTTGAGAGCCTGATTACAAAAACAAAAGTCTCACCATTAAAATCCATGTCCCCATCACACAATTATTATGATGTTCTCATTATAATTCTATGGAGCGACAGACTTGCGTCTTTAGAGATTCCAATCATATTTCAAGCAAGACAAACTATCATGGTCTCAGCTGAAGGAAATAATCCATCATTTATGGGCTTTATATCAGCAAAATTTTCTTACGGGGGCCGATAACGATAATAACATTTATAAACAGAGCAATTCCAAGAGGGTCCTCACACCATCGGTGCTCGGGCCCTAAAAATGAACATATATCGGCCGATACCGATATGGTTGCCGATATATCATGCATCCATATAATACAGTTATTTTTCTCTTTCAGATCAGCTACTGTCATGAATCTTGAATAGCGTAGGTTAAAGTAAATTAAACTGTTGACATGTTAATCACCTGTTTACCTGTTTTAGTGACAAACATTTGCAGGAAACTATTACCATGAGTACTGAGGTTGGGTACTGCTACAATAACGGCAAAATACATAAAGTATGTGCAGCAGGTTGTGAACTTTCAATGCACTGAGCAAGTATTTGAATTATCATACTTGTGTATATATCTTCCCTAACTACAAATGATGAGGTTAACAGAAGCAGGTACTGAAGTAACAACATTAGATGAATACCTCTTTCCAGCTAATCTCTTCTGTGCCTGTGTTAAATCAGCTCTGCGTTTCTGATTGTGTCTTATTTGTGTGTGTCTTTATGTCTGTTGGGCTTTAATGGGTGTTATGTTCCAGAATGGAGGGGCTGAAAAAGTAAAAGGGATTTGTGATGTCAGCAGAAAAAGAAAGTCGTTTTAGTGGTGCAAGTTGTTGTATTTTTTAAATAATATTCACCAAATAATCACTCACAGTAATATATATTTTTATTTTATGTCACATGGAAACTTGTTTTTGTAGCATATAAAGGAAATACACTGCTGTAAATCTGGGGTTAGTAAGATTTTTTAAAGAAATTAATACTTTTATAAAGCAAGGATGCCCTAAAGGGATACTCCACTTTTTTTGGAAATAGGCTCATTTTACAACTCCCCCAGAGTTAAACAGTTGAGTTTTACCGTTTTCGAATCCATTCAGCCGATCTCCGGGTCTGGCGGTACCACTTTTAGCATAGCTTAGCATAGATCATTGAATCGGACAGGACCGTTAGCATCTGTCTCAAAAAAAATGACCAAAGAGTTTCGATATTTTTCGTACCATGAGTGCAGCAGGCGTAATGATATGACGCAGCGCCTGAAAATAGGTCTAATAGGTTAGACAAACTTAGTCCCGGTCACGTTGGAAGTTACAGAGCTGGGGACTATTTTCAGGCGCTGCATCATATCATTACGCCTGCTGCACTCATGGTACGGCAGCAAAGTTTCTTGGTTACTACGCAGGAATGAGAGTATAGTTCCTAGCCATATCAGCCTAGAAAATCGCAACTTTTCATTTTCCGTCGGTCTTAGTACACGATGTAACTACAGAAGAGTCAAGTTTTAAATAGGAAAAATATCTAAACTCTTTGGTCATTTTTTTGAGACAGATGCTAACGGTCCTGTCCGATTCAATGATCTATGCTAAGCTATGCTAAAAGTGGTACCGCCAGACCCGGAGATCGGCTGAATGGATTCGAAAATGGTAAAACTCAACTGTTTAACTCTGGGGGAGTTGTAAAATGAGCCTATTTCCAAAAAAAGTGGAGTATCCCTTTAAATGGATCAAAAGTAACAGAAAAGACGCTTATAATGTAACAAAAGATTTCTATTTAAAATAAATGCTGTTCTTTTGAACTTTATATTCATCAAACAATCCTGAAAAATGCATGACGGTTTCCAAAAATATGAATCAGTACAACTATTATAATAATCATAAATGTTTTCTTGAGCAGCAAATCATCATATTAGAATGATTTCTGAAGGATCATGTGACACTGAAGACTGGAGTAATGATGCTGAAAATTCAGCTTTGATCACAGGAATAAATTACATTTTACAAAATATTTAAATAGAAAACAGTTCTGTTAAATTGTAATAATATTTCACAATATTACTGTTTTTAATGTATTTTTAATCAAATAAATGCAGCCCTAGAAGAGACTTCATTCAAAAACATTTCAAAATCTTCCCGACCCCAAACGTTTGAAAGGTTCTGTATAAAGTGAGAGAATCACGTTGACTTGCTGTTCTCAGTGCAGGAGATTTTACACAAGATTCAACACAATAATGAAAATAAAGATGCAGAGGCGTATAGGCTATAAGCATTAACACTAGACAATTTACCGCCCTCATTTTTGTGCAGATAATCAAAACCCCTGTGTTGAATGTGTCCCCACACTTGTCGAGTCATATACGCTCCGGGTTTTGGGTGGTGGAGGCATGCTGGGAGAAATATTAAAACAGGGAAGCTCTTTATACACACGTTTGATGGAAAGAAATGAGCATATTCCTCCTTAGCTTTCAAACTGCATATAAATAAATCAATATTTCATAGTCAAAAAAAGATCTGTTTGACTGGTGCTTTATTTTCTAAGTTGAACTTTGTGTTATGAATATAGGGATAAATCAAGATCCGTCAGAGAATATGAAGGGTTTGCCTTAGGATTGTTGCTGTTTGCATAAGAAGTGAATGAAGGTTGAATATCAAATTATGCGAGGCTCAAAGGTTTTCGTATATTCATATTTGAGAGTAATCCAGAGATAAACAATTCCAGACAATAAGATGTATAATATAGTGTATTTATTATCATATTAAGAAAATGATGGCTGCGAGCTGGAGCTCCTGTCACACTGCGTCCCGTATCGCTGTGTTATTGCTTCTGGTTCTCGACAGGGAAAAGCTGTTCCTTTGCCATTGCAAGATGATTTGCTAGCTAGAGCTGGCTAAGTTGGAGAAATGCTTGTTCAGTGTTTTATTTTATTAATCAAGGAGTGCTCTAGTGGATATGATTTGTTTTCACTGTAAATGTCCATTTTAATATTATTTTTTAATTACCGATAACAACTGTTATTCCTATTTTTATTTTAGACGAGGGTGCATGGGTAACTCTAATGGGAAAAAAAGCCTAAAAATCTCCTTAATTAACCGTGGTAAAATTCATTATTTTATTTATTTTTTATTTATTTGATTTATCAAGGAGCGCTACGCTAGTAGGGTGGATGGGTAGCTCTTGTGGAAAAAATCCTAATTATTAATTATTATAAATATATTAATTATTTTTAATTAGAAATTATTATTTTTTAATGAATAAATTTATTCTTTTTTCATTTATTAAAAAAAAAAAAAAAATTCTTCCACCAAGTAGTTCATTAGCCTAACTGTGGTCAGTTAGGAACGTACAATTATTAATTACAATTACACTTTTATCCAAATAGCTTAGGCCTGCAGTGCATTCTGGGTATATATTTGATTAATTCACATATTCCCTGGGAATCAAAACCATGACTTTACTTCAACTTCAGCTTTAAATCTACAGGAATGCATTAATATTGAATGTGCATTCATCTGCTTTTTTTATGGCATCCAATCAGAGTTGGAACTGTCTGTTTTAGAATGTTAATTAACTTTTAGGTTAATTTAGGTTCATGTTACATTGATAAATTGCTCTGGCACTCTTTGCATTCCTTGCCATTTTTAACATCTGAAATAGTCTATTGAGAAATTCCTTCTTTCTTAGTCGTCAAGTCACCTTTATTTATATAGAGCTTTTTATGATAGATCGTTTCAAAGCAGCTTTACAGTGATAACAGGAAAATAATGCAACAAATTTAGTTTCGGCTGTACCGCTTATCTAGAAGAAAATAGTGTCATAGTCCAGCTTAAGTAAATTCAGTGATGGTTCATTTTTGTTGTAAAAAAGTTATTCATTTAGTTCCTTTATCTATACAGCCACTCTGGAGAAAACAGTGATGTCATCGTCCAGCTCAGTTCAGTTCTCATATAATGGTGTCAATGCATGCAGATCAATAATAATGTTAAATATTAAGCAATACATTTGTGAAAATGGTTGTACAATATTAGGATGCACTTCAAAAAAGGAAAAAAAAAACTCAAATAGCATAGGCCTATGTATACATTGGATACATATCTTCAGCTATCTTTCAACTTCTCCAGTCAGATCTATGGAAGTAAAATAATGCCAAATGTTTTTGAAACCAAAAAGCAGTTCTGAAGTATTGAGGGAAACCCTAGTACTGCGGCACATCGCCGCGATATAAAGTTAAGGAAAGTAAACAACCAACAGAAATATATGTCTTCCTCAAATGGAACAACATTATAATCTCGTTCACGGTAGAGAAAGACTACATGGGGACCGTGAAGACACTGAATTAAACATAAAAACAGCCCTCATAGTAATCACAAATACACTTACATTTCTGTAAACCAGTTTTTATGAATGAATGGCTTGCTCTAACTGTTGCTCTGGTCTCCGTCAACAACACGCGCTTGCGCCCCCTGCTGGTGAGATCGACTAACAGCAGATGGGGAGAGTATGCTCGGTAATCTACTGCTTTTCCTGCAGTTCCTGGATGTCAATGTTGAATTTACTGTCGAATTTGAACCACTGAATTTGTAGAAGCAAATTTGTAAAGCGAAATAAAATGGACCGAAAATTGCCTGTTGAATATTATAGGTTGTATTTTTAAACAGTTTGAATACACTCACCTAAAGGATTATTAGGAACACCATACTAATACTGTGTTTGACCCCCTTTCGCCGTCAGAACTGCCTTAATTCTACGTGGCATTGATTCAACAAGGTGCTGAAAGCATTCTTTAGAAATGTTGGCCCATATTGATAGGATAGCATCTTGCAGTTGATGGAGATTTGTGGGATGCACATCCAGGGCACGAAGCTCCCGTTCCACCACATCCCAAAGATCCTCTTGGGTTGAGATCTGGTGACTGTGGGGGCCATTTTAGTACAGTGAACTCATTGTCATGTTCAAGAAACCAATTTGAAATGATTCGAGCTTTGTGACATGGTGCATTATCCTGCTGGAAGTAGCCATCAGAGAAATGGGTACATGGTGGTCATAAAGGGATGGACATGGTCAGAAACAATGCTCAGGTAGGCCGTGGCATTTAAACGATGCCCAATTGGCACTAAGGGGTTTAAAGTGTGCCAAGAAAACATCCCCCACACCATTACACCACCACCACCAGCCTGCACAGTGGTAACAAGGCATGATGGATCCATGTTCTCATTCTGTTTACGCCAAATTCTGACTCTACCATCTGAATGTCTCAACAGAAATCGAGACTCATCAGACCAGGCAACATTTTTCCAGTCTTCCAACTGTCCAATTTTGGTGAGCTCGTGCAAATTGTAGCCTCTTTTCCCTATTTGTAGTGGAGATGAGTGGTACCCGGTGGGGTCTTCTGCTGTTGTAGCCCATCCGCCTCAAGGTTGTGCGTGTTGTGGCTTCACAAATGCTTTGCTGCATACCTCGGTTGTAACGAGTGGTTATTTCAGTCAAAGTTGCTCTTCTATCAGCTTGAATCAGTCGGCCCATTCTCCTCTGACCTCTAGCATCAACAAGGCATTTTCGCCCACAGGACTGCCGCATACTGGATGTTTTTCCCTTTTCACACCATTCTTTGTAAACCCTAGAAATGGTTGTGCGTGAAAATCCCAGTAACTGAGCAGATTGTGAAATACTCAGACCGGCCCGTCTGGCACCAACAACCATGCCACGCTCAAAATTGCTTAAACCACCTTTCTTTCCCATTCTGACATTCAGTTTGGAGTTCAGGAGATTGTCTTGACCAGGACCACACCCCTAAATGCATTGAAGCAACTGCCATGTGATTGGTTGATTAGATAATTGCATTAATGAGAAATTGAACAGGTGTTCCTAATAATCCTTTAGGTGAGTGTATATTTGGAAGTGAAATATGAAAGGTGAATATGGATTATTGAAGTTCTATTAATGAAAATGTGTTTGAAATGTTTTGAATTGAAATATTCACAGCTTAAATATTCAGCCGTGTTGAATTTCAGCCCATAAAAATGCATTCGCGGAAAACTACAATGCAAGCATGGTTAATGCAATGCATATTTTTTTCAAGTAGTGCAATTCAACAGGCTTTTTTTGTTTCAAAAACATTTGGCATTATTTTACTTCCATACAGATCTCTTATTGTAATACTCTTCTGTGCGATTTAATCCGTATGCCACGACAGAAGCAGAATGAGCAATTTTGCATCAACCTCTTTTTATTTCTCCTCACGTTGTGAACGAGTCAAACTGCCAGAGTAGATTGAGTCGTGGCGCTGTAAGACGCTGTCACTCTCCTCCTTCCCCACGCTCTCCTGCTCTCACACTGACATTTCCTTTGAAGCGCGTGATGGCGGAGTATTGAGAACATTGTGACGGTGTTTGTCAGATTCATAATTTCTCTTTCATGTCTCCCCACTGGCAGCCACTCAGGACAAGCTTTAATAACAATACGAGGAGGACGTGACGAACTGATTGATTTGTCACAAAAGCACAGAGACATAATATTTATTTATTCCTATATCAAGACAGTCGTTTAAAATCCCAGTGTACTGGACCGAATCAAGGCCTTTCGGTTTAGCTTGAACAAGTTAAATTGAAGTCGATGGGCTGAAATGGAGAAGTTTGGAGGCGTACGGTTGTAAAGTGCCCTTAAATGTGTCCTGGAAGGTTATAACGTACAGCTGTGATTGAAGCAGCCTTGTACGGTCTTGTCAAAGCTTTGGCTTTGTTTTCTTTCATCTGTGCACCATCACAAGCTCCTTTTTTTCTCCTGCTGTCACAAGCCTCTTTTTCATCACAACCCCTTTGTTTCTTCCTCTTCGTTCTTTTGCCTTTGTCACATTAAAGTTAGGGATGTCGGTATCCAAAAACACATTTCCTCAACCTGCCACCTTTGACAAACGTGCACTGTTGAAAGATGAGCGTGTGTGTGTGTGTGTGTGTGTGTTGCATCAGAGCCGTTTTATAAGTGAGTCTTTAAGACAAGATTTATGACTTATTAGCAATGGTGAAAAGGTTAAATGTTTTAACTAATAGTTATAATTTCCCAGTTGATCAATCACAGTACATTAAGACAATTGTTCGGTATTCTGAAATTGTTATGTTTATGTATGTATATCGTAATCAAATATGCACTAATTGAAATCTGAACATTGGATAAAGCTAGGTTCAAAATTTGTGTTTCATTTTGTTAACATTGAGTGCATTAGTACCCGGCGTTATAGTTCCGGAAGTAATTTCTCCAACAGGGATTTTCAGGAAGTCTTTGTTAAAGAGTTATAAGTCATAAATCAAGCCAAGCAGCTACGAGGTGAATTACAACACTACAAACTACAGATCTGAAGCAAATAAGTATTTCAAAATCTGACAAAAATGCAAAGAGACAAGACTGTGTACTTAACGGCTTCAGTGAGGGAAAGAACTACAATCCCACAAAGCATTGAGAACAGCATAATCAAATTAAAAACGATGGAGAAATAAAAAAAATACTCATTTAAAATGTTGATTATATATAAAAAAAACCACAATATATTTAATTTTATTGCAAAATATGCATATATATTCAAATATTTAAGTATTTTGAGAGTGTAGAGAGATCGACTCGATTACGTCATTCGCAATGCTTCATGGGAGTGGGCGGAGCTTAAGAGAGCTTTTGGCGTGCTTCGCTTTTTTCAGTTCTCTGATTGATGGAATTTTCTGTAAAGCATCATGGGTAATGTAGTTTTTCACCCTGAATTCAGCTGTGAAATGCAATTATTTTAAAACTGAAATAAGGTGGGCTGACAGCTTCAATACAAGCAAATACTACCAATTAACAACCTCGTAGCTCACAGTAATGCTGTCTTTAAAGGTTTATAAGTTATCGTTAAAAATTTCCGTATGGCGAAAATGAATGGAGCTTTTACTTCTGGAACCCGACTGTTGCACTCTATTACAACCGTTTCTATTTCTGCGACGTCACGGCTAGAACAACAACATACAAAGTATGCTAATCCCAGGTACTGTTTATGTGCTTTATTACTAAAAGAGTCTAATGTAAGTTTGAGTATCATATTGATCTCTATAGCCACCCTGAAAGCGACAAATGGATAATTTACCTCAGATCTTGAAAATAAATGAAAGGAAACAAGAAAGTTCAAACTGTCGACTCATGTGAATAAACAAGTGTATTCTATATAAAAGATTATATCAGTCACTCAGTATGAATGTTAAAATGGTAAATGGATATTTATGAATTTGATTATGTATCCCTTTGGTTGTGAGTGCACATATAAACTCTGATGATTGGCAGTGATTAGGGGTTCAAGGGCGTATCGCTAAAACCCTATTGTAATTGTTATAATTTCCAAGGATCAGCATTCTCCCCTAAAAAAGTGATCAGGCAGACCAAACCGTTAGTCGTAGAGACTTGGAACTTTGAGGGCTGGTAGTACCCACCCCGCCTACAACGTCACCAAGGCTCGCCCCAATCGGCCTGATGGTGGCGCTACAGCGATCAAAAGTCTGTAATGGCTCATAACTCCTAAACCGTTTAAGATTTTCAGGTATTTGGGATTTTTTTTTTTAAAACATACTTTTGCAAACTAGTCCTAGGTTTTTCACCCGATCAGAACCAAACCAGTGCAGAATGATTCTCTGGTGTCAATAATTATCACAAAAAAAAAGTCAAAATTTCGATTGACCTCAATGACTGGACGTCACTTTTACTAAAACGACTATCCCTCTTGAATAGAATGAGATCATTTCGACAAACTTGGCACACTTATATACGGGCTCGGTCTGTGGTTGTGTGAAAAGGGACACAGCGACTGGCCACTTGGTGGCGCTATAAAATAAGAAAAACACGAAAACGACTACAGCTACACAACAGTCAGTCCGATTGACTTGAAAACTGGCATGATGTATCTTTGTCCAAGGTGCCGTGATTGTTTACGAGGACATTCGCATATCTCGAAAAACACGGCCGTCGTTGGCCAATGAAATTTGAGCGGCTGGCAGACAAGGTTACCGGCGGCCGATCGGAATGAAACTCGCTGGGACTGTGTTTCTCACGGCCTATGAGAAATTAGAAAAAAATCAGCCACCGGGGGGCGCCTTCGTGTTTTTCACGTACATAAAGGATTGTATATCACACGATTTTTCGCTCATGCCCATGACACTCATGCCACATGGTGGACCTCCTCATTCTGAGCAACTTTGCCTGAACTAGTTAACTGTTATATAGCTTTTAGACTATTTTCCTTAGTAAATTGCCTGTATTGACTGTAATTGGTCTTTTCCATCGATGATCTAGGTGGTTACATGCATAATATAATACCTTTTCACCAATGTGCTTAAAGGCCTTAAAGCCTTTGAACCTCAATAATTGCTGCTTGCAGCTGTAAGGCAAAAAACCTTCAGAATATAGATGGGAATAAAACTGTAAAGTTCAGTATATGCTGAAAAGGAGATTACTGACTCAGTTCATCTCAATTTGAGAAAACAGCCATTAAAGATATGCAAGTAATTTAAATCTACAGACACAAATAATAAATGTATATTTTGGATGTTTTCTGTCCAGTAGTCCAAAAAAGCCCCAAAACAATGGTTTGTCTGTAGTGACTTGCCTTAAGTGGCTGTTTGTCTCTAGATGGATATTCAGTGTGTTTTCCAGGTTCAATGGAGTGTTATAATTACACTTGGCATCAAGAGGCTTTTCGATCGGTTAGCTTCTTGCTAACGGCACTCAGCATCAAACAGAGGAGTGTGTGACCCTTCACTCATGTGTGCTAAAGCACTATAAATAATCATCCCCTTTTAACTAGGAGATATCTGCCTCAAAATTGCAACTTTTGTGAGGGTGTTTATTCTGAACAAAATATTGAAAATTACTCAAACTGTCACAAGATAATTGCTTTTTTAATAGCAAAAATGATTTTGATCATAGCATTGCAATGCTAATAAGCAAAAAAACTAAATAAGAAATTATCTCAGATTTGAAAATGATTTGAAATGAAAACTGTGGTGGTACTAAGATACCAAATGTACTTTCTCATACTGTATACCATTATTGCGGAGCAGGGCAATGGAGGCGGTAAATGGAAACATTTGCCTGATGCTACATGAATAAATCATATAAATGACCATTTCATGTTTTTTGTGAATAATTTGCACTGGTGTAGATGCATTTATTCTCTTTGACTTACACGTCATGTGTTGATTCACAAAGAATATTTGAAGAATGTTGAGGGCCAAACCCATTGACTCATTATGTGCATGGGCAAATATATATATATACTTGATAGATAGACAGATATATATATATATATATATATATATATATATATATATATATATATATATATATATATATATATATATATATATATATATATATACTTGATAGATAGACAGATAGATAGATAGATGGTTGGATGGTTGGTTGGATGGATGGATGGATGGATGGATGGATGGATGGATGGATGGATGGATGGATGGATGGATGGATGGATGGATGGATGGATGGATGGATAGATAGATAAATGAAAGACAGATAGATAGATATATATATATATAGATAAATGGTTAGATAGATAGATAGATAGATAGATAGATAGATAGATAAATGATAGATAGATAGATAGATAGATAGATAGATAGATAGATAGATAAATGATAGATAGATAGATAGATAGATAGATAGATAGATAGATAGATAGATAGATAGATAGATAGATAGATAGATAGATAGATAGATGGTTGGTTAGATAGATAGATAGATAGATAGATAGATAGATAGATAGATAGATAGATAGATAGATGGATGGATGGATGGATGGATGGATGGATGGATGGATGGATGGATGGATGGATGGATGGATGGATGGATGGATAGATAGATGGTTAGATAGATAGATAGATAGATAGATAGATAGATAGATAGATAGATAGATAGATGGTTGGATGGATAGATAGACAGACAGACAGGCAGATAGATAGACATTCTACAGGTGAACAATTAGCGTTTATTATAGAGAGAAAAAAATGCATTTGTTGATTTTAGTTAAGCTGACATGTACCCTGAAACAATGTTCTTGTTGCTATGACGATAGAATGGGAGCCATATTATTTTCCATTTCAGCTAACTATCTAATTAGCTGTTGAGTGCTGTTGGTACAAGTTAGCTGCATGAAAACAATAATTGGCTTCACTATTAAAATACTTTATTTATTCTAAATACGGATGACTGATGACTTTGAAGACAACAACATTCACAGTTTAGACAGGTTAGATCAGTTAGGAGAAGCTTAAAATCAACATTACATATTTATTTACATTAACATTTATTCATTAAGCTGAAGCTTTTATCCATTGGACTTACAAACAAGTCAGTTTTCACAACTCATTTAATTTCTGTAACCTATTCGGTGTTTCTAACTAATTTCAAACATGGCGTTGCTTTTGATTTCATGTTGGCTTTAAATTGCAAGATGGTCTTAACAAAAAAAAGAAGAAGAAGAGCAGCGCTGCATGGTCTGTTAGTACAGGCTGGTTAAGCTGGTTATTGCTCAAGCCAAGTAGACTGACCAGCACGAAAGTGCCTTATATTGAATCCAGCAATATAATTGGTGACCAGCTCAAGCAGTTTAAATATGGTATTTTAGCAGAGCAATATCGCAAGCCATTAGTAAGGCCAACATACAGTATACCCACTGACTAAAAATCATTTGCAGATTGACCAGAATTACCGCAGTATGAATCAAGAGTGAAGAAACAGTCCGGGGTGAAGTGGCTAATCAAACCAGTGGGGTTCTGAAGCCACCAGCCCTCGACAGCAGGCTAACGCTATTAAAAGATCTCAGTGAGTCAGAAGAGAGCCGCGCTGCTGCTGAAGGGTGTTTATGATGGAGCTCCAGTATTTATAGTCATCCATCACGGAAAATCTGCTGGGGCCTCAGCGCTAGATGATCGGACACGAGCCGAGCCGAATGCCTGCCAGATCAGAGCACTTCTAAACCATTCTGCATAATGGTTTATTGCATTAACGGTGGAAACATATGGTAATTTTTTTTTTTTTTTTTTTTCATTTGCATGCGGCGGGACAACCTGTCACTCAAATGAGATTGGCCAATAACCATGCAGTAAATTCCTCATGGACAAAATCAAGCCCCACCTTTTTTTCCCTTGTTCTAGAAGCCGTTTCACTTTGATATATACGTCACAATAGAGAAGACTATCGCAACTTCTGTTTCATGCCGGCTATAACACAGGTCCACTGGAGGCGAGTATTACTGAACCCAAGTGCAGTTTCTTTATTACCAAAAACGTGACCTTGACTTGACATTAACTTGATCAAAAACCATGAAATAAGAAACTCATCAACAGTAGGTTACTTTGACGAAGCTAGACAAGATACAATGGAAACATTAGGGCTATTTAGACAACAAGACTATTGAGTAACAAGAAACACCTGTGAACAATAAAGACGATCAACCAATCATAACATGACACATAAGACAGGGAAGATCACATGAGGGCAAGGAAGTCACATGACAAGAAACTAGGAAACATGACTGAGAATTTCAAAATAAAAGACATTAGTGAACAAACTCCATCGCACACCTGCAGGTGATAGGTGCGTAGGATAACAAGACCAAATAGGTAGGTAGTTTCAGCAGATCAGGAACTCCCGCACACTATCGTTACTTGCAATTAATGTAATGAATTCTGATGACCTTCCTGATGAAGGTCGTGTGACCGAAACGTTGAAAATAAAAGACATAAAATATAAACGTGAACCAAAAGCCAAAACCAAACGTGACATCGGCTTTAATAATACACATTTTAATAATACATTTTCTGTTTTAAATCTGAAAAATGTATGCTTTTATTGTTTGACTTGTTGACTGTTTAGTGATATACTATTATAATTTTTGTTAATATTTTGAATTAGATTTTTTATTAAATGGATTCTGTTTCTGTATTTTATTTTAGTTAAAGTTTTAGTAACTTAATCATTTTGTTGTGTTTGTCATTTTCAGTACATTACCACAAGTTTACGTTTATATATATACACATTCCAGTTAATGTTTTTTATTTCAACTGATTACATTTTTTATGGTTTTCGTTTTAGTTAACGATAATAACTCAGGTTGTTGATGGTTAAAGCAGCTTGAATTGGAAGCTGATGGTATGTGTGTGTTTTTTACACAGAGATCTGTCTGGTTTCTGACCTCTAGACCTCTAGACGCGGGTTAACGCCTCTCAGGTGAAAGCTGTCTCGCTGTCTCTCACTCTGCAGAAGGTTCGGTCCGCAGGGAGACCTGTCCTCCACACTAACAGCTGTTCCTGAGGGGACGTCCACTGGGGAGGACACACATGAGGATTTCAGGAGAACGTGGAGCGGAAACAGGACATTTATTGGCTTACAGTGGGTGTTCTGTCTGTAATAAAGCTGCTGGTGGTAAATTCAACGTAAAAGTCAAACTACACGTTTACTGAACAAAAATGTGAGTGGGCAAACACCTATAGTACTTCTACTTCTGTATTTCTGCAGTAGTAATAACCTGTCTACACTGGACGCCAGTGGTGCGGCACAGTGTGGTGTTAGAAAACACATGCCTACTAGTTTCATTGGTAATTGGTTCATAATAACAGTAAATGATGCATACTTACTAGTGACTAACCCTAAACCAAACTTAACCATAACTTTATAGTAAGTAGGCTACATGTAGTTAGTTAATATTACTCAGTACTTATTTGAGTAAAAGTGTAACTGTTTTATTTGTTTTATAATTAATAACTGTTATATGATACCAAAAGTTCAGTAGTTGGTAACATTACCAAAACTTTACAGTTTTATTTTGTTTTTTATTATACGGTTAAATTTACTATAGCAAACACTATTGTAGCTGTTTTATTTGAACTATTTGAAAATTAAAAATATGAAATAAATGTAGCCTTCAGATATCGTTCATTTATGTGAATATTACATTCAAATGATCAAATGAACAGTTGGTAATAAAGTTGGTAAAAAAAAAAAAAAACACATTTTAATATGCTTGTCACTTCCGAAACTTTGCAGTGTGTGCATAGCAGCATGAAAAATAAAACTTTATTCAAATTATGAGTGGGTTATATACAAAAAGCAAGTGAAGTTATATAAAGCAACAACAGAAGCTTCAGTGTTGTGTGCGGACAACTAAGCAGTCAAAGCTTTGAAATACATAGTGATTTCCTTTAGTCATATAATTATTTGCCAATAAATAGCTTCAGCTGTATTAAAATCACCTCATGAACAATTTCAGGCCGGTTTCCATAATCCTTTTTGCTGTTTGAAATCGATTTTTATCCACTTTCTTCTCGAGATGCCGGATTTCTGACTTGAAAAGGCAAAACAATGTTCATCATATCACAGTATAAATAACAGCGTGAATATTGATAAATAATATTAACTGCTTGATACCAAGAGCTTGATACAGTATTAACTGTTAGCTGAACACTGGAGTAAACTTTTCTTGTTCTATTGGCAAGAAACAATATTTTCATCCTGAGGCTGAAGATCACCTGAACCCTACGGGTGTGTGGGTGAGGTCAAATGCTTTCTATTTGTGGCGCTTTGGTATTCGTGCTGGATATTTTACAAGCATCTTTGATTTTAGAGTCTATCGTTCTGGCAGAGAAGCTGCCGTGACTTCAGTGAGTTTGTAGTGGGGAAAAGATGCAAAACCAACTCAAAAGTGCTAGAAAGGTTCCAAAAATGTTCACAGCGACAACATAGAAGAACCATGATTGGTTCCCCAAAGTACCTTTCAGTCAATGGTTCTAAAAAAAAGAGAACATTTTAATCATCTAAAGAACCTTTTTTCAATATAAAGAGCCTTTTGTGCAATGGAAAAGTTCCATGGATCTTAAAGGTTCTTCATGGAACCATTGATTCAAGAAAGAATGATACTGGTTTGTTTAATGATTTGCTAGATGTGTCAGTTTTTCTCAGTCAATTGCTATAGATCAATGCAAATGCCAACCATAAGACATTGATTCTGACTCTGTTTTGTCCAGTTTGAAACAATTCTACACATAAAGTTGACATCCTGATAGATTAAAAATATATTTTTTTTTTGTTTTTTTAAGATCAGTCTTTCTCGTATATTTCTACTTGTTGCCACTTTGTATTTAAAAGGACAGTGACTGGGAGAAAAATGTATGCTTTCAGTTTAGAAGCATTAGGAAAGAATAAATTCACCTAATAAAACTACAATTGTCATTTTACTTACTCTCATGTGCTTCCAAACCCATATGACATTCTTTCTGCCAACACAAAGGGTATTATTAAGAATATTAACAATATTCTTTCCCAGACAACAAATGCATAGTGACAATTAAACTGTGGAATAGTCTCGGTGATGACCTACCTAACAATTCTGTCAAACACTAGCTGCGTTTACATGGACCCTTATAATTGGATTGACGGACTGAAAAACCTTCATGTAAACACCTTAATCGATGCGATTGAGCTCGATCCGATTGGAATTTGGATCGGATTGAAAGGGGTGGTTTATTCCTTTTGTAATCCGACCGAGAGAACATGTAAACACTTGATCGGATTGAAAACCGAAACTGAAAGGACTGCGCATGTGCAATGACGTTGAAATAGCGCAATGACGCATGACGCGCGAAACGAAGCTGTTCTTCCTGTTGAATAAAGTGTCATATAAATGAGTGTCCCGTCATTATAAACTTCTCCTTTCACTGTGAAGTGGAGCAGGACAACGTCCCACCAGTCCTTGTTTCGGATTCTCATCCACAGACGACTGGTTTGGGCATTTTTACTGCGTGATGATAAGCAGCACGGCAAAACGGTTCGTATGCTCATTCTCCAAATCATGACCAGAGACGGATACATTTTAAGTCTTTTAAAAAAATGACTTTATTTATCGTTCATGTAAACACTGTGTTCGGATTCATCAATCGAATTGATTTCATTCCGACTGAAACATAAGGTGTCCATATAAACGTAGCTACTTAAAAGGACCAATTAAGTGATTTAGTCCGAATGATTTGTGTTCTTCGTCTTCTGAAGCTGTATGATGGTTTTGTGCGAGGAACACACTGAAAATGTAAATCATTCACTGACAGTCTCATTTGCATGCATGTGCATAATTGACATCATAGACAAATGCAATTATTTATAATACATGTGCTAACTGCCAAACTGGGGTTCTGGCAAACTGAAATCCATCTAACAAAAGCGGCAGAACCAGGAGAAACCAAGACTTGAATGTCTTAATTGGTTCAATTAAACTGTTGCATGTTGGGTACCAACTTTTCATCACGTTTGAAGGTCCAGAAGTTTTAGGAGATTGCGTGCTCTGAGAATCACTCAGTTTAATCATACAAATACAGCAGTTTTCATGAAGTCCAACATGACCATTTCGAGTTAAGCCTGATAGAACAGGATGTCTCATTAATGTGTCCTAATAATGAAGTGTTTACCTTACTTACACGCATCAGGATCTTCCGTTCTAGGCAATGAAAGCACACACAGCATGTATAAATAACCTAACACTAACAAATGTTTTGTACAGACAAATATGTCTCTCACGATGTTTTTTGGGTTCGTTGGATTTGTTGGTGAGCTAGAAAAGAGGCTAATGAGAATGCATTTACCTGTGGCTTCGAGCCTAATGAGTCAAGATGTGCTGCCAAGAGGGAAACTTGAACATTAGGATGCAGACTGGTCAGGACGATGTTCCAGCTCTACATAAACAGCTGAAGCATTAATATTACATTAGAATGCTAGTGGTGCGGTCAATGGTGTCCAATCATTTTTGTTAACCACTTAATTCTCTCCCCTTTTTATTCTTGAGCATAAACAACATACGCAACGTTACGACGCTCAAAGTTAAAAACTAAGGGAGATACTTGCTTTTACAGAAATCGCTTTTAAAGGACTACAACAAACGGCTGGTAGAGACTACACGACATTCCTCCCGGGTTAGTGACATCACAAACCCTAGGATTTGCATAAACCCCGCCCCCTGAACACGATTTATAGATTATCAAGACAGAATATGCTAATCAATAACTAGAAGATAACTACACATAAGCTACATAAATTCATCAACTAACCATTCAGAAATGTCCTGTTGCTTCTACATGTTGTCACTTCTTCTTGAGTCTCTCCATCATTGACTGAATTATTAATAATAATAATTTTCCACAAATTGAGTTGATAATGTTTAATGGGTAATCTACAATTTTTTTATTTGAGAAAAAAAAAAAAAAAACATTACATTAAATGAGAGTTGTTAGTCTGTGAATGTTGTTGTTTGGGGGGCTCATATTTAGAGACGTAGCAAATGGTGCCATTTTTTCATAGACCCGATGTTATAGAAACAACCACAACAACGAGTTATTGTTTAGTAAGGTAAGAATATCGTTAAAAATTATTATTCAAATCGATTATCATTCTATCTGTATAGTTGTCACAACAGAAACTTGGCATTTTTGTTTCTAATGCTCTACCAAAAATCGTCTTTCTTCGTGAAAACTGCCAGGTGTAGTGTGTGTGTGTGTGTGTGTGTGTGTGTGTGTGTGTGTGTGTGGCCTGTGATGGTGGGTTTGGTTCTCCGCTGCTAATTGCATTCCGAACAAGGAGAAGCCTGTCAATTATGCTCAGTTTCAGGCAGCTTGACCAGCCGTGCCACGTCTCAGAACAGAGGAACAGAACTGTGAAACATCTGCACATCTGACAAGCTGTGCAGAAAGGAAGAGGGCAGGCGGACGGGAAGATCAAAGGAGGATCGACAGAAAGAAATGCAGATTGGAGGTAAAAGAGAAAGTAGAGAGTACGAGGAAGGCAGATCTGGGAGTGCGCTGACTGGGCCAGTCCAAAGCGAGCAGGCTTTATTGTTTGTTGGTCTGGGTGCAATTAAGACGGCACAGCGATCGCTCACCATGCCCAATGGAGAGGAAGAAGTGACTTCTTTCTAACGTAGGGAAAGTGAACTCAATAGCAGGTTAAATCAGCCAGTGTCACCATCAGCTGATATCAGACGCAGAGCTGGTGACTATCCTCACACCCTTCCTCATATTCACTGCTCGTTCACCTCCATAGAATAATTGGAGGAAATGTCTATCACCGGTAGCTCTTTTCTCATATTCCACAGCTAAATGAGTGCAGCTTCTGGAGAAAGATGCTCTCACGGAGTGCTATGACCACCTGACCACCTGTTATGAAATTATGGGATACTGACACTGATGCTTTGTTGATTTGAAGATGATTTCCATAAAATAAATGAAAACTACGGAAGCTTGTTTCCGCCACAGAATAAAACATTTAAAAAGATAATTGCGACTTTTTATCTCACAATTGCGAGTTTACATCTTGCAATTCTGACTTTATTTCTCGCAATTGCGAGTTTATATCACGCAATTCTGACTTTATAACACATAATTGCGAGTTTATATCTCGCAATTCTGACATCTTTTCTCAGAATTGTGAGATATAAAGTCCAATTGTAAGGAAAAAAAATGACTTTTTTTATTTATTTATTTTTTAACTCAGAATGTTTATATCTCACAATTCTGACTTTATAACACGCAATTGCGACTTTATATCATGCAATTCTGACTTTATATCTCCCAATTGCGACTTTATTTCTCAGAATTGCGACTTTATTTCTCACAATTGCGACTTTATTTCTCATAATTGCGACTTTATTTCTCACAATTCTGACTTTATTTCTCAGAATTGCGACTTTATTTCTCACAATTCTGACTTAATATCTCGCAATTCTGAGAAAAAAAGTCACAATTCTGACTTGATATATCGCAATTGTGAGAAAAAAAGTCGCAATTATTATTATTTATTTATTATTCAGTGGCGGAAACAAGCTTCCATAGAAAACAGCTGGGCAAATTGATATACTTTAGCATAGATGCACTATAAATGCAGGTGCATGAAAAATCTTAAAGCGGAAAGAAAATTGTTTTCATTTTTCTTTATAGAAAATACATGGGTAATACTTTAACCCATGGGTCACCAAACTAAGGCCCGCGGGCCGACTCAGGCCCCCCAGCCCCTCTGCCCCCCACTACTTGAACCGGCCCTATGAGGCAATCCCCAAAAGTCGTCATGGACGGTACGTCATGGTACGGGCATCACGGTTTGGTGCATACATTTACACGGAGAATACACGGTATAAAAATAAATAAAACTCGCGTGCAATTTAATTAATGTAATGCGGAACTACTGTTAGATACGCGGGTTCTTTAGGGACACCCAGAGCCATATAGAGAGAGAGTTGCGACAACGGAAGTTCAAAATTCTTAGTTGTCACGTGATTCGCGTAGACCTCAGATAGTTCCAGGAAGTGCTTTGGAATCAACTAGCATGCTTTAAAACACAAGTTTATTTGATTCAGATAATCTGATAATATACAATCTTATTCTTTAAACGTCTTATCTTTTAAAACTGCATCACAAACGGTCTGTTCTACCGCGCTGCTGTTACTTCCGGGAACTATTGAAAGGCTCTACGAGCCGCCATTGCTTGAAAAAAAGCGTTCCATTGTAGTCAATGGAGTTGTCGCAACTCTCTCTCTCTATATGGCTCTGGGGACACCTAATCTGTAGCTCCGCCTTAGCTCTGAAGCAGGCTGCGATGTAAAGATTGCAATGCTGGAATATGTTGAGAGAGAGGTGTGGGCGTGATCGAAAAGTCGTAAAGTGTTTACTTATATTTGTGTGCGCGCGTGTGTGTGTGCTGAGTGAGTGTGTGTTTGTGAGTGAGTGAGTGTGTGTGTGTGTGTGTGAGTGAGTGAGTGAGTGTGTGAGGCACGGCCGCGATCGAACAGTGGAAACATAAAAACATACTCCGTCATTTAGTTTATGCAGGACATCATTCAAACTGCAAGTGCAAAGTGTTTAAGTTACTGTTAATTAAATTTTTAAGGAAAACAAATATATTAATCTGAAATGTAGCAGATTGATTTTAAATTCATTCAGGTACAATTACCAAACATATCAATCAAGGTATTTTTATTAATTGAATTAATAAACTAATTATATAAAACTATTGTCAGTGCACTAAACTGGTTCTATGCCTTTACTTTATTAATAAAACTTTTTTTTTTTTTTTTTAAATACAAGGCTTAAGACATTTATTTTTCTTTTGGTGGTCCAGCCTGAGACATGCACAAGCCTTCTGCATTTTTGTTTTGCTTTTCCCTCCATTGAACCGAACCGTGATGTCTGAACCGAGGTATGAACCGAACCGTGACTTCTGTGTACCCTTCCACCCCTAAAAGAAAGTGCAGAGTTTTCAAAGAACAGTGGACCAACGATTATTTGTGAAGAATAACTTTAATTAAAACAAAGTGTGAAGACTCGATTACAACTTTTGCAAACCACTAGTGAAGATAAACAAATATGTGCCAGGAATCAAGTGTTGATATAGTAGTGTTGATATAGTAGTGGGGATGGCTGTGCTAGGCTAGTAATCTCTACTACACAATGAGGCCTGCTGGTGGTCATTTTGGTCTGGGTCATACATTTCTATGTTATATAGCTGACCCGGTCCCCCCATCACAGTCATGAACGATAATGTGACCCTCAGAGAAAAAAGTTTGGTGACCCCTGCTTTAACCCAATGTAATTATTGTGTTTTACATTTAATCAAAAAACATTTAAGCTGGTTTTAGTGTAACGGAGAGTATTTAACCCTTGTGCATCTTTTTAATTAAAAATTTTCAATAATCTCAGCTGCATAAATTTGGGATTTTAATATTTTCACATTCATTTCTAAGACTGTCTAAGACTAGTCTAAGCAGTTTATGCAGCCGGCCACCCAATACCAAACTAACCCCCGTAGATTTGCCCTTGCAACTACACAGAACACATCTTGGTGGCGAGGTTTGCATGGAAAAGACCACTATTTTTTCATAAAATGTAAAAATATAGATAAGAAATGAACTGAATAATCAGGAAAAGCACTGGAGCTTGAAGGTGTGAGTGTGATTTCTGAGCTTGCAGTCTGCTTGCCACGCTCTGGCGCCACACAATTCTGATTCAAAAGTCCAGGGATTTCTGCGTTTTTATTGAGAGGAGGGGGGCATGATCGTCCTATTATCAGCGTAATTAAGGAGCGACACCCTCTCACACGCCACAGGTGACGGCCCACTGAGCTGGAGGATTTCAGACAGAGATGATGATCTCCTAATTCTCCATCTGGGAATCGCTCCTCTTGTCATCGAGGTGACAGCGTGAGCACTCAAAAGACCACTTCAGCTCACCAGAGCATTTATACTGGTTTTCTGTTTTCTTATAGAGGAAGATGAGGCCGTGTCATTCGAAGTTCAACTAGATCAATTAGACTGGCACACTTTACCCGCAGAGGTTTATTGAGCATTTTCCATTACTTTGGAGAGATGCATTGCTTGTTGAGTCTGTACAAAGTGATGGATGGGATGCAACAAGCAATGCTTGAGCTGCACTGATTGACAGCAGGTTTCTATCGCTTAATTCATACATCATGTTTTAGATTTAGTTGTAGGGGTGTTCATATGTGACTCTGGATCACAAAACCAGTCATAAGTCGCACGGGTATATTTGTGGCAATAGCCAACAATACATTGCATGGGTCAAAATTATCGATTTTTCTGTTATGCCAAAAATCATTAGGATATTAAGTAAAGATCATGTTCCATGAAGATATTTTGTACATTTCCTACCGTAAATATATAAAACATGTATTTTTGTGAGTGAATGCAGCTTAATCGCGAACATAAATGAACAACTTTAAAGGAGATTTTCAAATGTTGTGATTTTTTTTGCACCCTCAGATTCCAGATTTTCAAATAGCTGTATCTCAGCCAAATATTGTCCTATCATAACAAACCAGAAATCAATGGAAAGCTTACTTATTCAGCTCTCATGTGATGTGTAAATCTCAATTTCATAAAATGTACTGTAAAATATCACTAATAGTAATGTTTGACTTGGCAAACACCACTAACTATTAACCCTGTAAAGCCTGACATAGTTTACTGTACTGTAATTGAGCATTAGACAAAATATAAAAAGCAATCTACACATTTTTTATTTTATTTTTTTCACGTATCATATCATGACTGTATCATATTTGATACATGTCTGACGAAGAGCCTACATGCTCGAAACGTTACCACCTGTGTGTGAGTCTATTATTAAATTTTCACATTTTTGGAGCCATGGTGTGCCGACTTTTTCCCCTTTTTTATTAATTTTCTTGTCGAGCACCCAATTTGAGCAGCATATTGCTTTGGATGTGCGTGCTTTTGATCTGATTTGACTACGTATCACATTTGATACATCAGGATTATATGATATGATAATATGGAGCTCATGCTGCTAAATAATTTTATTCAGAGGCCCAAACTGAGAATTGAAATATGTGGCCAAAAAAGTAAGATGCAATTCTGATGCTTGTAATGTAAATCAATGAGATCTTTTTATAAGTATAGCAGACTACTGACTTAAAATGCATCAGTTGTCGCTCTATATTTCAGAATAATATGTCTTAGTAAGATGATATTTAAATGCTTAGTTTTTATCAAAGCTCAGTAGTTTTAAAAACATAATGCACTGTGATACAATGAATATTGAGAGATGAACAAATAAACCATTATTTTCCTAAAAAATGATGTATTGATAATTGTTGCTTCAGTCCAGTGTTAATGTTGTTTACTTTATAAAAATCAGTAAAGATTTCACTGCTCAAAGACACGTGAACCACGAGCTGAAAGTGGACGTTTTTTACAATTATACTTGCTAAAAAAGTATAAAGTATCAATCAGAGGTTTTTCAGCAAAGTTGTGATCATGTTGATACTTTAGAGGCCATACAGTAGGCTTTAAAGGGTTCAGCTTTGTCGCATAACTCATTCATCATGTTCTTCTCAAGTCATTCGACTTGTTGATCGATGCGATTTCGATGATTTTAATTGGATATTTGTTTGCAACCAAAGTTTGTGTACCTTTTTCTCTCGCCCTTGATGGTCAGTGGTTTTATTTATTGTGGTCTTGTTATGATAAAGACAGATGGGGTTTCTTAGACACTCCTCCCAAACACATTTGCTGTCATCAGTGTGGAAAAAATAGATCTTGTAGGCATCAAAGATGATGAATCGCGTTCGCCCACACACATCGCATGTTTCACATGTTCTTTTCTCCATCCCTTTACTGTTTCTCTCACTTTCATTCTCTCTTTCTCCATTCTGTTTATTTTCTTATACTGTACAGTTCTTTTGTCTTGTATGGTACATAGTTTTTGCCAAAATGCGATAGTTATGAAAATTTCTGGTGCTCAGTGTGAGCAATAATACAAGTGATGATTGCTTCACCAAGCACCAAATTTTGACTATAGACACCCAAACAAAGCCATCCGTTTGGATTCATTTTGAAATGCAACCTCTCGGAAAAGGGTGAAATAGTCTGATGCTTTCTTCTAAGAAATTATCATCCCAACCAGACTGCAAAACCCCAGGAGCTCAAGAGATATTGTTGGAGAGGTAGTATTTTTTATAATGACAGATTAATGGAAACATGCGGGCCTGTGAAAATGTGAGCAATGACTTGAAACGACCTGCTCGATATCACCAGACCTTCTCACACTGTCATTATAACTCTCTCTCTCTCTCTCTCTCTTGAAGTCACAGGTATTAGAAAGAGCAAAAAGGCCTTTCAGCTTTAATGAGATATCACAGCCACTTGTGGGAGTTGAGCAACTTTTTCTAGGGATAAAAATTCTTTTCAAATGAACTTGACTTTATGATCTCCGTCTGCTGTCAGACATCTGAGCTGGGACATAAGTGCATGTGTGTGTGAAATCAAAATCCTAATGCACCTTGTGAACTCGACAATTACTGTGAGAATCCATTACTCCACCGATGAGCAACACAAAGCTATAACTCAGGATGTGATTTTGTCAAAGATATTCAAAATAAAAAAAGAGGCATGGGAGTCATAAAACAATGCCAAATGACTAGTTGTTTGCTTGTGTGTGTGGGATTACTTTAGCTTTAATTTGTTTAGTTTAATTTACGGTAAAAAACTGGCAGCTGTGGTTACCAGAAATTTACCGTAAAAAATACGGTAGCAACATTTTAGGTTTTACAGACTTAACTTAAAATGTACAGTAATAAACCGTATTTCATTATCAGATATAATGTTAATTCACCATCCTATTGAAGTATTAATATCTGTTTTGTACCATTGTAATACACTGACAACTACCTATCACAGCAGTAATGAGAGTCACATGATCAATCAAAGCAGTTCTTCCACAAGAAAGTTAATACTAATATATACAATTACATTAAATGTACCATTAGATCTATCACAGTTATTTACCGTATATAAGGAAACTTTCTGTTAACCAGTTTTTCACTGTAGCATTTTTACAGTATTTTACTGTTAAAATCACAATAATTGTTTTACAGTGTAAATTGAAAATGATTAAACACATTGCATATTCATTCGTGTGATTGCAATTGTTACTTTATTTATTTTATGAACAGTACTTTAGCATTATTTGGTGATGATATCTCACAATTACAGAGTTGCAGTTTTGACTAAACATTTCTACTTCATATTAAGGGGTGTCAAACGGGCTTCTATACTTCATGTTGTCCAGTAGATGGGCAGTAAATACAAACATTTCAAACAATTCCAATAAATACAGTATATAGTAATATATATAGTATTAGTACCTCCATCCAAAATCCAGTTTCAACAGAGGGTGACCTCACCAAACGTCAAGAAATCCCCCCCCAATTCACAAGACAATCCATCCATCAGGGGGCAAGGTTAACGTCTAGTAATTATAATTTGCCTTATTAAATCAATACGTCTTCTTTTAGATAGTGAGGCAGATGTGTGCGTGCTTTAATTGCTCAGACAGGTGTGAAACAGACACCAGCTGTGATGTGGAAGTGAAACAGAAAGAGGTGTCGGGGTGCAGGAACAGCAGTCAGAGACAATAACTCCACACGCTTCCCCTCAATCAAAGTAATGTTTTCTTAAAGTTAATAGTAGTTTTAAGTCATTGATTTTAGTGTTACATTTGAAATCGTGCCCCTGTCGCCCAGTGTATGGTGCACAATGTTGTTTGGAGGAGAAATCACACGATAACAAGACATACTGAGAGTAAGAAGCGGTTTTACAATATCGGTGATGCAAGTAATTAAGAAAGATAGAATTACAGCGATCTCACAATTACATTTTCTTTCTTTGTCAGTCTCTTTGCTACCAAAACATTCGCCATGGTTACACAGAAATCCCTATGGTAACCATAGTTTCTGCCAAAGTGCCGTAGTTACTATCCACCTTATTTTCAATATGGAAGTAATGTGTTTTCTGTGAATGTGTGAGACTTCCGATTTATTAGCCGCTACAGGGAAATAACGAGAAGAATATATCAAAGTGCAGTAAACTGTTAAACGCTACAAACAAGCGTGTTTGTTTATAATTAAGACACTATATTAAAGGAGTGGTTGATTGTGATTTCACTTTTCTAACTTTAGTTAGTGTGTAATGTTGCTGTTTGAGCATAAACAACATCTGTAAAGTTACAATCAAAGTTCAAAGCAAAGGGAGATATTTGCTTTAAAGAAATTACTTTTTAAGGACTACAACAAACGGCTGGTAGAGACTACACGACATTCCTCCCGGGTCATCACTAACCCTAAAATTTACATAAACCCCGCCCCCGGAACACGATTTATAGATTATCAAGACAGAATATGCTAATCAATGACTAGAAGATAACTACACATAAGCTACATAAATTCATCAACTAACCATTCAGAAATGTTATGTTGTCACTTCTTCTTGAGTCTTTCTGACTCCGGTCTGAACATAAAAGGCTAAAAGTTTTAGAAATTTTCAGTGCATGTGTGTGTGAGGTAAAAGAACACGAGCTCTTGAAGCTCCGCCCTCTGTGCCGGGAGCAGCAGCTCATTTGCATTTAAAGGAACAGTCAGACACAAAAACTCACCCTCAAAAAGTGACACATTTAACATGCTATATATATAAAAAAATATCTGTGGGGTATTTTGAGCTAAAACTTCTAGGGACATCAGAGACTTATTTTACATCTTGTGAAAAGGGCCCTTTAAAATAATATGGTAAGAAATACCAGTTTGCAATATCAAGCAGCATAACGAGCAGTTTTGTACAGCTAAAAATAACTGGAAGGGAATGACACCGGAAGCCAGACACATTCAAATTACAAATGGCCGCACCCGCGCTTACGTGAAAAATAAAGTGAATAGTTTTATACTGAAAAGACTGAAAAGTTCTCAGGTGGTTTTAGATGGTTTAGTTGGTCTTAAAACCTCTCTAAATCCTCAAACTAGACCAATCTGAGCTGGTCAGGGTAAACCAGCAAACAACTAAGGTTGGTTTAAAATGTTTTACTATTGAAAAATAGTATATTATGCAGGGATCTGCACATCATAACTTTTTTTTACATCTTTTCTTTAAAGGTATACTATGCAACTTTTGACCCTCTAGACTAGAGGTTAAAGAACAAAAACTGCATGCATTTTGCGGAAGAACATTGTTTTGGTTGTGCTTCGGCTCTGCGTAACTGCACGGATGGATTCCTACGTCTCATAAAACATTCACTGCCAGTCTTCAGAGATATAACCAGTTTCGACAGAAAGGATCTCAAGCTGACTAGCTGACGACGTTACTGTAGCTTTACCCATTAATAGACACGGTACTTCCTTGAAGATAAATTCCAGAACTGCACTACAACAACCATAATGAAACCATAATGAGATAATGCTTTACAATGAACTCTGTTAGAGAGAGCGACATATGGCAATTTATCTGTTCAATAACATACCGTACTCACCTGTTGAGTAATAAAAACACCATCTCCAACACTTTAACAAAATTTCAAATCCCTCAGTTCTCACCATCTCCGAAAAGCCAAGCCAATGTTGATTCGTGTTTTATTACGAGGTCTGTCTCGTTCTCTTTTTTGCCAGCAGACTCTCCTCTGGCGTTTCTTTAAACGGGTGATTCTCCTGAAGTTGGCGATTTAGCAGCTCCATTTCAACCTGTCTCACTCGGTCCCACTTTAGATTAGGGTCCAATTCTCACTATTAACTCATTATTAACTTCAACTTTTGCCTCAATAAACTCCTAATCACTGCTTATTAATAGTTAGTAAGGTAGTTGTTAAGTTTAGGTATTGGGTAAGATTAAGGGATGTAGAATATGATCATGCAGAAAAGGGCATTAATATGTGCTGTGCTTTATAAGTATTAATAAACAATATCCTATGTAAGGTAATAAGCAACTAGTTAATAGTGAGAATTGGACCCTAAACTAAAGTGTTACAAAAGTTACATAATGCACCTTTAATGATGGTGTTGGCTAACATCAAGTTCTAAAAAGTAACTATTTTAAGTAAATATTTCATTTGTAAAATGTAACAGAAATGCATGTCATTGTCTTGAAATGTAATGATATACGTCACCTAGGCTACTGAACATGCATTGATCATTGAAACCTTTTCAATTCCCCTATCTAAATGGCTTAAATTCTCCATGCATTGCGCTATTGTAAAGAGAGTGAGTCACAGTCCTGGTTTAAATGGTCTTCGTTAGCCTTCTACATTCAGATGCGTACATGTACATATGATGAAAGCGTATCGGTGCAGAAAGCTAATCCCTTGCTTTTAAGACCCCTCTCTGGAGTTCAGATGTGTTGTTGCAATGTATTCTTTTGGTTTTACGGCTGTCGAACCAGTGCATTTGAGCGCTGCACACACGCTAAGAGACTGTTCTCGGCGGGGGGGCTCGTCTCTCCAGTCCGTACCCGCTCTAATTGGCTGCTGTTTGCATGTAGCCATATTTCTCAGCGCTGATAATGAAAATAGCTCAGATGCATAAACTAGTCAGAGTCTGATTAGTAGCAATACATAAAATAAAAAATGACCCATGCTATCATTAAGGAGAGGATACAAATGTCCAGTCTTTACATTGTTAAAGTGTTACAGCGTTAAATAGTAGAGGGAATATTTTTGCTTATTATTTTACATCTTTCTTCTAAAATGCCTTTGAAGAAATAGAAACAAATCAGGCAATTGTTGACAATGGTTGCGGATAGCATTATATTATTTGGTGAGAAATATTTGAGTTCATATTGAGATCTCTGACCCGTATTTGCAAACTTGGTATGTGTGAGCGCAGTTCGAGACAATGTAGAAACATCATCGGGAGGAAAATCATTCATACTCATGCTGTCTGGGAGAAACAATTGAGATATTAAAGAGATCTCGATTCTTTCACTTGTTTTGCTGCCCATCTTTATTAGCTTCATCAGTTTGGCTTTTAAACGCTTTTCTGATGTCATCATTTTCCGTGCCTTTTTCCCATTATTCTCGGATGATCTGTTAATTAAAACATTTCCTAGAATTACACTCTGACATATACTGTGCATATTGCTAATGTTAACTTGTATCATTCTGATGTCCTTGTATCTGACTTTGAGCCATTTTTATGATGACATGTAGCCCTGTTTGCAAATGTTGAAGTGGCACTTGACACTGGTTTCATCATCACATAATGTCAGGAAGAACAACGTGTTCAAAAGGTCAATAGACTATTATAAGAATTAGTATTACTCTATTATTTTATTTCCTCTTAAGATTTCCCTTTGGAAATCCAATTTTCCCCCTTGGTGGTGGCGAATTAAATGTGAAGTGTGTAATTTCTCGGCCATAAACTCATCAAATGGATTTGCAAAGGTAATTGCTGTGTTCCAATTCACAGGGTCCCTACACAGTGTTGACTCACTGCCACGTCATCACACGCAGACAACACTTGAGGTGAGCAAATTAGGGGTTTTGAGTATTATGATATCTCTCATGTTTAACAGATGCATGTTGGGTAACTGGGTTATGACCCACTGACTTTTATGCCGCCCATCTGACCGTTCACACCAATGACGATATAGTTCTAAAAATCTTTCTAAATATTAAAGAATAGCCCACACCACAACTTTAACGATAAAGGTACAGGGAAATTATATTGTTAGAATCAGTTTAATAATGATTTTTTTGCAGCTGATGAATGATAAAAACACTGGCAGCCAATCAGAATCCATCCTACTTTAGAGAGCTTGAGCATTTAAAGCAACAGATGCAGTGCATGCATAAAAGGAATGAGACTGGTGTGGATGGACCTTTATTTCTGTCAATTAATTGTAATACATTTTAAAAAGTTGGCAAAGAACATCATGCATTTTGTGTGTCTAGGTGTGTGTATATACAGTATGTACTTGTATATTGATTAATCACATCTAGCAAAAGTTTGTTTATATACAGGTGAAACTCGAAAAATTTGAATATCGTGCAAAAGTTCATTTATTTCAGTAATTCAACTTAAAATGTGAAACTAATATATGATATAGACTCATTACATGCAAAGTGAGATATTTAAAGCCTTTATTTGTTTAATTTTTTACAGCTTATGAAAACCCTAAATTCAAAATCTCAGAGATTTTGAAAATGTTCATAAGCTGCAAGCCATAATCATCAAAATTATAACAAATAAAGGCTTGAAATATCTCACTTTGCATGTAATGAGTCTATATAATATATATTAGTTTCACCTTTTAAGTTGAATTACTGAAATACATGAACTTTTGCACGATATTCAAATTTTTCGAGTTTCACCTGTAATATACTGTATGTGTGTCACACATATATATGCATGCATATATATATATACATACACAAACACACCTAAATTAAATGCAAAAAATGCATGATGTATATATTCAGGAATCCAAATAAAAATGTTATGATGTTGACTTCGCTTGGCTGATTGGAACATGTTTTTCCATTATCTTCCATTATTCAGTTAAACTGGGATATATGAAAGCATTTTAACATCTAAAACAAATCATATTTATAAAGTTTATTGCACCTTCTGGATGCATTTCACAATGGAGCAAACAAATGATTCTTCCTACTGTTTCGGTGTGACTTTCATGCCATCTGGAAATGGCTGTCAGCGCCCTTGATAAAGCCAAGAAATCTTAGCTTTTTGGCTCTAACAATATTTTTTAATGAGAATATTTGGCAGAAGTGTGAAAGGTCTTTAGAGTGAGTTGATTCAAAGTCCCGTTGATTCAGGCACGCTCTCATTACCTTTCCTCCCACTTCTCTCTCTCAGCAATGTCATGATCAAAGGGTGCCTCCGCAGTTAACAAACTCTTTCCACAAAGCTCGGATTAAAGAACAGATTTACTCAACATCACCCCGGCCTGGTTCACCTAAACATCATCAGGAAACCCAACCAGCGGCGGCGCTGGAACATGTGGCGCGTGTGTACCGGCTCTCCACACGGATGTTGCACATTATTAAAACCTCTGCGATGGATTTCTTCAGCTCATGGGACTCTCTTATATAAAACCATCTCAATAATGTGGCTCTTTCTTTCACGCCCGACTTGCAGAGGCATCAATCCATCTAAATGCCACCTCACAAAGGAATAGCACTAGTTAAAACCAATGAACTTGGGTCTGTACGGCTGCGGCGCGTAATCGATATTTCCTCTTCTTTGATAAGTTCTGGTTGGTCAATGGCGCATTGATTATCTAATACTGACCCCGGTACCGGAGACGGCAGGTGACGCTGCTCTCCAGCATTGAAGTCAATTACGGGAACAAAAGCCACTCTGAAATGCCATGACTGATTCACTCAGAGCGTACAGAGCACAGCTGTTGCGTTCCCATTTACAGGCGTACGGTCGAGAAGAGTCAACCCCAGCGGTTTGAGCTGCAGAATCAGCCGCTGGGGAAACATTCAATTTTACTGCTCAGTGTGCGAATGAATGGGAAATAACAAAATATATCACATTTCTCAAACTCACACAGTACAATTTGCTCACGGAGTCATTTGCAGTAATGGTTATTTACGATGAGAGGTGGCTGTAAAGTTTCTTTTCAGTCTCTCGAATCAGCCGGTGGAAAAAGATGAACGTTTTACAGGTTATTGCCAGTCATAATGGTTGAATGCTGTTTCCTGCTAAAATATAAAAAATAGCTTGCAGTTTGCAATTTGGGATGGCAGTATGGAGGTGGACGGCGAACAATAATGTGTTTTGGAGGTTCAGTCCTGAACGCCAAGGGCTTGACATGGCTCATCGCATCACCTTCAACACCTCACACGGTACTCCCACACTCCAGTCACTACAGGAGAGAGAAAATACTTTAATATCTCAACTGTTGGTTCTGCAGAGTGAATGGAGACTTTTGTCTAAAGCACCTTAAAAACAAAATTGACAAATCTTGTTTTTGTTTTCTTATGGAATATCGCTAGCCTGGGAAAACCCAGACCAACTTCAATCTTTCCAAATCTTGGCACCAATCACAAACGTTGAGGCGGGCTTTACACGATGACGATCGCTCTGATTGGTTTTAGGTCTATTTGAGCGACGTCCCTTGGTGACGCCCCTTTGGAAATGGGATGTGAATGAAGCTTCCCCAGACCCACTCTCAGTTACGACTGAGAAGGGTCTGGTGTCAACCAGGCTAGAATATTGGAGTACTTATTATAAATAATTGATCTGTGCACATCATTATTGTTTTAAATTCATATGCCTCATAATTTTTTATCAAAATAATCTCCCCTCTCGCCGTGACATCTCTTCTCTTCTCTGATGATGAGGGCGGGGCAACCTGTCACTATCATCCAATTAATTCGCCAGGGACAAAATCAAGCCCCGCCCTACATTCGCTCGCATATATGGGGAAAATACTTCCGGTTTATTGCGACTTTAAATCTCCTGTTTAGATTTTTGTTGTTGTTGGAAAAGACCCCAGTAATGCCACTAAAACTGTCTAGTTTCAGAAGAGAGCTCAAATTGTGCTAAGATTAGTTCTCGGATAAGCACTTTTTTTTTTTTAAATCAATAAACTATTGGCAGCTCTATTTCACCACAGTAACTTACATTTTTTGTAGCCTAATGTTTGTTTTCGTTGTTTTGAGATACAAATGTACTTTATAAATACATACAAATACCAAGTCTGCAATAAAACGTCTTGAGATCTCAGTATGAATTAAAATATTCTTATCAAATTTTCCCAAAACCAAATCATCTGAGCTTCTAACTACATTAGTTTTATATGGATGTGTTGCCATGCCCCCCAAAAAACATGGTAATATCATGGTACATAAAAGTAAACACAACTGAAACATATTTGGACATTGTTTGTGAAAACAACCCGTACAGTTTCAGCCATTGTATTTGTTTTGCTTATTTATTCACAGAGAAACCATCGAGCATGGAAGAATCTCTTGGAAAAAAAAACATGGTGAAACGGGGGTAAAGCATGGGGTAAAAAAACAGGATAGCATTTTAAAGATAAGCATGATGGATATTTGTTCTCTTTCTTTTGAGTAAGCCGTGTACTTGTTTTTTAGTTCACTCTTTCTTTTATTCACCCTCTCTCTCTTGCTTTGCCCTGATCGCTATGTAATTATGGTGTTTCTATTTGCAGGTATGACTTGTCTGTCTGGATAATCAACTCCATGGTGATGGTGACACACAACTTTGACATTACATCTCGCATCCTGATTTCTAACATAACCGATTATACGCTGGTTTGTTTGCTAAGGCTAGCATCATTATTACAATTGCTTATACTTGGAGTCAGTGATTTGCCCCCTAAATTTTTATTATGAACAAGAACACTGGAGGATCTGTCTTTCATTCAGTTACCCAGTATGACAAACCTCTTCCAGTTTAATGGTACATCGAGTCACAACTTATTCTCATTATCAGAATAAATGAACACAAGCTGAAGATGAGGTGAAGAGCAACTTTACTTTAACATGTTATGTTCGGGTCATTTTGACCCAGAGAGGATTTGTGGTGTTCCCGGTGTTCAAAAGTGACCGGCCTACAAAAAAACTAACAAACAAACAAAAAAGCTTAAAAATCTCTCTGTATGCTATATTATTATTATCAAATATTGGATTCAATCTTTTGTCAACTTGTTTTCTTTCAATTAGGACAGGTTTTGTATTTATTTTTCAAACTTTCTGGTAGTAGGCCTCTTTGATCTGAGCTTATATTGGTCAAAAATGATCAGCTATTGAAAATGAATGGGAGATCGAAAATAAGAGAAACATTTAGTTAACAGGAGCATGTTTATCATGTTCACATATTTACATGTGTGCTTGCAAAGATAAAGGCCTCAGACCTGTGGATACACGCACACACACACACGTACGTTCATGTACACAAACTATTTTGAGTATTACAGGCTTTCTTTGTCACAGAGATCAGTGAGGTCAAGATCAATGAGGCCTATGATCAATCAGTTTAAAAAATAAATACAAAACCTGTCCTAATTGAAAGAAAAAAAGTTGACAAAAAGATTGATTCCAATATTTGGTGATAATATTAGCATAATGAGATTTAGAAGCAATTTTTTTTTGTAGGCCAGTCATTTTTGACCCGGAAGTTTGACTGTACAATTTTGTTCGAGATAAAAGCATTTCAAAACAAACTTCCTGATTAAACATTAAAGCACAATAGTGTGATAAAACAGTGCAACTTTTTCCAATATTTTGTTGAATATTGACAAAATTATCCACAAATACTGCTTTTTTTTTCACTTAAAAAACTGAGGTGCATGAGCTCAGATCAATGAGGCCTATGATGAAAAAGAAATACAAAACCTGTCCTAATTGAAAGAAAACAAGTTGACAAAAAGATTCAATCCAATACTTGGTGATAATATAACATAACAAGCGATTTACAAGGTTTTTTTTTTATATATATAAAAGGCCGGTCATTTTTGACCCGGGAACAACACAACGTATAAGGTTTAAAGTCGGCATGAAACAGAATTTGAAATAGTATTTTCTTCTCTATTGTGACATATATCTGAGTGAAACAGCTTCTGGAAATAGAGAACAAATGTTGGATGAGACTTGATTTTGTCCATTAGGAATAAATTGAATGGTTGTGGTTTGCTATTGGTGGATCTGATGTGAGTGACAGGTTGCCCCGCCCTCATCATAAGAGAAGAGAAGAGAAGAGAAGAGAAGAGAAGAGAAGAGAAGAGAAGAGAAGAGAAGAGAAGAGAAGAGAAGAGAAGAGAAGAGAAGAGCTGCAAGACGGAGGGGAAGATATTTGGATTAAAGATTACGAGGTACATACAATTTAAAACAATAATGATGTGCACAGATAAATCCTTTATAATAAACACTGCAATATTCCATAAAAAAAAAACAAGATTTCATGGTGACTTTGAAGAAAAAGATTTAGGGAAACGCACATTCTCTGACATATTGAGCTGTGGTGCTCATACGGCTGATACAGGTTCAAATCCAGTTCCTCCATTTACTGTACCTTTTTCCACAATATTATGAATATGAAACGGTAAAAAAAGAATAAAAATATGAGATCAGTACAACTGAATATTGATGTGTCCAGTTTTATATAATAAATGCTTAGAACAGGTCATTATTTTCTCTCATTTATATATTAAAATCAGTCAGTATTTACAAAAACTGTAAATCTTACAGTGTGTCTAAAATAGCCTCCTACAATAAGTATATTTATATTTTTTGAAAGCACAGGAGACTCATTTGCCATATCAGCTTTGTGTTGGATGCTTCTCCTAAAATACATGGGTAGAATTAAAAATAGACACAAATGAGACAATAGTTGACATACATTAAAGAGAGCTATAAAGTTAATGTGGCATAGCTCAGAACATTGGAAGAATCTGATGAGAAATGCTTGTGTTCATTCCTGTAAGGCTACAAGATTTTACTCAAAAAGGAAGATTAAATCATTTTAGCTGGCCTGAATTGTTTTACGTGGTCGTCCTTTATAGCTCTGATTCGAACGGTAACCTTTCAGCCTCCTGTTGCTGGACAATTATTTCCTTGATTTCTCATCCTCGCCGACGGCGAACCTGTTTCAGGACCGACCACTGTGCCTTAGTTTGCAGCCGTTCCTATTTAAATTCCCTCCCTGGCAATTAATCACTCTCCTAATTGGATCTGTGCATCTTAATTGCAAAAGCCCTCTTGGTTAGTTTCAATTTTTCTGATGTCGAAGGAAGGATGTTTTAATTAATGACTCGGGTTTGCAAAAGGCAAGATACCAGAGACAACACACTGTTTCCCTTCACCGCAGGACCCCGGCTACCCTGCGCTCTCTGTGATGGATAACTGGGAACTTGTCAGAAAGACGCAGTCAGGGATTTCTTGGAACCGTGTTTTGTAAGCGTGCGCTACCGACTGTTTTTCTGCAGAACTACAGGGATGAAAAGTTGTTTGGCAAGTGATTTATGCTATGAAAGTAGAAGAGTTTGGGTCTTTGCGCAGAGACTGTCCCTGATGTGGGAACCGTCTTAGTAATCCTGATTTCAGGAACTGAAGATGATGAGTATTTATGTGGCCACTTCATGCAGCAGCATTTGGGAATATTCCTAATCCTGATGATGAATGCTATGGCCTGGCAAAACACTGAGCTACTAATGCTTGCACTGCAACAGCATAGACATACTCTTTATTATGCAACTAGAGGGCTTTTAATCTCCTATGCTCACCAAGGCTGCATTTATTTGATTAAAAAAACAGCAATGTTGAGATAAATATTATTGGATATATGAAAATATATTAAAATGTAATTTTTTCCTTGTGATCAAAGCTGCATTTTCAGCATCATGACTCCAGTCTTCAGTGTCACTTGATCCTTCATAAATCATTCTAATATTGAAATTACAATTGAAAACTGTTGTGCTGCTTCAATTTTTGGTGAAAACCATGATACATTTTTATTCAAGATTCTTTGGTCAATGAAAAGTTCAAAAGAACAGCCTTTATTTGAAATAGAAATGTAATGTGATTAACTTTTGGAACATTATGAATGGTTTTACTGTCACGTTTGATAAATGTGTACTACTTTGTATTATTTTTTTATGTATTTATTTTTACATTTAATTTCACTTAACAGGCCCCACAACAAAAATGAGAAAGCAAAGTATTTATTTTAGCAAAGTATGTTAGAAATGTTAGAGTTTTAACATCATAATTATGATGCAAAACATTATGATACTGATTTGCTATACCAAAACAGCATATTCTCAAATCAAAATTCGCAACAACGTCACATAGATCTCATTAGAAAACCGTAAGATCATACATGCGAGACATACATTCACTGGTAATGATGGTCTAAAACTATAGGCCATCCTTATTGTTGAACCCTGGTAAAGTGTTTATGCTCATATATTCCAACAATCTTACATTTGTTGATCATACATGTTGTTTTGCCAATTCTGTAGCCAAGGTAAATCTATCAAGCTGGCCGACATAGATGAGGTTTTGTTGTTTTGTCGAAGTCTTGACAGTCTTGGAGTCACGATTGATAAATGACTATGTTTTGCACCATGGGCTATGCCATCAGTTTCCAGCAAAAAGGTTGAAGTTTATAGCTGTCACAGAGTTACATTATAACTTTACATTTCCTGCTATTACTGGAAATAGAACATAAATTATTTGATATTAAGTGCCTTTTCAGTGTTGATTCAAATATAGTTTTCTGACATTGTTGTTATTTTTTATAGAATAACTTATAAAATAACTTCTGGGCAAACAATCCTTATTGTTACTAAGGCCCTGATTCCAATGGTGTACTCGATTAGCCGATCTTTTTTGTGTCACTGACTAATAGCATTAATTGCAGGGGAAGTCCTTGGGGAAGAGCAGAGGTTAAGTGCCCTAATCAAGTGTATAATGGCTAGAAGGCAGGATTGACGTCTTAATAATACTTCAGTTTCATGGGTCACCCCTTTTCACAAATGATCCCGTGACCCTTTATAGCAGAAGCACTAATCCTAAACCATAATCGTATGCGTCCACAGACGTACAGAGAGCGCGGCTTTCCAAATCATTGTCTTTGAGAGCTGGACGGTTGTGGGGTTGACAATAGAGAGGACCAAGTGGTAAGGGGGGAAAAACCAGATGGCAATCAATCACTGTGAGGTCCAAGGTTGAGATGTTTGGCACAAATTACAAGCTAAATCAATGAAATTTCTGTCCTTATTTTATCACGCTCTTGTTATTCCAAATGTTACTGTTGTTTTCTCTATATGCAACACAACAGAAACTATTCAGAGTCCATGTTTGTCGAGCTCCCAAAAGTACAGATAAACGCCTGAAGATGAGGAATGCAGAATGAGATTTGAGAGCTGCAGCAGAGAGGAAGAATTTCAGCGAATCACAGCATAAATTTCACACAGCAAATGCATTTTGCACGACTCGAGGGTGAGTAAATGATGACAGAGTTCTCATTTCTGTGTACAGCAGGGTGTTGCCGGGTCTGTGTAATAAAACCAGCCCAAGTGCCAGGGGTGTCCAATCCTGCTCCTGGAGGGCCACTAGCCGCGTTTCCATTACAGATCTTCGCAAAACTTTTGCGATATTTCTAAATGTTAATAAAAAAAACTATTGCGAAATGACGGCGTTTCCATTAACCGATGTTATAGGCTATGACTAACATGTAGTCATTTAAAAAATCATGGCGATGGATGTTGGTAGGTTTATGTATATCGCAGCCACCGCAATAGCCATTATTTTTAATGGAAGGAGACGTAGGCGTGTATCCAAACATTAATGGCAAGGAAAACCCCTTATACTGGGAGCTGGTGTTTCTCCCTCATATCTGCTTCAAGGTCTTGATAAATTGTGGCATTTCTTTCTAGTACTTCCAAATACTGGATCCCATACAAGCCATACTAGAAACAAAGCCACTTGAAAGCAAGCCTGCAATGTTAGCAAAGAATAAAAAAGTGTAACGCCTGCTAACGCTGCGGTACGCATTGAGGAGACCAGAGGCCGTTTTTTTAATGGATGTCAATGGAGGAGAGGCTTCATTACTTATCATTTAATGAATTGACAGCCCATTGGCTAATCTTCGACATGTTTGCTCTTAGACATTCGACAAAATATTCTATTTTTAGAGTTTACACTGAAAAAATGCTGTTTTATACGAGAACTCAGGGACAATTGTGTGACAGGTTTCAGTTTACGGCGCTTCTCATTCATTTCTATGGTATCTGCACACAGTGATTGCCTGTCGCACAACTCTGAACGAAATTCAGTGACGTCAAGGCTGTAATGTGATTGTTATCAAGGCACGCGTAATCCAAGTTAACATTACGCGTTCTTCAGTGGTAGAGCTACAGATCCTCATATTTCCCAATAATAAGACTATAGGGCTGCATTCCACTCCAAATTGTTATGCCCTTCACTCGCTAACTTCCCTTCGTCTCGTGGACTCGGAAGTGCGCCCACTAATGGCAGAACTCGTGCATAAGGTTTAAATGGAACACACTAAGCCCTTGATCACTTGGAATTCAATGTGCTGATTTATTATTTAAACCCCCTTTTTTTACACCATTATATATGCATATAAGTTGTTGGAGAAAATATATAAAATCTTACAATATATAGAAAATTACAATAACACACACACAAAAAAAAAAGATCAATAGTATAAACTTTGACTGTGAGCTACAAGTAGCCTATTTTGCGATTAAATCTCAACATAATTAATTTTCTAAATAATATATCATATGTAGTTAAGCGAGATCTGCTGTGACGTCACAATCAAGTTGAATTGTGGGATATTGCTGCTTGAGATGTGCATCAGAGACTCGCTCCATTGGTCAAAATCAAGGGGATGATCTCTGTGAACCATTGAACAAGTATAGGTTTTACCTGATCTTTGATCAGTTTTATACATTTGTAGATTTTTTAATTAGACATTAGTATAATTAAAATGAATAATAGTAGTTATCTCTTATTGGCCAGTTTAGTTGAGGCAATCCATCGAACAAACAAAACAAGCCCTGAAAATTGATAAAAGAACACATAGCCTATATTATACAGACACTTGATATTTAATCTTATCAGATTACTAGTTAATTGCATTTGATAGGTTTTACTTTCAATAAAACATTTGTAATGGGTTTGTAAAAGGTGTTTTGTTGCATTTACACTGTTCTGACCAGCAGAACTCCCAGCTCCCGGATTTCGAACGCTTAGTTTCATAATTTTTGTTTAATCATTGCAATCATTCTGCGAACCAATTGGTTCAATTGATTCAAACCTTTGAAAAGCTTTGTTTCTCCCATTCATTACTACTTCCAGGCAGGTGTGTTGAGGCAAACTGGAGCTAAACTGTGCTGGACAGTGTTTGGACACCCCTGCCAAAGGCCAATCATAAATAGCCAGAATTAACCCAGTGGCCCTTTCCAAATATCAAAACTCAACATATGCCATACCTAAAATACATATTTTACAGTCTGGCATTATACGCACTATAGCCTATATTTAGTCATAGTCACTTTTCATCAAGGAGCTCAAAGGCCCTCCCTCACAAAACTCATCTAGCACAGTTTTATCATTGGTATAATGCTATTACAGGTTTTCTTGATTGCTTAAACACTATAACCAGGCTTTTGAACTAAAATTTCAAAACCATAACACCATTTATCAAAAAGCACACCCATTTCACTAAACTATAAACACTATTCCCCTGTTTTGACACATGAGTCAGATTTGTTGAACTGTCACTGCAAAACTCTACACACAAATCCCTTCATTTCTCATTGCCTACACCATGTTGTCATGTATAAAGCACTAGCATTCAATATCGTTCACTCAAGTCAGCACAGCTTCGGCTAAATTAGCATACAATTACCCAAGTGGAAACACTAAAAGTCAAAATTGATCACAAACCAATCAGAACCTTCTATTGATATTACAGTTTTTTCCAATTGCTAACACACTAAAATGCACAGCATAATTATTAAAACCGACACACAGAGAGCAAAACCTCTTCTCAAGTTTTCAAAAGTCTAAACACATTTTCTGCTATACACACATCTTGCAATTCAAAATGGCACTTTTTACAGTTTTTCTCGATTGTTTACACACATTTTCTGGTACTTGAGACACAATGACCACAACATGTAACTCATTCACCAACCCCCTGAACCAATTCTGCTAAACTACAAGCACAATTCCTGCTTTACACTCAAATTGCAGTTCTAAAACACACTTTTTTCAAAACACTACACACAATTCTCTGCTTTTGGCACAATTTTCATGCAGAAAATCTCTTGTTTTCACAAGGAACACACTGCCATTCAGATATGCACACTGACTCATCACATGGGCAAACACCCGTCACACAGTTTTACAATTAGCAATCAGAGCTTTAGCATAAAAGGGCCACAGGTGAGCTCTTCAATGGAGCAATGGATGCCAACATTGGATTTTTTTTTTTTTTTTACTGTAACTGTATACAGTCAATTCTTCTGTTGTTTTGTATGTAGACCACTGTATGTACAACTTTGTGTTGGTTGGGATGTACACTGTGTACATTGTTTTTGTGGGATAAATAAAATATATTTGTTAGCGTGTATTTGTGTTCTGAGTATAAAAACAATATTCTCAGATATTTTACAACACACTTATGTATGTACTGTCTGTAGTAAGTGTAACACTGAACCAAAAAAAGACCTAAGTCATTATGATGAATGGAGAAGAAGTGTTTTCCATTCATCATAGTGTTTTACATTGAGCACATCAGTGTTCAACTGGTTCTTATAAATGTCTATTCATGTGATGGTTCGTGTGTGTCATTTGAAAACAAAATACCATTTTGAGAAGAAATAACATTGTTTTGAATGTAAAGTTTCATTTTGCAGGAGAATTGAGGGGTTTTGCCCATTGTGTGTGTGTGTTTGGATTTGTGTGTAGAGTTCTGAGAATATGAGGCATGCTTTCAGAAAATGTGTGTAAACAATCGAGAAAAACTGTAAACGCACTGAACACGGTTCTCTGCGTAAGACACATAAAGTCACATGTTTGCCATTTCAAAACACCGCCATTCAAAATGAGTTGATTGGCCGATACATGTGTCACCTGACCAAACACCTCAATGGTTAATTGTTAACACTTTAATCTTTTTCAGTTTACTGTTTTTTGTGAGCATATTTTTGTTCAGTCCAATGTAAATATATCTGCTGTGCATATGTTGCACTGACTTGTTTGGTGAAAAATAAAAAAATAAATGTTTCAACAGCATGTGTGTGTCTCTGCAAATATTTCTGTGCATGTGAACAATCTGAAGAATTTTCTACAGTTTGAACTATTTTAGTATTATGGTAAAGCATACTCAATACTTTCATTATGCCCAACAGTGTGTAGTTTGTTAGACAAAAATCTGGTAATATGAATTAAGTGTGTGGCATTTCGTGCAAAAGTTTGATTTTGATAATGCTGTAGGTTTGGTTGCAGTGCTTCATTTTGCAGGATATATTAGGTAGGCCTATTTTGCAGTTTGGGTGTGTGGTTTTGTGAATTGTGTTAAGTATTTTGATAAAACCAGCCTAGTTTGCAAAATTGTGTGTTAGCAATTGGAAAAAACTGTATTATTGATAGATAAAAGGGCCAGAGTCAGTTCATTGGGTTTTGGAACAAGGGAAAGACTGTGAAGTGGAGGAGGAGGAAGGTGAAGGTGAAGGGCAAGGAGACAAGACACTCTAGTTGTCCATGTCTTTGTCCATGGTATGACCATGAGGGAGGCTGGACTATGAGTAAGGTCAAATTTTAGTCACCTCAATCATAAGAACAAGCAACATTTTGGAAATGTTGTTTTAAATGTATTGCACCAGTGTGTAAGACTATGTTGTAGTGTGTGTGTTTGTGAGGGCTTGTGTGTGATGTCTGAGGGCAAAGTTTGGTTTTTCAGCAAGAGTTAAAGGTTTTGAGTGTATACACCATACATGGTTCATTTTCATTTTGACCTGAAAATAGGATGTTTGGGGAATTGGGTGAGACGTTATGCATTTGTGTTTACTGTTTTGAGAATACGAGGCATAGTTTCAAGAAATGTGTTTAAGCAATCGAGAAAAAAAAGTAAGTATTTCAGACAAAAACTACTAATGCAATGTGCCAAACCTTTCACACGATCACAGATTTGGCAACCCGGGAGGCGTACAGAGAGTTCTGGCATCGGAACGTTCCATGACTGGCCGGGTGGAGAGATCGCAAACATCCCGCGGTGAAATCAGATGACGAGAGAACGTTCTGCGTTCCACATGGAACTCTCTCTAGTGAGTCGCTTCGCTTCGCTGCACATATATGGTTGCCATTGGAAACAGGCTTGGAGCTCTGGCGGGAATAAAGTGATCTCGACCGCTCCCAGATCAGGTCCAGTTTAAAGCACGTAAATCCAGGGCGAGACCTTCACTATCAAGCGTCAAAACAAAAATCAATACTGCATTTATTCTAAACGACTATATGAAAGGCCATTTTTCAGTGTTTATACGTTGCAGAGGGTTTGTGCTTATTGTAAATTGTGAAATTAAAAGAAGTTCGAAGCCATCGAGAACTTTTTTTTTAAATATATAGCCGGTGTCTCGTGCTGTCATGTTACTGACGCTGTCTTTGCGTGATGGCAGCTATATGTCCATTTTGCAACTTGAAAAACGAGACAACGAGACAATATAAAGTGAGACTAGAAGAAACATTGGCTTTGAAATTAGCAATGTATTCTAAGAAAACTGCAAATCAAGGTTATTTTTTTTGCTTTTTTTCATGAAAATAAACATGCACTATGAAGAAGGATAGCAGATTAGGCAAGGCCAATGTGATGTGTGTGCAAGAGATTGTTCTCGAGGTTTATTAGGCTAATTGTGATAACTTTTCCCCTTGAACTGGATCTGTGCACGGTTGAAATGAATAAGTATGCACGGCTAAGAGCATTTGTAGTCGAACAGTGCCCTCTTTTGTCTGAAGAAACAATAGGATCAGGATTGTTGATCACGAATATCTGCTGCCCTCTGCTGTCAGGATCTAATGTATCTACTTTATTCTGCAAGCGACTGCATTTGCGCAAAATAAGAACAGATTAGCATGCAAATTTATTGTTTTTGTGAATTGGTGAAATAGCAGATATTGCTACATCAAACTAAATCACAGTGAGTGAGGACATTGTCAGCATTACTGCCAAGTCAAGCATCACTATGCTCATAGAGTTAGGGATTTAAAGGGTTAGTTCACCCAAAATTTTAAGTTTTGTCATTAATTTAGCCTTATCACATTCATGTCGTTCCAAACCCATAAGACTTTCGTTCATCTTAGGAACACAAATGAAGATGTTTTTAATGAAATCTGAGATATTTCTGTCCCTTCATTGACAGCTACGCTAACACTTTGAGGCTTCAAAAAATTCATAAAGAGATTCTAAAATGAATCCATATGAACCTCATTGGTTCTTGCTGAAGCTCAATCGTGCGAGAATGAACCTCATTGGTTCTCACACGTCAAGCAAACATGTATAGGCGGAGTTTAAGGGGGGACCAGGGGGGCACTGCCCCTCCCAGACCAGAGCCAATGATTTTGTCTGAGCTATGAATTTAAAAATAATAATAATAATAATATAATTCATATTTTCTTATTTTATTTGCATTATCTTATGCTTTTAGCGTAGAATGAGTAAAGCTGTTTGTTGTTAGGATGACAAAAAGTTTTAAAAGTTACATTTTTATGATGATTAAATCTTTAGGCTGCTCTGCCTCAGTGATCTAAACGTGCTCGTCAATGTCCAAATGATCGAGATGACCAATCAAATCAAAGATGGCCGGACTTACTGTCTTTCTGTCACTGTCACAACTCAACGAGAATTCGTTTTTATCATTAATTATTTAATAATGAATAATACATTTAAAATTTTCACTTCTGGGTGAACTATCCTTTAAAGAGAGAAAAGCATGTGATGTTTCCCACATGTTTGTACTCACTCATATTACATGAGGATTGACCAACAATTAAAATTAACATAACATTATTTCCAGTCAGATATCCTAAATCATATGACTATTTTCTACATTTTAAAATAATAGTAAAGTCATTAAAACAATAAAATAGCACAAATGGAGGTATGGGAATTTTTCAGTGATCTATAAAAATACTTCTTCTGAGGCACTGGCTTTTGTATAGATTTGTTTGATTGATTTACATTTATTTTATGCTGTTTTACACTTCGCTGTGAATCTTAAAGCAAATGTTAACATACCCACTCATCAGGACTTTATCAAGACGTTATGACGTCAGTTATTCAACATGTACTACCTGATATGTCCACTAGATGAAGGCAGAGTTCCACAATTGTGATGTTTAATTACAGCACCGTTAAATTAACAGCCTACACAGTAACAGTATGTATATATATATTGTATATGTTGTTGATAACAGAGAATGAAATATATATTTTTTTATATAGCCTATATTGATTTTTTATATCAATATGGTACAAGATTATCCTATTCAAATCAATGATAAAAGTTATAAAAGCCTATTCCTTTTTCTGTTATCAACAACATGTAGTGCATTAAATATAGCATTACGTCAGGGTTTCTCAGACTGGGGTTCGTGAGTTTAATGAAAAGCTATAAATCATAAAAAAATTTAATTAAAATAAATCATTTTAAAATAAAAACAATCAAAATGAAACATTTACTTAAAAGATAAAAAAAAAATAGTTGTTTACCTGCATGTCATTGTGACCATTAACCGACATCAGAGACCAGTGAACTTAATTTTATTATTATTATTGACTTAATTTTATTATTGACCTAACTTATTGACTTCAAATCTAAGGGGGTACTTCAAGTAAATATATTAGGTCAAAGAGGTTCAGCTGACAAAAAAACTTGGGGAATCCCTGCATTGCATATAAATATGAAACAATGTGAATTTTTCATTCTAATGTGTTTGAAAGACAAAACGCCTTCCAAAAGACATACAAACTTAAATGACTGAGTGATAATTCAAATAATAATTAATGTGTTCGGCAGGAGCTGACTAGATAGGCAACGTTGAGAAAACTACTTAAAACTGAAATGATTCCTGTAAATCCAGTGATCAAATGCTGTGTGGGTCTCAGATTTCAGTGGTAGTGCAACTCCAAAAACCTGGAAGACCTTCTGAACTTATATAAGCAGTGAGCAAAAAGAAAAAATAACATGTAATCAATAGAAAATTAACTGTAGTCTGATTAGGAGTATTTTAAAATGTAATATAATCTAATTACAAGTATACTTATTTTTGTGAATAAAATCGTAATCCAGATTACATGTTAATATATATGTTCTCTTATAACAGAATGACCATAGGCAAGATTTTCATTTTTTATAACTTCCTTCTTTAATTTATGTCTTTATAATTAAAGAAGGTTAAATTATGTAACAATGTATCAATATATTTCCCATGCATGCTATTTCAATCAACTTGGATGTTTCACATTTCAGCTCAAATTACAATAAACTGATTAAAAAAAAAATGTATTTGAATCATATAGCCTAATAAAAAGTTGAAAATTGTTTAATTTTCTATTTTGACTATAACTTCTATTTTGATGTGATTAAAAAAAAACTCATCCCATAGGGGGAATAACCCGATATTATTATTAGTAGCCTATTATTAATAGTAGCATTTACAATTAAAGTATATTTATCTAGGTGACACTTTATTTTACAGTGTCCTTGTTACATGTTACATGAACTTACCATAGTAATAACAATAAATTTTGCATAAATACATGCAACAAATCCAAATCCTACCCTAACCCTATAGTAAGTAGTAAGTACATGTAGTTGCTTAATATTACTCAGTACTTAAATATGTAATTACACTGTAACAATGACACCTTAAAATAAAGTAAAACTGCGAATGCCACTTGTGCGTGTGTGTGCAGAAATCTGTTCTACAATGCGAGACTCCTGTGAAAGTAATAGCGATCAGCCAAGTGCACACACTATTTCCTCAGAATAAGAGACACGCCCCGGAGTGAGCGCTTTCAGATCAGAATGCCTGACTGACTTTGTGCCGTCGACCAAACTTGACAGTTCCTGTTATCCGCACGCGCACAGTTCCCGCCTCTCCTTTCTCTGTCAATCATCCGTAGAATCGCACACTAGTGTGCGCGCGCACGCAGCTCCGCTGATGTAGGAGGAGACGCTGCGTGCTGTCATCCGCACAAAAAAAAAAAAAAAGTGGCATATTCCATTTTTAAAGGCAACGGGCTTTTTCCTCCCTTCTTCCAGGATTTAAAAAAAAAATTCTACAAGTGTTGTGACTGACTGAGAGCTTTCATTATATAAAAACGACACAAAACGGAATGTTTTTGACATTATTCACTGTGAAGCAGTGACGCTTCATTCACCCCGAACGGACAGCAATTCCTCCTTTCCAGAGGAGGTTTTTTTTCCCTCCGTTTGAAGGGGTGGATACGGCTGGAGAGGAGGGGGGGGATAGCCAGGAAAAGTGGATGTCGCGACTTTGCGATCTGTCCCGTTTTCACCGGGACCCGTGTTGGTGGTGAGCCGCCGCGGAGCCGTTTGTGGGAGTGTCGCATGTAACTTACGCGAGGATAGTTTGTCCTGGATTTTTCAATCATTTGCGAGATAAGGCTCCCGGACCTCCTTCTCCTCGTCGACTCTTCTATCCTCCCGGTTTTTCGTCCTCACGTACCTCCGTGATTTCACCGCGGTCCGTACGCGGGGTAGAGGCTCGCGTTCGCCGCGAGAGGACTGAACGCAGCGCGCGAGGCCCCCCGGCCCCCTCCCCCACTCTCAAACCCCCTTCAGATCATCTCCTCACCTCCCTCTCATTTTTTCCCTTCTTTTTCTTAATAGTTAACCTCAGAGAAGGAGAATAAAGGGGTTATTTCATTATTTTTTTCGCGCCTTTTTTCCAACGGCTACTTGAGCGAGGTGATATTTTATTTAATTTTTCCTGGTTTCTGAAGCCCCGACGAGGCCAGTAAAGCAGTGGGGATGACTTTAGAGTCGATGATGGCCTGCTGCCTGAGCGAAGAGGCCAAGGAGTCGAAACGGATCAACGCAGAAATCGATAAGCAACTGCGTCGAGACAAACGCGACTCGAGACGGGAGTTGAAGCTGCTTCTGCTCGGTACGGAGACCGCAGTTGCCGCCGCCGCCGTTAAACTCACTCACACACATACACACACACACACACACACACACTCATAGTCAGTCGACAGGTTTCGCTGTGGTTTTCAGCTGTGACTTGTGGTGCTAAACACACCACCTCCGTTTTAGTGTGGTGGCGGGTTGAGGTGTTTGTGGTTAATGTTTTTTTTATATATAATTTATTTATTTATTATTATTCAATACCAACGTTACGAAAAGTGCTAAGGCGTTAGCGCTTTAGCATATGTGGGCCGAATGCTGGACAGGGCCTGGCATGCAATGCAACAGCACACAAATCTCAGCATGCTCTCTGTTGTGTGCATGTACATGATAGTGCTTGTCATCATAGGTCTTCCTATATAATCGTACATTAGCTAGTTCATTTTTCTAGCTGTCACTTGTGTGTTATGAGTCAGCCCAAGTGGTCTGTTGTGTGATGTTGCATGCTGCTTGATAAGAGCTATAAGAATATGTGCAAAATGTGCAATCAATAATGAGTTTACTGTATGGCAGGCTTGCTAAAGGATGCAAGGTGTCAATAAATGCAAATTATATGTTACTGCACTACTCCTGTCAGATTACACTATTCAAATTTTAGGGAAATTATGCTGAGGTTTGGGAGATTGTCAGCTGAACGTTTACAGCTTTAGTGATTTGAAGTATAGAAATGGGTGTAGTTTTGGTTTGAAGATATTCATTTAGTTTATTTATTTTTGCTAAATGGTCTTTTGTGGTAGGCCTATCAGCCACATGCAAATGTGGTTGATAACATAACTGCAATAAAGTACTAGCCTAGTTAACAATTACTTGTTTACATAGGATATATTATGTATTTTATATTATTTAAGCACCGAAAACGTTTTCAGTTTGACTGAATTTCACTTAAATAACTTATACTATTCTTGGAAAATCTGAAATCCAGGTTTTATATCTGACTTTTAAAGCTCTTGCACTTGGACATTATGAAAAAGTAACATGGTTATTGTAATTGTAAACCATTTGTTAAAATAAGAAGTAAGACCATTGATGGCGCTTCATTACCATGCTAAGGCCAATGTTAACGTATTTCTTTCTTTTTATCTATAGCATTTGTTATGAAAAATATTAGCCCACACATAGAAACTATATCTACAACAATGCCACAGTTGTGATATAAATCTTTAGTGAAAAACCTATTCCCTTAACAGGTAATTCTACAAGTTAGTCAAAATTTACCTCAATAGAACGTGATAAATTCTAGTAAAGGTGGTAATGAGTAGTTTAAAAAGCTTTCTAATGTGTGTCGGTGCAGGATGATATTCTCTCGTCTTTTCATCAGTCTTTTTTTTTAGTTTACGTGGCTGTTTTAGATCACGTTTTACTTTCTCCAGAGCATCTTAAAGTGGCAAATTCCCAATAGAATTCAAATGGGTCTCACGTGATAGTGAAAGTGCGCAGAGTAAATGGTGATTAGCGCGCCACGCATGCACAATTAAACATTACATATTGCGCAAGTAATTAGGCTAGTTTGTATGGGAACTTGGTGCTTAAAAAGCTCAGAATGCACGATGTATATAATTAATTAATAGCCTGATTGGGTGATTACATAGACACTTTTCTGTGGCTGCAAAGGATGTTTTTCCCCTTGATAATCTTCAAATTAATGAGAAAAAAAAAAAATTAGTTTGTATGTAAACATCAATCAATTTATCATGTCAGTCGGTGCCACCTGTCAAATTCGGGTCGCTGTTGCACTTTTAACATTAGTTCTTGGGTCAAATTATCTCAAAATGGTGGATGGTTATTGCCTTATGAGGGCGTGAGTGCTCTGGACTCTGGTTACTCCCAAGGAAGGAGAATTGGATGCTTTATCAAGCTGTGAAGTTTGGTTGCTGTTCTGTGTATGACTCAGTGAATTGGTAAGCGGTGATATCTGACACGGACAACCCGTCATTCATTTCCTATTAGTCAGGACTGTTCTTCCGCTTGAAACCACAAAATGAGCTGCTGGTATGGATCATAAAATACTATGAAGCTGAGCAGATAATAAAGACAGATAGGGAGAGATGGACAGAAGAATGAGTTTTGGTGACGACATGTGTTAAAATGATGTCCTATTGACCCTTCGCTAAACTCCGCCCACTTTGGTTACGGTTGACGGACTTCACACGACATTGGAATGAACTTGAAATTAGCTTTTTCAGCAAAATATGCCTCAATTTACTCTTCATTCGTTATTATTTTCCCCCCAAACATCATCATCTGCCATATTATCAACCTATTGCTCTTTTTGTTTGATGTTACAGGTCTACAGGCGTCCCAACGAGGATGAACACGTTTGATACCTGAGACAGTACCTGTAGAAACATTTAAGAAGCGTTATGTTCAATTAAACTTAATATAGCCTATCTACCGATATCATTTTCCAATGAGACTTTAGATTTTACTGTGTCGTTCATCAGCGTGTTTTACTGAAATTGTTAGCTTGTTAGCTACAGTATCCAAGGGGGCGGAGCTTAGGAAAGGGTCAGTTGACTTATTTGCATATTTGGAGTCTACTTGATACATTGGCGAACCAGTATTCAAGATTGTAGTACCCGTTATTTGAAGTTGCCCACCACTCGAGCTCATCTAGTCTGGTGAACTCTAGTTAAGCGAGAACAGGAGCAGTTCTGTAACAGTGAATGATTGTGAGGACACAGTGGCTCCTATGTGGCTCCGTGACCTCTGTGAAAATACAAGAGTTCGACCTTTACCGCTATGAGAGAATTAATAAGTAAAAGTTCTCTCCCTGTCTCATTCCCTATCCCTATCCCCATGCCACCAAAGGAAGTATATATATAAAAAAAAAAAAGCAGCTTGTTGGTGCTCAGTCATCCTATTAATGGCCCATCCTAAATAAGTTAAAACTGTCAGCCTAACTCTGGATAAGTCTTGGCTAGTCTGGATTAGCCAGGACCTTAATAGGCTTTGCGAACACATATTTGCTTCCATTGCTGATACCATAGCTGCTTTTGTGTTAACCAGCTTCTCACTCTGTTAAAACAGCTTAGGCTAGTTAAGCTTTGACAAATTGTGGTTATTAGTAGGGCTGGCCGCTATTTCAGATATTCACAATGATTTTGCTGCACTTTATTTGGTCACACATTTTGGGATCCTTGTCGTACATCTTTACATGTATTAGAGGATTAAGTCTCTGTATGACTGTGGCATTATTCATGTTTTGGGAAAATAAAGTGCTGGTAAATATTGCAGCCTAACACAGCCAAGCCTTGGCACAAGATTTTTACTGTATTTTAGACATTTTTGACATTTTGCATTAAAGGTGGAGGATCTTTCCGAATTTTAGATAAGACCCGCCCTCTCCACTTTTTGAATAAGTTTGATTGATTCACCAGAATGATTGACAATTAGGAGCACCAATAGTATAGGTGATCCACCCGGAAGTAAAAAAATCCTCCATTATACCTTTAAATATTGTTCATTATACATTCAATTGGCTACTTTAGGTTGTCTCTGAAAAATGAATCTTTAAAGCCATTTTAAACCAAATACATGAAGATAATAGTCTGGAATATATGTAAAATGTTACATGTTTTTCTTAGTTAATTAATTCCCTGGGAATCAAAACCCATGACCTTGTAATTGCTAATGCTGTGTGTGATCTACTTTTTTCAAAACCGAAGAAGAACATCTTCTGATATTCTCTCAGAAACCTTTACAATTATTTTATCATCTTTTTATTCCAGAAAATAATCTTTCTCGTGCTTTTGGGCAGGGCTGTTTTGACAACCTTATATTAAGATCTCATATAGTCACCGATTGAATGAATATGTAATCCTAATGCCTGTATTATTAAGATTATCTCTGTGTGGCTTTACAGTTTGTTTGGGCCACAGGTAATGCAGATTCACTGTTACATTTTGTGAAATGTAGAATTTGTCCTATTTTTAATTGACATTAATTGCACTTTCACGCGGAAACATACTGGGATGGTGTCCCGTTTTTACTGTGCCGCAAAATGGAAAAGCAAGTGTACTGGATGTTCAAATGACCTGGATTTAACATTTGTATTGATTTTCTTTTTCTTCTGAGGTGACTTTTAAAAATAATTAATTATATTAATGCCGTTGCACTACAAAATTATTAGAAAATAATGCATTATTATTTTAAAATAATGTTAATGAATTTCCTGCTGCTGTAGCGCTGAAGTAATGTGGCATGTATTGTTGTACAGATGTTTTTGTCCTTTGAGATCTCAGAGAGTTATTGTGAAGCTGTCACATCTTGAACTGAAATCTTGATGTTATGTCATTCATGAATTCGTTTCCAATGCACAGAGAATTTGAACTGTAAACCTTACATTTTCTGTATGACTTCTGAAACAAAGTAGTGTTTGTTGTATTTTAACCAACCTTAAATACAAGAGCTCAGTCCTGCTTCTGCAGAAAATAGATTATGCTAAAAGAAACAGGATATTATACAGGATATATAAAGAAATTCATGTTTTCTTTTAGAAGAAAACATCTATGCATAGCCTATGTATTGCACTCACTCTCCCCCATTTGCGTGTGAGTGGAACATTAAGTGTGAAGTTGGATTTCCAAAAGCAGTGACTATTCCATGATTGCTCATTTAAGAAATTCCTAGAGATTCCTAATTATGCAATCAAGAAGCATTCACAAAATATGCTGTGCCTTTCTGTCATCTTGTGGGATCCAAGTATGAGATCTTCACCAAGTTGTAATCTCATGCATGCTCCCAATTAAGATGTTCTCCCTGATGATGTAATTATACTCTTAATTTTAACAGCGTGTTTTATGGACCACAGAAATGCTTTCAGCCTTGCAACTTTTACATACATTTAAAGGGTTAGTTCTCCCAAAATTAAGATCTTTTTGATGAAATCTGAGAGATTTCTGTCCCGCCATTGAAAGCTACGCAACTACCATTTTATGAACAAAAGTTCATAAAGAGATCATAAAACTAATCCAAATGAATTGAGAGGTTGAGTCCAAATTTTCTGAAGCGACCTGATCGCTTTATATGATGAACAGATTTAATTGAGTCTTTTATTCATATAAAAGCATTGACGTGCGAGAACAACTGTCATTGGTTCTTACTGAAGCTCAAACATGATGCGTAAGACGAGAATGAACCTCATTGGTTCTTGAGGAAGCTCAAACGTGCTGCGTAAGACAAGAATGAACCTCATTGGTTCTTGCTGAAGCTCAAACGTGCTGCGTAACACGAGAATGAACCTCATTGGTTTTTGTGAAGCTCAAATGTGATGCGTAACCCGAGAATGAACCTCATTGGTTCTTGCTGAAGCTCAAACATGATGCGTAAGACGAGAATGAACCTCATTGGTTTTTTAGGAAGCTCAAACGTGCTGCGCAACACGAGAATGAACCTCATTGGTTCTTGCTGAAGCTCAAACATGATGCGTAAGACGAGAATGAACCTCATTGGTTCTTGCAGAAGCTCAAACGTGCTGCGTAACACAAGAATGAACCTCATTGGTTCTTGCTGAAGCTCAAACGTGCTGCGAAACACGAGAATGAACCTCATTGGTTCTTGCAGAAGCTCAAACGGGCTGCGTAACACGAGAATGAACCTCATTGGTTCTAAACGTGCTGCGTAACACGAGAATGAACCTCATTGGTTCTTGCTGAAGCTCAAACGTGCTGCGTAACACGAGAATGAACCTCATTGGTTCTTGCTGAAGGTTAAACGTGCTGCGTAACACGAGATTGAACCTCATTGGTTCTTGCAGAAGCTCAAACGTGATGCGTAACACGAGAATGAACCTCATTGGTTCTCGCACTTCAAGCAAACATGCTTAAGTTTCCGTTTACCTCAACTGATGTGTGAGTTGATGAATGTTTTTATATGTGAATAAAAGCTTAAACTCCATCTGTTCATCATACAGAAAATTTGGACTAAACCGCTCAATTCATATGGATTAGTTTTTTACGATCTCTTGAACTTTTTGAAGCGTCAAAATGTTACTTGCATAGCTGTCTATAGAGGGACAGAAGTCGCTCAGATTTCATCAAAAAGATCTTCATTTGAGTTCCGAAAGTCTTACGGGTTTGGAACGAGATGCGGGGGAGTAATTAATGACAGAATTTTCATCTCTGGGTGAACTATCCCTTTAACATGCATGTTGTAATGGATGTAATGGACTGTTCATTTGTTTTGTATATTGCCATCCCATTTGAACATATGATGATTGTCCCAGTTCAAATTCCATTCAGAAGTCTTAATGGTCAAAGTCATTATATTTTAGCTCATCGCTCTTCTTCTTTACCCGTTTGAACCCAACTCGGGTGTTTGAAATGGTAAAGAGTTCATTTTATCCTGCTTCTCGCTGGCTTAGTTTGACAGGGCCATGACTTCCTGCCAGTGCCATTCATTTTGCTGCTCGCTTCACTGCTCTTCTCCACCCTTTCCCCCGTCCATGCGGCTTGTGCTGCCCCTGGTCTGCCCTGAAGCCCTTATCAGGCTATGGAAGGGCCAGGCGCACTGAGCCTGGTTGCTCTCTGTACTTGGTCAAAACAGATTAAAGCTAGAAATTGTCCCCCAAAATTAAGTGTCCTCTGCTGGAATGGACAGAATTGTGGAACTGATGCTGGGATGTTTTTTCTTGCACTGGGCTACATTCTTGCTAGTCAATAGTTTCAGGTGTTGACGCACTAGCACTATTCTGACTTCAACCTTGACGATTTTATATAAGGATGAGTTGAATGACCATTGCAGCAGTTTTTAAACATGATCCCCAACTCTAGACTTTAAGCATGCAACACCGCAACAGTGCTATTTTAGTATTATATATATATTTACTAAGATTTTAAATTAGCTTTCATTTGTATATGGTCAGCTTGTTAATTTTCTATTCAGCAGTAATTTTTATTTTTATTTCAGTTAGTTTTTCAACGTTTTTAATATATATTTTTATACCATGGTCTGGGTGAATACTCGATTCTGATTGGCTGCAGGGTGTTCATTAAAAAGTGATAGAGGACACCTAGTAAAGGAGTTCTGGTGAAACTGACTGTTTACCGTTCGAAATTAATAAATAAATGCGCTGGCTACATCAGCTGTGAGTAACCATAGCAACAGGCAGTCAAAGTATCTATACAGACTATAAATCGAGCGGACTATAAATATCTCCGGTTGCTAAATAAACCGTCAGGCGTAACCAGGGAAACCAAGTTATTGTTTGTAAAAACTTTAGATTTCGATTGTAAAACTAATTAAAATATAAACTAATGTTTTAAAAATGTGTTATTTGGCAAGTGACCATGGTATAAGCGGGTTAATGCCCTTCGAGGTGTCCATTGTCAGGTATTAATGGACTTCTCCGCTGCGCGTCGGACGGTTCACGCGGCACGCCTCGCCGTCGCCCATTAATACCTGACAATGGACACCTCGAAGGGCATTAACCCTTACATAATATATATTTTCTCTGAGCTTTTACTGTAGTTAACAATAACAACGCTACACTGCAACTATTTGTAGGATGTCACACTCTAGTAAATATATCACAAATAATACATTTTAAAATAAGAAAATATATAATATATAACAATGATTTGTATTCTTTACATTCTTAATTTTAGCTCTGTTCTACAAGTTTGAGACTGAGCTTGAGGTTATTTACCTATAATTTACCTAAAATGTAGCTTTTTTTTTGGTCAATTTACTGTAATTTAGATATTGTCTCTTTTCTTTTTCAGTACCTTTTAACATTGTTTTTTCATGTGTTTTTTCTTCTGTGTAGAAGAACCTTTGTAGTCTTTCTTGTAATTGCCTTGTTTAATGAAGTTGTAAACGAAAGTGGCCAAGTGGTCAATCTGTGACTTGTAGATTCTCTCTTCTCGTCATTCAAATTAACAGGTCAGCATTTAAAATTACACTTTCATACTCAGTGGAACGCACCGAGTTTCTTTGCATAAGTTGCCATTTCCGGTCTCTTGCGTTTACAATGTCTAGTTTAACTGTGTCTTTACACGGAAGCTTTTATGTTAATGGTGGGTGGGCCGGTGTCATTGTGAACAACAAAACCAGACAGTTTTAAGCTTTTTATGCACCAAAATGGCCTGGTGATGTGGTGTGTGAGTTTGTATTGTTGACAATCTGTTAGCATTGGCAGCAGTTGTTTTGGAGTGCTGTGTTCCTGGCTGCCCTACTGAAGATTAAACTTTGGTTTTAACGGCCACATCATGTTTCAGTAAGGGCCTTGGCTTCTGCACACACTTTCACTTTCAATTGTAGTGCTCCCAGGACACATCCGTCTTGTTTTTTTTTTTTCATAAAAAGTCCTTTACTTTGTTTTCAGAGCAACAACTGTTCTCCAGTCAGTCGCTGTCTCTTTCTCTGCTCCCTCCCAAGCTAGGCTTCACGGTGGTTTCCACGTCCAGTGCAAACAAGAGGATTTGCACTTTGGACTTCCACCTAGCAGGCGTCGAAACTCTTGGCCGGCGTGTGCATCAGGTGTCTGCGCGGGGCTTTTGTTTGATTGCGACCCACCGTCGCAGAGCATAATGGATATATGAACATGCTGAGACATCCGTCTTGATCAAATAAGGCAGTGAAGTCATGACTGTGCCTCTGTGACAAGACGCTATGACAGCCCAGTCTTGAGCTGGCGGGATATTTCCTGTCGCTCCTGTCCATGTTAGGAGAGCTAATAGACTGAGTTTATCACAGAACCACCAGCTTTCTCTGCTTAGAGAACAGTGGATCTCTGTGGATGATGTTCCTGCCAGATGATTTTCCACCAAATCACTACCAGAACTAGGGCTCAGATTTTTGTTGTTGTTCATATGTGACTCAGATCTGTTTTTTCTCATGACAGTGTGAACAGCACAAACCACATGGGATCTGATCTTTCCAATTCTGATTTGGGCCACTTCCATATGTGGTCCTAAATCCGAACAGGGGTGCGTTTCACTTACAAACGACGCAACTCGCTGCTTAACTACCATAGTACGATGCATCGTTGAAGAAATCAACTAGCTAGTCACGACTGTTTCCCAAAACCGTACTGTCGCAAATTGATCGTTCAACCACGCGGGTTACTCATTAACTTCTTGAATCAGTTTGAGATCGAATTAACGCTAGATGTTTTGCTATAAATTACGGACATGGCATCTGAGGACTATTTTTCTCAGTTATTTTGCTTTATTTCCAGATTCAATCACAGGCTCGTTCTTGCGTACTAGAGCAAACAATCAAACAAAAAGACTTAAATGACATTTGTATGTATTCTAAATAAAGGATGCAGATTGCACTGAATGTTAGCTTGCTTATTTTATTAAGTCCACATATCATGCAAACAAGAAACTGCTTCTAACCACAGGTCGAGAGCTGTCATTCCAACCACACAACTTTGCGATGCTGTTTGCGAATGTTCGTTAGAACGATGGTTTCGGGAAACACTGACTAAAGTTTCTTTATATTGCCTGCGCATAAATTCGCTGGCTTCCGCGGCAGATCACACTATAAATAAACGCGTAATTGCTTACTTTAATGTCCTCCGTGTTTACTTCGGTATGACTGCGTGCTGCGTGACGTCTTTTTATCGTTCTTATGCGCATGCAAGTCAGTTCAGGAACATGATCTGTTTGCACTGGAATCTGATATTGGCCACATTTAAAACAATGTGAACAGCTATACAAAAATAATCTGATCTGAGCAACAAATCGGAATCGAACGCTAAGGCTCGCAGTGTGAACGTAGTCTAGGATACCAAAATGCATTACAGCATTATGATGTTTTTATCAGCTGGTGTTTGACCTTCTCAGGCCCCATCCACACAACATCTGATATTTCTAAAACAAAGAGTTTTCTCTGCATTCTGGCCTCCCATCCACCAAAGATCCACCAAATATATAAAGTGTGAGTTTAAATCGAATTGGCCACAACACATAGGTGAGATTTGAATTGGAAGTGGAATTTACTGAATTACAGGTCAAAGAGTCTCAACAGGGAATGGCATTCTGGGAAATTAACGGGATAGTTGACTTGAAAATGAAAATCCTGTCATCGTTTACTCTCAAGCTATGTTTCCATCCAAAGTTGCGAATTTGACTTGTGCGCAAAATTGGAATATCGCATAAAACATTTGCGAATAAAGCACCATTTCCATCCAGTGAGCCGAAGAGAACAAAATCGTCACTTCCTGATAAACAAGCGCTAAATATCTCTAAGAAAAATGAAAGTTGCCGCAGTAGGAGAAGCCATTCTATAAAAATAATTTTGTGTATAATAAATTATGCGCGCAGACGAATGCTGCTGTTTGGGAACACAGTCGTGTAATACAGTTCTGGAAGGTAATTATACACAACCGCTTTGACGACAGACTTTATTCCGACATTTCAGCATTTCAGATGCTGTGCAACGAGATCGGTCCGGTTTTTTTTATATTGATGGTGGACGCTGGGTATTTGGTTGTGGTCTGGTGTTGTAGATTTGATTGCATGCTTGCAAGTGTTTTTTATCGTTGATGTGTGTGTTGTCAGGAAAAATGGTATCACCAATTTATTGCCTGCCGTTTTTATGGGAACGTCTTAAAGCATTTTTGTATTGTCATATGGAAAAAGAGATTTGCTGTATAACATTGTTGGTCCACATGTACATAAATACTTCTTTCCCCTAAAGGTCCTGAGTCCGAAATTCTCGTCCGTCTCGTCCGTTCGATTTTCTGCATTTTTCGCATCTGTAGCAAGTATTTTGAGAGGTGTTTTGTCAGTTCAGAGCCACCGAATGACGAATACGAAAAACCGCATACAAAAATTTTCGGACTCAGTGTGCAAGGACCTTATGAATGACTTCAGAAGTGTTCGTGTACCTGTGATGGTGCATTTGAGGTCTTGTTCACAAGATTTTTCCTTGCATTTTGTTAATATTCATTAGGGCTGCACGATATTGAAGAAAAGTGCGATATGCGATAACTAACTCATTAAATAATGCGATACGATAATGCTTAAAGTGTGTAAAATAAACTTAAATTATCTTTAAAATATCTTTAAAAATTATATAACATACATACCGTACTTGTTTCACATTCTTTTTGCTGCAGTGTTTTACTGTAGCATAAGAAGTGTTGTTTTAACATCAGTGTAAACCACAGGGTTTAGGGTTTCAGGAAGGCCTACATTAGGTTTATTCAACAACAGAAACTGAATAATCAAATGTAAAAATAAAACACTGCTTAGTTTTCACTGTATGAATTAAATATATCCTGATTCTTATTAAAGCTACAAAAGTTATTCAGCCAAGAGCAGCGAGTGATTTTCTCTTTGTCTTTTATTCATGACCCCAGTTATTGCAAGCCGTTGCGAAATGCATATCGCGATATATACATTTGCGATATTTCGATAATTTCGATATATTGTGCAGCCCTAATATTCATCATGCCTTCAGTCACCTACCTATCGTTCCTTCAAGGCTAGTATCAGAATTTCGCATAACAGCAGGCAAGTGGAATCCTGAAGTGTCCCTAACGGTAGGTGATGTCCTCTTTAATGAGGCTGGATTTTAATTGGCCGTGAGTCCCTGCTGTTCCTCTTATATAAGCAGCCCCTCATCTTAACCTGCCTGTAGAGAGCGCTGTTGTCTGAACCGCACATGCTGCCACACACGGCGCCAAACGGGGCCAGGTGGTCTCGGAGGAGAGCTAAGTGAGAAAGAAGCGACACAGGCGTGTTGTGCCTTGCCCTCACGATGCTCAGAGAAAAATAGTGAGTATTTTCATCCCAAACTTGCTGTTTGGGTTCTTACAGTGAGATTACTAAGTGAAGGATCTCTTTTTCTCTGATGTGTGTATTTATAGATGTTCTCTCTGTTATCCTTGATGAAATTCTTCAAGGTGATTGACTGACCTGACTTCTGAGTTCGTCCTCTGCTCCCCCTGTGCCGGTATTTATAGAACAGGTGCCATTCTCCGGCAACGCCACAGAGACCTGCAAGGATAGATGGCACACACACATCATTCTTTATTCCTGTCATTCTTTCTTTTCATTATTTTTCATCTGGTTAGGCTCAGTCATAGCATACGACGAACAGAAGCGGAGTGGCCAAAAAATATGACTTTGTATGGTAATCATGTATCTAATTATACACCGCAAACCTCGAATGGCCTTTCCTGTTGCACACATGCACGTTTTTCCTTTTCTTATCCTTGACACATTTAACAGATCAATTTCCTCACAAAGTAGGCCATAGAAACGCAAGCCCACTGATGGAAAGGAACAGAAAGGGAGCTTTTAGTGAGTAGATGTGGAACACAGGCAGTCTTCTTGCCATCTCATTGGTAGCAAACATTCGTTTTCTTGACAGGTACTCGAAGATGCTTGACCGTACTCGCGCTCACATCCCAATAGGGTTGGGTATCATATTTTAATTTTAACGATTCCAATTCCAATTCTGCTTATCGATTACGATTCGTATCAATTCCTAATTTCGATTCCAATAAGGTAAAAAGCAAACAAACTTGGATAGGATATCATTCACATTTAATCTAAGTCTTATTTTAAAACATTTAATTGTACACAAACAACGGGCTAAAGAACACGCACACAAGGATCTTTTGCCTATGGTTTAAAAAACAACTAGCATAACTAATATAAATTTCAAGCATTATTAAAGGGATATTTCACCGCTGGAAAGATGAACGTGTATTTAAATTGGGTCATTTATGTAGTAGAAATGTGAAATTATTTTAGAAGTTGGTGCCTTCTAGACTGAGAAACGGCAGAAAATGTATTTCTGGCTCATGTGGATGAAAGACTACAACTCCCAGAATGCACTTGCTTCGCTGCCCTACGAGGACACTCCTAAGCCACGCCTACCGGTTACAGAGGGCAGTATCGGAAGAAATGATACAGCTAGGCTACTAGTCGACTCGAAACTGAAAAGACGGTGTTTTATCGTGAGATCCCCCTATGGGCGGGTTGAAGACATGCGGAACGAGCTCCTCCTACTGGCTGGAGTCTCTCGCCTCTGGACTAAAGAGCCTCTGATGAAGCTAAATGACAATTTTTGCGTCATCTGAGTTTTTTTTCCAGACACGCAATACAGAAATCTCTCGTCTCAGGGGGACATGAGGGAGGGAACCACGGTCACTCGAAAACACTACCGGGTTTCTACTGATACAAAGCTTAATGCTAATCGGTGAAGTATCCCTTTAAAGACAAGTAAACAGTCATTTAAAAAGCACAAATAAACAAATTAGCAATTGCAACTGAAAAAAGATACGATTGAAATTTTAAGATTTTCAGGTATTAAGGTACAGAAATAAAAATACATTACAAATATAGTTACAAAAGTTAGTCAAGACCAGCGACTGAATTTTCTCTTTATCTTTTGTTGATTGATTAACGTTATTATAGAGATGGCAGCAGGAATATTAGGCTGCTGTCACTTTAAGAGCTGCACGGATCCAATATACTGTTACACATGCGTTTTCTTTGTCAACTGTTTGCGTTCACCTAAGACATAACCGACTGTGTTCACGAGGATATTATGATATAGTTTTGTGTATTTGTCCGTTCAAAAATACACGGAAGAGAACTCTTCAACTCAGTATCGCACGCTATACAGTATGAGAGGCGGCTTTCTGTACGCACGCATTGGATGTGTCCGCAAAACAGAAAACAGCGTGTGGGTCTTCTTGCGCTTGAATGGTTTAAAGTCATATTAAAATGCACACAAATGAATCAAAGTTTTCGATTCCTGAACTTAAGTATCCGATTCTGATTCCCCAACTCTACATCTCAACCATTCTAGTATAATGCAGAGATTAAACATAGCATGATTTGCCTCTTTGTTAATCATTGGCTCATTGCATGCGTAATTTGAAGGTTGATGACGAGGCCTCTCAACCATCTGGTTACCAAGGTTGTGCTTCATTCAGAATTGAATTGAATGGAATGTCTTTTAAATTCCAATTTAGTTTAAGAAGCCTTGAAGTTTGAAATATATATAGGCTTTATGGGCTTATGTTTGAAATCCTATCTATAGAAATTTGTGTTTAGTTTTCTATATTTAGTTTGATCACATTTAATAATATACCTTTTGTGTTCCAAGGTTGAAGAACACAATCTGTATTGAATTTCTTTAAAATACAACTCAGTCCTCTTCCTGTTCCTCCTTGTGTGTGCTACGGGTCGTTCAGTTTAAATCCACAAAATCATACTCTTGATCTTGTTTTGCAGTAAAAATGAACATATTTTAAACAAGATCACTTATTTGAGAAGCAAAACAACCAAAAAGCAGAAACTATTTGCCAGTGGGGTTAGAAAAATAAACTTGTTTTCTCTTTGAATTAAGTTGATTTTTCTTACCCTTTTCTTGATTTAGTTTTTCTTGTTTTATTCACACATCTTACTAAATTTCGTCATAATATCTTGTCATTTTGCTTCTTAGGTAAATTAATCTTGTTTTAAGGATGTTTACAGGAAAAACAAAAACAAAAATCTACACTAACACTACAAAAAGTATAATCATTTGCCAGCTTCACTATCTTATTTTTTTGCTGGTCCAGCACCAAAACAGTTTTAACCAGCCGAGACTAATAATGCTTTCACATTGTTGTCTTAAAGAATTAAGCGTAGGGTTCAGGCTTGTTTATGTGTTGGTTACTGTTCTCCTTTATGGAAGGGAAAGACCTTTTTAATTGTTATTGGCTCTGTCCCTGCAGCATTTCCTGTTTTCCCGTAGTAGCGCTGAGACATGGAGCGTCCCTGGTTTTCAGCATTTCCCCTCCGTCACTCATAAAGAGCACATTAGAAACGGGAGGCGACGCTACCAGTCTACAAGTAGCCATTCATTAACATTACATTCCATCCAGACGGCAGCTTTAACTAGGAATCATAAGGCAACTAGTGTGAGGAACCGCATACTTCTGAGAGATGACAGACGGCTCCAAAATGAGAACTTTTTTAAGGCCAGTAAAATGGAGTCTTTGGTCCCGTTAATAAGCTTTTAAAAAGCAGCCGAGACGCTGTTGTGCAGCTGTGCTTGTATACATTAAAGGCTGATTACACCAATTTCTCAAAGTTTCACCAACACATTAAGGCCTCCTGAGAGCTTTTTGTTTTAGAAAATTCTATTGATTTATGGGATCATAAAAGGCCATGTATTGCAGAAATATGGCTATGCATTATGTTAGGCAGGGTGTGTCTGTGAAATCATGCTCTTATTATGACAGCATCACATTTAAGAATAATTAATAATGTGAACTTTTTTCTTTTTTTTTCTGAAATAGAGACTTTCAGTTTCATTTGAGCCGTATGTTCAGAACACCTTGTGGGAGCGACTTTTGTTTTTAATGTCTTTAATGTTTTAAGTCAATGTTTTGCAGTTCTTGATTAAGTGAATATAGTTTAGTTTAACAGTGGTCATGTGGTTTTAGAGATCATTGTTGGTACTTATTATAGTTAGTCTTATCTCTGTTCTACAGTTTAAAGTGCATAATCAAGTGTCAGAGGTCGGAAGCGTGTTGATTCAAGTCACTTTTTAAAAGTTGTCTTGTTTTTATTCTCAGTAATAGAAAGTGACATGACATGAAGGCCAAGTATGGTAACCCATACTCTGAATTTGTCCTCTTCACACACATTAGCAGGGCCCGGGGAGCGATTGGGAGTTAAGTGCCTTGCTCAAGCGAACCTCAAGTCGTTTCTTGGCGGTATTGAGAATCAAACCCGCAACCTTTGTGTTACCAGTCTGAAGGTGATGATACACAGGGCAACTTTTTGAGCAATGTTGCTGGGCAATGTTGCCGTCAACGGGCAACCGGATGAGACACAGGGCCCATGACCGATCTAAATTATCCAGATAGAAATGTATTGAACATTTTCAATGGGAAAGTGCCCAGCAACATTGCTCAAAAAGTTGCCCTGTGTATCATCACCTTGACTCTCTAACCATTAGGCTACGACTGCCCCCAATATATGTGTCTGTTATGGTCTCTTCGAGATGAAAGACCATCTTTAATATACCACACCTTTAAAGTGAAGTTTATAATTGTGGCAACCAGCTGTAAGATAATGGTACTATTAGTTTTAACTAAAACAGCTTTGATGAATAGAATGTTTCTTGCTAAGCTCAAACTTTTGAACGATAGTGTTGTTATACCCAGAAAAAATTATCTCACCTGACTGCTTTTGACCCTTACTTTAGTACCCTTTAAAATGTATTTTCTGGATTTGTTGAATTTTTATACATTTGTAATGCCTTGCATTTTTTTTTCTTTAGTGTTCAACAAATATTATTTCTTTTTGGTGTCCAGTTTGGCCTGTAGTTTTCATTTTCACTTGCCCTTCCACAAAAAAGTAGAATTTTTAGTAAGTATTTTTAAATTGGCTTTTGTGGGGTTGGAAAATATACAGCTATAATGTAACTAACTCCATAAATGCATAAACTCACTTTTCCTAAAAAAAACTATAGCATATGATGCAAAATATTACTGATTTGTTTGTAGTTTACCACATTCTTACTGATGCGCTCAAGAGTCTCTTTTTTTAAGATAGCATGCTAGATAACATTATCTTATTGACAAATCAGCATCCCATATATCTGAAGTTTTGGACCATGTAAATGTTTTTGCTAAAAAGACATTTGGTTTATTGGTTTATTGATATTGGTTTATTGGTTTGGTTTATTGGCTGAACGATTTGATCCATGTGACATTCAATATTGCAGCTACCCCGACTAAGATCCATTGCAGTCGCCGTATCACTTCTGTGGTTTGATGCATGTTTTTGCATGAACTTGTAAGACTTATTGGCCTTTGGGAGAAAGTTCAGTGCAACCGGCGCTAGTGGAGTTTGCATAGTCAAATAAAATAACCAAGCACTTCCTTTTTGAATCATGCAAACCTCAGTAGGTTTATCTCTACCACTCAATGCTAATTGTGTGGTTGTCGTTTATCTGATACGCTCACCTCAACAGTTCGCTGCGGTTAAAGCGCGCTGCAAATGGCCTACTTGGTTATGTTTGCATGCTTTCCAGGAGCATCCGTGCCGCTTCCCCCTCACAGTCTGGGCGTCTGCAGTGATTCAAACCTGCGCTGACCGAAGGGTCAGGAGAACATATGGAGGAGTAGGTTCAGCTCAGACAGATTCATTTTGCTGAAAGCAGGACATGCTTTATTAAAACAGAGCCGTATTTGCCCTTTTGCATTTTGCACTGTTTTTGGACTAAATCTCTTCATTTCTGTCTCTCTTCCCAGCATCATCTCCTTTCCTTGCTTGACTGCAGTGACGTGATAAGATACAAGTGCTCTTGTTTTATACGTACGCTCAGGAATTGACGGGGAGGTTTGTAGCGGGGGGAGGGGGTTCGGCCTGTCTCTATGGCAACAACACAGTTTCTCAGCTCTGTCCGCCCACGTGGTCCCCCCCCCCACCCCACACACACACACACACACAAGGTTTCAGGCCGGTCTCTGAATGAGACTCCTGCAGGACTTGAGGGACAGTTGTAGCCTAGATTGGAGTGAGTTTTCTGGCTCGCGCTCTCAACTGCTGCCAGCATCTCTCGTGTTATACAGGCCACTCGTGCTGGGCTGTAGCCCGAGGTGCCGCCATATCCTACATCCCAAACTGCTCTCCTATTTCCACTGTGCATGGAATAATTATTGAGCCTGAGAATTGCCAAGTGGTTTTGGGACGCTGTTCAGCCCAGATCCAGATTCGGTTAGTTTTCACCGGTTAATTTGAATCTAAAATCAGGATTGTTCAAGAGGACAATCATTAGATGTACAATTACATAACTTGACTATGTTACTGAATTACCTGCTAAAAAAAAATCGTATGAATAAATTCACAAATATTATATTTTTTATATAGAATATATAAATTTGTACAATATATGCACTACCGTTGAAATCGTTTTGGGTCAGTAATGTTTTTAAAAGAAGTTTTTTTTTTGTATGCTCACAAAGGCTGCATTTATTTGATCAAAAATACAGTAAAAGCAAATATTAATATTGTAAATATTATTGCCTTTTAAAATGACAGTGTTCTATTTGAATAAAAAAAATTTATTGTGATTTATTCCTGTGAAGCAAATCTTGAGTTTTCAGCATCATTACTCCAGTCCTTTGAATGGTAGTGTGTATATACCATATATATTTGTAAATGAATAGTAAATGTAACAAATATTTGCAAATTAATAGTACAGTGTTATAAAATAGCAAATAAATAAATAAATCATTTATTTTGGTCGTACAGGAAAAATAAAGTAGCTTGAGAAAACCGAATATGCGTTGTAATGCACTACATTGGATGATTCCAGTGTCTACAGTTTTTGATTATAATGGAAGTGATAGTTTGAGGCTATCTAGTTTTGTTTTGAGTCAGTCTATCTGGACTGAGTCATTGTTTTAGAAATTTTACATGATTAGTACATTTTTCCATTCACCTCTGACAATAGCAGTTTTGGATTCTGGTTTAAAGGGGTGTAATAATGCCCTTTCGACAAGATTGTAAAATAAGTCTTTGATGTCCCCAGAGTGTGTGTGTGAAGTTTTTAGCTCAAAATACCTCACAGATATTTTTATATAGCATGTTAAAATTGTCACTTTTTGAGGGTGAGCAAAAATGCACCGTTTTTGTGTTTGTTCCTTTAAATGCAAATGAGCTGCTGCTCCCGGCACAGGGGGCGGAGCTTCAACAGCTTGTGTGCTTTTACCTCACACAGACATGCACTGGAAATTTCAAAAACTTTTAGCCTTTTATGTTCAAACTGGAGTCAGATGATTTCAACGGAGTCAGTGACGGAGAGACTCAGTGACAACATGTAGAATGCAACAGGACATTTCTGAATGGTTAGTTGATGAATTTATGTAGTTTATGTGTAGTTATCTTCTAGTCATTGATTAGCATATTCTGTCTTGATAATCTATAAATCGTGTTCAGGGGGCGGGGTTTATGTAAATTTTAGGGTTGGTGATGTCACTAACCCGGGAGGAATGTCGTGTAGACCCTACCAGCCGTTTGTTGTAGTCCTTAAAAAACTATTTCTGTAAAAGCAAATATCTCCCTTTGCTTTGAACTTTGATTGTAACTTTGTAGATGTTGTTTATGCTCAAACAGCAACATTACACACTAACTAAAGTTAGAAAAGTGGAATCATAATCAACCACCCCTTTAAGACCAGGGGAACGGATTCACGAATCATTCTCAAGAATAACATTCTTCTTAACTGCTATTTTCTTATTTTCTAACCTAAGGAAAAATAGTAGAATATTTTGTATTCCCAAAATCTTTCCTTAAGTATGTTCTTTGGTGTTCTTTGATTGAAATCTATTTAAAAACACCTCAAAGCCCGTCTTTTTGCGGTGTCTGTAGATTACTGTAGTTATCATAATAAGCACGCAGAACATTTTCGTTGCGACTGGCTTGACGGGAGTTAATCTCTCAGCACCGTGTTTTTAATGCGCCGTGTCAAGTTAAAATAGTTATTTTAAAAGAGCCCGTCTCAAGAAGATGCAGCGGTCTTTCTTTCCCTGTCTCTATGCGCTCTCTCTAGAGTGTGCTATCACTGTTTTAATGATCGATGAGTCACTTCAGAGTACTCGTCCACATTACTGGTAATATGTATAGACAGTGAAGGATGAGAGAGGCCAGGCCTGGATTTTATTTGATGGTTTGTTTCTGTTTTATGTTGCAGCCGTCGTCCGTGAGGGACTTCGTTTTGTATTTGTTTATTTATTTATTAAAATCTGTTGATTGTTCGCCGGTTCCCGCCTCCTTCTTCCCATAACATCCAACATTGCTACACCAGTGTTATGTTGTAACACTTAATCTTTGAAAGAAACAACCCAATAAATTCATTAAACATCTTACCTTTGGGGATTTAAGACAGGTTGGGTGTTATCCTAACTTTAAGAAGTTATTAACGATGATTTTTAAGAACGTTCTTTTCAGGAATATGAGTATTTCTGAAAGGGATAGTTCACCCAAAAATGAAAATTCTGTTATCATTTACTCAGGTTGTTCCAAAGCTGTATAAATATATTTTTATTCTGATTCCGTTGACTTCCATAGTATTTTTTTCCCTACTATGGAAGTCAACGGTGCCTCAACCCTACTTCAGAATATCTTTCTTTGTGTTCAGCAGAAGGTTTGGAACAACGTGAGGGTGATTAAATGATGACAGAATTTAGATTTTTGGGTGAACTATCCCTTTTAAAGTTTTTTGGGAATACAAAATATTCGTATCTTTTTTTCTTAGATTAAAAAATAAGAAGAAAATAGCGGTTAATAAGAATTTTATTCTTAAGACTTTCGTGAATCCAGCCCCTGGCCGTCTTCGTCTTTTCTAGGGCAGTTCACCAAGGCCTCGTCCCCTTTTTTTGCATATTCCTTGGATTATTTAAATGAGTGACAGTGGGACTCCACAAGATCCGGAAGAAGTGTGTTGTAGACCCAATGAGCCGTTTGTTGTAGTTCTTGAAAAGTGTTTCCTGTTAAAAAGAATATCTCCCTTTGGAGTGGACTTTGAGCTTTGTGACCTTGCTGATCTTTTTTATGCTCAAACAGCAACATTACACACTAACTTGTTGTGTAAAAGTGAAAAAGCATAATAGGACCCCTTTAAGAATTTTCCAAGAATTGCTCTTAGGAACATTCTTACGAACTTCCTAGAATTGATCAGAACTTCTTTCTTAAGAAGATTTTCGTGAATCCGTTGCCAGGTTTTAGAAATTGCTTAGGAATTGTTCAACTTGAATGGCTTCGGAAGACTTGAAATATAGTTATATGAACTTGTTTTATGAGTACCATTCACTGTCATTGCTGGTAAGGAAATTTCACAAAGCTTATACAGTAGTCAACATTTGAAGTGGATCAAAAAAGTGAATCAAAGTTGTCCTAAGACAAGACCGGGTGTTGTTCAAAATTCATGTATAACTGATGCAAAGTTCAAATGTTGACTACTGTATTTTAGATGAACTATTCCTGTAAAGAAATGCACAATATTTTGTGTCGGCCAACTGATAAGACACATGTGTTTCCAATCCTGTACTCATATTCTTTTGCTTCTTAGCTCTGACAGATCCGGTTGTCCAGTCCAGTTTGATTTTGTAAGAGAGCTGAAGCCGAAGCGTGACCGCAGGCCTGCACCGTACCGGCTGGAGACCATAATAGCTGCCCTCCTATTTCTAGGTCATTTCAAAAAATAGAATAAAGAAGCATTTGAGTTATGAATATGCCTAATAGTGGACGAGGAGGAGAGCTGGCTGTTTCGGAGGAGCTAAATGACTGATTTAAGAGGAGAGGCTGTCTGTCCTCGTACACAAAGCAGAACGAGAGAGAGAGAGAGATAACTGGAAGGGTGGAGTGTATGTTGGGGGCTGTTGTAATCTTGTGACAGGGTCACGAGAAATAAATCAGACGTTTTAAATTATTCTATTTCTTTTGCTCGGCTCGTCTGGGAAGGTTTTGGAGGCGGATCCGTTCGCTTCATGAATGAATGAATGTGTTTAGAGCTCAGTCGGAGGAAGCGCCATCTTTAATTTGATGTGAGTGAAGACAGCGCTGTGAGTGACAGAAGTACAGGCGTTCAGTGTGTTGTGCTGGCCTGAGGTCATGGCTGAACTCATCACGCGACTAGTGTCCGACAGAAAGCCTGCAATCCTAACCCTATCTATCTATCTATCTATCTATCTATCTGGCTATCTGTCTATCGTTGTATTATTGTTCTGTCTATCGTTCTGCCTATCGTATCGTTCTGTATAGGGCCTATCGTTGTATCGTTCTGTATATCATTGTATCGTTCTGTCTATCGTTGTATCGTTCTGTCTATCATTGTATCGTTCTGCCTAACGTTATATCGTTCTGCCTAACGTTATATCGTTCTGTCTATCGTTGTATCGTTCTGCCTATCGTTGTATTCTGTCAATCGTTGTATCGTTCTGTCTATCGTTGTATCGTTCTGTCTATCGTTCTATCGTTGTATCGTTCTGTCTATCGTTGTATCGTTCTGTCTATCATTGTATCGTTCTGCCTAACGTTATATCGTTCTGTCTATCGTTGTATCGTTCTGCCTATCGTTGTATTGTTCTGTCAATCGTTGTATCGTTCTGTCTATCGTTGTATCGTTCTGTCTATCGTTGTATCGTTCTGTCTATCGTTGTATCGTTCTGTCTATCGTTGTATCGTTCTGTCTATCATTGTATCGTTCTGCCTAACGTTATATCGTTCTGTCTATCGTTGTATCGTTCTGCCTATCGTTGTATTGTTCTGTCAATCGTTGTATCGTTCTGTCTATCGTATCGTTCTGCATATCGTTGTATCGTTCTGTCTATCTTTGTATCGTTCTGTCTATCGTTGTAACGTTCTGTCTATCGTTGTATAGTTCTGCCTATCGTTGTATTGTTCTGTCAATCGTTGTATCGTTCTGTCTATCGTTGTATAGTTCTGCCTATCGTATTGTTCTGTCAATCGTTGTATCGTTCCGTCTATCGTTGTATCGTTCTGCCTATCGTTGTATTGTTCTGTCAATCATTGTATCGTTCTGTCTATCGTTGTATCGTTCTGCATATCGTTGTATCGTTCTGTCTATCATTGTATCGTTCTGTCTATCGTTGTATCGTTCTGTCTATCATTGTATCGTTCTGCCTAACGTTATATCGTTCTGTCTATCGTTGTATCGTTCTGCCTATCGTTGTATTGTTCTGTCAATCGTTGTATCGTTCTGTCTATCGTATCGTTCTGCATATCGTTGTATCGTTCTGTCTATCTTTGTATCGTTCTGTCTATCGTTGTAACGTTCTGTCTATCGTTGTATAGTTCTGCCTATCGTTGTATCGTTCTGTCTATCATTGTATCGTTCTGCCTAACGTTATATCGTTCTGTCTATCGATGTATCGTTCTGTCAATTGTTGTATCGTTCCGTCTATCGTTGTATCGTTCTGCCTATCGTTGTATTGTTCTGTCAATCATTGTATCGTTCTGTCTATCGTTGTATCGTTCTGCCTATCGTTGTATTGTTCTGTCAATCATTGTATCGTTCTGTCTATCGTTGTATCGCTCTGCATATCGTTGTATCGTTCTGTCTATCTTTGTATCGTTCTGTCTATCGTTTTATCGTTCGTTCTGCATATCGTTGTATCATTCTGTCTATCGTTGTATCGTTCTGCCTATTGTTGTATCATTCTGCCTGAATTCAAATTCCAGAACTGAATTGGAATTTAAGACATTTTATATTTCTGAATGGAGCTCAACCCTGATCATCAAAGGGCAACAAGTCCTTGTTTCGTCTTTTTTTGTCTGGTGGAGATTTGAAAATATATATTTTCAATGTTATTCAACCTATTGAAGAGTCTGTACTGCTATTCCTCACAAGTTTGTTTTTTCTGGCTTCTTTAAAAAAAAAAAGATTGTGCACATTACCAACAAGAGTGAATGCAATGCTGCAAAATGCACCAGTGTAGAACGGCACATGCCATGTTGTTGTAGAGAAGGCTATATTACCTACTACTGGCTTGTAACATTTTACACAGACATTAACATTGTCTGCATTTAGGCTAGTGGCTTGGTATGAGTTCAGGGTCCAAATGTAAAAACACACAGGTTTTCAACCAGCACTAGTACGCATTTGTACTGTGTCCAAAAATCGAGATTCTGACAGACCTTTTTTTTCTCAGGCAGGTAGTCAACTGATTGACTAAAAAAGTAAAATGTGACGTGCCAAAGTTCACATTATACTGCATTATATGACTGTAAGAGCTCATTCAGGAGAGATGCTGATGCGTGTAGTATTTCTCTGACGGAAAATGAATGCACTAAAACAAACAAAAGGGAAGCATTGTTACTATAGCAACCAAATGACTGGCACTTTGAACCTTGAATGCAGATTCTTTTTCCTTTAAAGCACTGCAAATATTTGTTATCAGACTTTCATTCACTTTGTAGTAATAGTTCATAGAGGCATAGAAGAGTTTGTGTAATAATGCCGGATGTGCGTCTTTTAAAAAGATTTTCCACCTCATTGAAAGCATTGTGGACCTGGGTCCGTTTGGGTTAAAAGGTGTGTACAGAGTTAGGAATGGCCTTCAGTCTTTACCCACTGTATTGCTTCAGTCTTCATTTAATCTCATCGTTGTCTCAGAGAAACAAGTTAGAATTTTTATTTTTCTGTCTTTTAGGTTTGCTGTACAAGACTGGCACATTCAGAGATAAGAATGAGTCACTTACTCATTAGATACTAGAGATCTATTTAAAGGCACACTATGCAGTTTCCGTTTTTCTCAAACAGCGACCCCTAGAGTCGCTGTGGAGTACTTATATTTAACGTTACTGTCGTAAATACCACTCACGCAGAGCCGTCTCTGCACTCTTCCGACCGCGCTTTCTTCGTTTTCTTCGTCGACACTGCCATGATTCACATCTGAAATGTGTGCTAGTGTCTTCCATAGAGGCTGCTTCACATGTTGTTGATGTATGTGATGTCGTGCCGTAAAGCAAGTCGTGATTCTCGCGAGATTTGTTGGGACGCCACCTCTCAAACCTGCATTGCTGGTTTTGCCCCCACTTTTGAGTTACTACGAGTTCGTTTACCATCGAAAATGATTTCGAAGCTGTTATATTAAGGTACAAATCTTGCATAGTGTGCCTTTAACATCAGACATTTCTAGAAGATTCCCTGCTACCTGAAATGAATCATGGGTCATTATTTTGCCCAAATAAGTTTAGGTTTTGTGTTGATGACCATCCTATAAGCTAGGTATCTCTTGGCATTAATGCATCCCTATATTTGGAAAATATGTTGTTGGTTTGTTTTTAGTTTTTTTTTGGTGATCGGGAAAATCCCCTTTTCGCAGCGTCCAGGACATTTCCTGGGTCTGTGAGCAACAAAACCATCTTTTCTGCTTTTGTTCTAAGATGCAATTACATTGTGGCATGTTGCTCGGCTGAAAGATAAAACAATTAGACCTGACGCATGTTTTGCGGGTTGCACGTGAGTTTTAAATGATGCACAGATACTGTAATTTGATGCAGTTAGATTTGCATCTGTTTAGCATGGGAAGCAAACGCTGTTTGACCTGTTTGATATGAGGCACATTGACTCTCCAGGGATCCAGCCCTGTCATAACATAATCAGCGCTGACCCATTAAAAACCAACTCTTCTTTTTGCTTTGGAAAAGCAGTGTAGACTTCTATGGTCTCTGTCTCTCTCTTGTTTAAACCTCGGGTGTTGCTACATCAGTTGTCTAATGCATCACGTCTTAATGTGTTTCCATTTTGGACCTGGTACACAATCAGTGTGTTTAATCTCCATTAGCATGAATCCACAGAGAGAAAAGAGAAAAATAGCATTGCTTGTGCTTCTTCTAAAAGATCAGTAAGCTTTATTTCTATAGTTTTTTTATTTGGTACTTGTAATATCTGCAGAGAGAAGGTTAAATTTGACCTGTATGTGTGGGAAGTGCAGATTAACTGCACTATTATGTTTGCTTTTATCAAACAACATTTTTGTATTGTAACTACTAACTATTTAAGTTTTTTTTTAAATACGCCATTGTAGAATTGTCATTGGGCTGCGTTTACACTGCAAATGCATATTTTTTGACACATGCGGCAATCTATGATTTTAAGTTGGCAAATATTACACAAATAGTCTGTGTAATTGCTAATGGCATTGTGCTATTTCATTTAATGGCACCATTTCATCAAAATCAAAATATCTTTATTATAATTATAATTAAATTGATTATATTATTTAAATAAAGTATATTATATAATTTAATTACAATATTTTAATACTATTATTCAATTTGAATGTATATTGAGTAGTGGTGCAGCGGATCACAAAAGTCACGAATCATATTACGGTTTGAATCATATTAAAACCAAAAAAAAATTAAATGGGACAGGGGCAAATGTAACTTGCTTTCCATTAATTCCTTAAATCACACTTTAAATACTTTGATACCACAGCAAAAACTACTAGCCTAACTAATAAAGTTCAAACATTTTTAAAGACAAGCGAACAGTCACAAATACACTAATTACAAGCATAGATAAATACAATATTACAAATAATACAAAGTTACTAATAAAGTATAGTCTAACAGTAGTATTCAAAAATGTAATCATTAAAAGTATAAAAACACTATAGTGTTACTGTATAAATTAAATATATTTTGATCTTTGTTTTGTTGTTTGATTAACATTAATGACTTGGACTGCATTACGTATTTATAGGCTGCTGTCACTTTAAGACAGAGTGCACAGATCCAATATAATGATACACATCTGATTTCTTTCTTAACTCTTTATATACACTTAAGACATAATCGACTGTGTTTAAGAGAATACTTGCCAAGATGGGTATTTTGATCATTTTGTGTGTATGTGTCTGTTCAAGCGCAAGGAGACACGAAAGAGGAACCAATTCTCTTTGGCCTCTTCTTGCGCTTGAATGGTTTAAAATTGCTTGAATGTATAAATTGGCCCAGACAAAACATGTGCAAATGATAAACATTCACTCTATGATGATTCAACTTTGCAATTAATCCGCGAATCACATGCGTGCCGAACCGTGGGGACTGGTCCGTATGGATCAGGGATCAACTACGATCCGTTGCACCCCTAATATTAGGCTCGACTGTTTTATAGTATAATTTGTCAATACAAGCCCCTTCAATGCCATATAAATTCCAGGGGCTTATTAGAAAAAGTTCAAAAAATATATATAAAATATTGTTCATATAAGTTTTTTTTTTATTAAATTTTTTACTAAAAGTAACAAATATTAGACCAAGAAAATATCAGCTTGTAATATGTTGACCCTGCACAGTAAATGCACTTATTGTATATAAAGTATATTGGCAATGGCTGGAAAAATAGGAGGCGGGGGAAATGTTTGTGAAACCTGCTTGGAAACTTTATTAGTATTACCTGATGGTAGGGGTGTAACAATACCCTCACGATTCGATACATCAATCATAATACTGAACTCACAATACGATATTATTGCGATACTCCAACACGTATGTTAAAAAGTTCATAAAAAATGTACTGTTGTTGATTAGAATGCTCAATTTGATATTACTTTGTGGGTATAAATGAATAGGCTTGGTGCTATAGAATAACATAGAATAGAATAACAATATTCATGATTCTGAAGCTGAAAATACAGAATTATTTTAGACGAATATGCTTGCACTCTCTGTCACTGACTACATATATTTAAAATAATGTAGGCCACTTTTTACTGGTAACATCAGACATTTGGCATTATCAGGACCCACAAATATTCCCCCATTGTATTATTATACATTATATTCAACATTATATATAGCTGTTTAATGTAGTACTGACACTAAAACTCTGAAAGCTTGAATTTTTGGGTGAACTATCCACGATACATATTGTTGCATTTTTGTATTATGATATATTGTAATACCTGATGGACAATGAAAGTGTGCGGTAGATTTTGTGCTGCACGTAGAGTTGAAAGCTTCCACCGCAGCGCCATATTTACATTCCTCTGAGCCTCAACAATTTTTTTTCAAAAACTGAGGAGGATTTGGCTTTATTTGTGCAGATATGCTCGTGCCCCTTCGCTGATCGGTTCACTTCCGTCAGTCACAGAGGGGATGAAGGATTTTTCTCATTCTGAAAAAGCGGCCTTCATTTGAAATCCTCACTCAGCTGAACCGAGAAGCAGAACAGGAGTGTTATGTAACGAGAGACAGGGAAAGAGAAAGAGCTTTTAACTGTGTGTAAAAGAGAGGAAGCCAAGGGTGACGTTTTGTTTGAGAGGTTTGTTGTTCGAGGCGAGTGGGGACAACAAAAACAACTTTTGGTATTGTCTCTGTCTCTCAATAGGTTTGTGGTTTTCCAACCAAAACCTACACAAAGTTTTCACCTCCTTCTACTGTGGCTACAGTTTGAGCGATGATGCCTTGGGATAGCATCACCCAAATAGTTCACCCAAAAATGAAACTTCTGTCATCGTTTACTCACCCTCATGTTTTGAAGAATGTTTGTAACCAAACAGTTGTGGGCCACCATTGACTTCCGTAGTATGGGGGAAACAATACTATGGTTACAAAATACTTTGGTTACAAACATTCTTCAAAATATCTTCCTTTGTGTTCCAGGTCGTTTAATTAATGCATGCTATTTTAAGGGACTTCCTTCCTTTAAAAGAAGCCCATTTTTTTCACATTGAATACCCTGTTTCATTTGGAAATGTTGCAGAATTAAAGTGTGTGTGTCATTCCATGTTGACTTTAATCTCTGTCTGAGTATGGGGGTCTGTGTGTGTGTGGGCGAGTTCACATGTGTGACAGATCATACCAACCCTTTTGAAGTTCAGACTGTACACTGGGCTTCACAGGCATTCAACATTGTTTAGATTTTTATTTATTTTTTAGATTAAAACACATTGCATTATTGAAACCTAGAGGTTCCCAAACGTTTTTGTTAGTCAAACTCCTTAGATGTAAAATACCCCATGAGATTTTAAGTTAGCATTTCAATAATGTTCATGTTTATTCTAATGTTGGTTCATGGTGAAATGCAGGTCAGCAGATAAAATATTTGTATGTATGTATATACACTGAACAAAATTATAAACTCAACACTTTTGTTTTTGCCCTCATTTTTTATGAGCTGAACTCAAAGATCTAAGACTTTTTCTATGTACACAAAAGGCCTATTTCTCTCAAATATTGTTCACAAATCTGTCTAAATCAGTGTTAGTGAGCACTTCTCCTTTGCCGAGATAATCCATCCACCTCACAGGTGTGGCATATCAAGATGCTGATTAGACAGCATGATTATTGCACAGGTGTGCCTTAGGCTGTCCACAATAAAAGGCAACTCTAAAATGTGCAGGTTTACTGTATTTTGGGGGTCCGAAAACCAGTCAGTATCTGGCGTTTATAATTTTGTTCAGTGTGTGTGTATATATATATTAAATACAAATATATAAATTATAGGACAATTAAACGGGCAAAATAAATTACATTAATGTGAGTCATGAGTTTTTTTTTTCTCAATTGAACAATTAAGTGTCCTGATGTGCTGCCACATTGTGACCAAACCATCTGAACGGATGATCATGAATGAAGGATGCCGTTCATGTGGTCTTTATCTAGTCTTTCAACATAAACCTGACCTCTGACCCTTCTCTCTGCTCTAGGCACGGGTGAGAGCGGCAAGAGTACGTTCATCAAACAGATGCGTATCATCCATGGCACTGGATACACAGACGAGGACAAACGTGGCTTCACCAAGCTGGTGTACCAGAACATCTTCACCTCCATGCAGGCCATGATCCGCGCCACCGAGAACCTGAAAATCGGCTACAAGTACGAGCAGAACAAGGTTAGAATCGTTGAGTATTTTCAGACCATTTTAAAGCATTTGAGGGTTAATCTGATTAAAACATCTAGGTCATGTTTCACCCCTGAATCAAGACTTTTTTTTTTTAAAGCCTTTTTTGCATTATACATTTCCTGCCAAATTCTTTATGCAGAATAAAATTTCGTGTTTCTTTCTTTTGCTTTTGAAAATAAAAAATATTTATTTTCATATCCAGCCATTGAGGAGAAGAAACTTCAGGGTTCATGTGGTAGTATAAGGGTACGTTTACATGACAACAATGTTTTTTTGCTTTTTTCGCGCACAGACGACATTGTCAAAATGATATCGTTTGAAAATGATTAAAAACGCTGTATTCTGCTGCCTGGCCAGTAGTTGGCAGTGTCACTTTGTAAAGAAACACTACGCGCCTATAGACTGAACACGTAATACGCATACGCATGATGCCACCATTTATACAAATTTGTGTTTTTGTAGTTTACACGGAGACGATAACGGTATTGTTTAAAAAATGTGACATTTGAAACCCGTTTTCAAAAGTTTGTGTTTTCAGCCATTGTCATGTAAATGAACAGCCAAAACACATAAAAAGTTTCCCGTTTTTTAGCTGAAAATGTTTTTGTGTAAACGGCCCGTTAGGACAATGTGATGAACGTATTACAATTCTTTTCATTTGAAATACACCATTTAATACAATTCAGAATTGTATTATTATTATTTTTACTTTTATTTGACTGGGGCAAAATTTTAATTTCCAAAATTACTGTACTCAAATAGAGTGTTGCGATTTTCATATAATCAGCAAATGTCAAATAATATTCATCTACTGATTTTTTTTTTTTTTGAGTCTGAAATTAACAGAAATAGGCAAATAACAAGGAATTTAAAGGTGAAGTGTGTATTTTATGCTGCAATAGTATCACCAAATGCAATTGCAAAAAGTTTTGTGACAAATTAAAAACAGCACCTTTAACCTTTTTCTTTAAAACGATTTTAGGTTCAAATTTATATGTATGTATATGAGGAAGTTTATTTTTTAGCTGCTGTAACTGGTCACCTTTTGCTTTTAACCACTTATTTCAACCATGAATTGGTTTTTCACAATTCATAATTTTTTGTCATTCTCTTAAAATGTGCTTTAGTGTGGCAAAAAAAAAAAAAAAAAGACAAATAATCCATGTGGTCTTACTATTAATAAGACGTCATGCATAATAGAAGCTCTATCTATAATAATTACAGAAACATTAGAACATGTTTAAAATAGGCTTTTATAGGAGTATTCCCATACACAAAAGAAATATATTTTCTGGATATGTTTTGGAATATATGCACATATTTGAAATTGGCCCAACAAATATATTTCATACTTATATTTCATATATTTTTGTTATATTTCAGAATATATTTCAATGTATTTTTTTCTGTACGGGTCCCCAAAAGTGTCAAAAATATATGTGGCATATATTCCAAATACATTGAAATATATTCTGAAATATAACAAAAATATATGAAATATAAGTATGAAATATATTTATTGGGCCAATTTCAAATATTTGCATATATTCCAAAACATATCCAGAAAATATATTTCAAATACAATTCTTTTGTGTATGGGTTGCACACGTCAGACTTCTGTGGCATGTCAGCCCTTTAGTAAAACAAGTACATTCTTTTAAAAAGAGAGCTTATTATGAAAATAAGTCAGAATTATTGGCACCCTTGTTAAATATGGCACCCTGTGAAAATAAATCTGCAGTGTTTATCCTATTGACCTTTTATTTAAAAAAAATCACACAAATCTAATCTTTCATTGAAGTATAACAGGGGGGAAATCCTATTATGAAATACTTTTTTTTTTCTCTAATACACGTTGGCAACAATTAATACTTTTTGCAACCTTTTGCCAAGATAACATCTGAGTGTTCTCCTATAATGCCGGATGAGTTTGGAGAAGACCCGACAAGAGATCAGAGATCATTCCTCCATACAGAACCTCTCCAGATCCTTCAGTTTCCCAGATCCATGTTGATACACTCTCCTCTTCAGTTTTCTAAAGGGTTCAGGTCAAGGAACTGGGAGGGCCATGGCAGAAGCTTCATTTGTGGTTGTTTTTTGTTTTTTAAATCTGTTGGTATTTGATAGAATCCATGTATGTGTGAAGATGTCCAGGACCTCCAGCAGAAAAACAGGCCCAGAACATTAAAGATGTCTCCTCGCTAAGACAATCAAGACGCACGTTCTCTCTCAGGCAATTTTGTAACATCTTCTTAATTATCGCCCTGATGGTGGAAATGGGAATTTTCAATGCTTTAGCTATTTTCTTACTGCCACTTTCTATTTTGTGAAGCTCAACAATCTTTTGCTGCACATCAGAACAATATTCTTTGGTTTTACTCGTTGTGATGTGATGATTAAGGGAATTTGGCCTTTGTGTTTCCTCATATTTATACTCTTGTGAAACAAGAAGTCATGGCTGGATAATTTCTAAGATGTTCTTAGTCACCCTGGTGTGCTGAAAATTGTAAATATAAAGGGAAATATGCGTCAGATATATTTTACTCATTAAAATTTCTAGGGGCACCAATAATTGTGGCCAACGTGTATTCGAGAAAAACATTTATTTCATAATGTGATTTTCGGCGAATTCAAACACTTTCTCACTTGATCTCCTGGCGCTGTGTAGTAACGGTGTCGCGTGATCGAACTCGTGCCGCGCTGTCTAATATTAGTCCGAGCTAATACACTCTCAGCGCAGCTCAAAGAGTGAAAGTTTTGTTCTGCTTTCGTTTCGTTTTGCCATTTTTCATATGCAACAGAAATGGCAGCTCTTGTGTTTGATCAGTTGAGCAACGTGGTGATGGCAGTGCGACCTCCAACAAAATTTACTTGCAAAGTAACTTTGAAGAAAAAAGGTCGCAAAATGCAAACATTTGGTCACAGTCTTGAGCCCTGCATTTCATAATTACTTCTGTTGTCTTTGAAATATGGTCAAACTGTATGGTAAAACTTCTATGTCATGTATTTAAATATATGAAGTTGCAGTTTAGTATATATTATTAAATTCAAATGTTATGTGAAGTAACACACTACAGTTAAAATTATCATCTACTTTACATGTGCTTTAATAGGTTAGTCAACACATCAAAATAAGTGTGTATGACAAAAGGATTATGGATTTAAACATAATGTACTTTAAAATCTTTTAATTTGACATTATTACAAAGTGCGCTTTTTAAAAGTTGAGAAACAGTCATGAACGTGTACATTTTAAGTACACTTAATTGGCCTTTTATTTCATTAATATTCTATTATCTTCAAGTACGTTTTTATTTTTTATTTTTGAATATACTTCTAATATTTGAAGTGCACATTCAGTACGATTAAGTGCACTTCTTTTTCACATGGAATGTCAGCTGCCCTATTGCATTGCTGTTGATTATCTCTATTTTCTTCCGTTGTTTTTGTCTTACACTTTTGATCCGCTCTGGATTGCAGGCGAACGCTATGCTGGTGAAGGAGGTGGACATTGAGAAGGTGATGTCATTTGACCACCCCTACATTAATGCCATAAAGATGCTCTGGTCAGATCCAGGCATTCAAGAGGCCTACGACAGACGCCGAGAGTACCAGCTGTCAGACTCCACCAAATAGTGAGTATCATCTCTGCATTGAATACAATATGATTATTCATAGTCACTTTACGTTCGAAAATCGATTGCACAATCGATCGGACCAAGCAACACAAGTTTCGCAAAGGAAAATAGGGAATCGATTTTAACGGCCTTCTCGAGGAGCGCGTCCAGCTCGTCACGATACGCTCGCAGCGAACGCGCGTCACACAGCAACTGCAGTGACAAACACACATAACAGCAAATTATACTTCTGCATAACGTGTCTCTTTTTACTACAAAAATGTGAATTCTGCTGGTATTCAGACAGTCTCATGCATTCAGATACAGATTCGGGCTACGGTCTACAATCGCCTACGTAGGAGAAATTTGTTTGACATTTCTAATTGTAAACACAGGCATGTTGAAGCCTGCAGTAATGCTTTTCATTGATGTTATGGCAGTCCACGCTTATTTGTTTTTCGAGAATGTTGCACTCCTGTTTGTCATTGTGCACGAAACTTCACGTCAATAAATCATCAGAAGAATTGCTGACTTGTGCGCGTCTCAAGCGCCCTCTTTACATTCGTCCTAATGCCTGTTAGTTGTCCGTGGATTTGCCTATATTTGGCGTTTAAAATGGAAACGTCTTTAGACATGTAAAATCGATTTTACGATCTATTCAGTGAACACTTGTCTCTCAAAAATCGAACAGGATTTTTTCACAAAAGTGGCAGCCCTAATTATTCATAATCATGTTTGTGTTTAAACCATGTCAAATCCCCTAACAATTAAAAAAAAGTCAACACACTTTCTTAACGCATTCCTGGTCATATTGTAAATGATCATTGGTGCATGTTATTCCATTGAGAAATCTGTCATCATTCATGTCATCAACTCTTATGTGGGGAAATCTTTAATCACTGATGATCTTGAACTGATCACTGAATCTATGGGAATCTGTCTGATTCATCAACCGGTGATTCAGACTGATTTTGTGAGCTAAATCAACTGATTCTTTGAAAAGATTTGATTTAAAAGGTCAGTCCTACCTACATCGCTATTGCTCATGAACTCCGATGAATGAGAACGATTTTTTTAGTAAATAACTCCCACAAAGCAAAGCAATCATGTGACTTCAGAAGATTTACAATGCAGCACACGAGTCACATGGATAACTTTTATGGTGTGTCCTGTTTAGAGCTTGAAAGCCTGCATTCCTATTCATTGTAATTGTGTGGAAAAATGACCAATACAATTTCGAAAGAAAAAAATTCTCCGTGAAAGAAAGAAACAACCGATCGTTGAAGTAAAAATGGATTGCCATTTTTGGGTGAACTATTTCTTTAATGCTAGCCAATATCCAAGATGTTATTAAATCTGGAACAAGAAGGCGAACAAATCAATTTGTACTTAGAAATAACATGTCTTCCAGCTTGTACAACACACACAAATCAATTAATCTCTCAAAGAACGTGCTTCAGTGTTTCGTGGTCCTTTTTCTGAATGGGTTTGTGTCCGCGTCTCTCTGATGATCTAATTGAACAGTTTGGCGGCAGTCAGTCTTGTCCTATTTCTTTTACTGGCCCAATAAAATATGGAGGCAGTGCATATTTCACCACATTAATACACACAAATGTATGAAGCTTGGAGTCGTTGGCATCATGTGAATCACACCCCCTGCTGGTTTGTTGGGGTAATACAGGTCACATCAGTCAAGTCAAGTCAAGTCAGTCAAGTATGTTTGTATAGCGCTTTTCACAATACAGATCGCATCAAAGCAGCTTCACAGTATTAAATTAAAATAATACAACAAGGTTTGTTTCTAGTGGAATTTATTGATAAAATCAAATTAAATATCCCCAGAATATCCCCAACTGAGCAAGCCAAAGGCAACAGTGGCAAGGAACCGAAAAACTCCATCAAGTCAGTACAGTAGAACTATCTGAGATTTACATAAAACTAGAAACATACTCGTTTATATAATATTTCAATACGTTTCTGATCTTGTTCTGAGTCGTCAACCGTGACAAACTACAGCATTTTACTACATGTTTTGCTTCAAAATGCAAAGGAATCAAAATTAATCAGTGGATCTTTTTTTTTTAATGAACCAGTTCACACAAATGAATCAGACCTGTTCTACGAAAGCATGTTTGATTATTGATTTGATAGTTTCAATAGTTTATTTCTTCAGTTCTGTAGATATCAATTCAAAACAAGTACATTGTAGTTTAATTGGTAAAACGGGATGCAGATGGCTACATCTCATTTGGCAAGGCAAGGCAAGTTTATTTATATAGCACATTTCATAAACTATGGCAATTCAAAGTGCTTTACATAGAAAGGAATACAAATAATCACAAAATAAAAGCAAGGAAAATTAAAACAGTTATTCGAAATGCTTTACAAAGAAAGGAATTAAAATATCACACTATGGCAATTCAAAGTGCTTTGCATAAGCCGCTTTCCGACCAAGTAGTTACAGGAACTTAGTTCTAGGAACTGTCCACTTCTAAACAGTTCTAAGAACTACTCTCCCCCAAACTCGGTTTTGCTGTTTGCGTTCGCACTGGCCAAGCGGCCATAGGAACTGGTAGGAGGGGTAAGGGAGTGACGCAAGCACGGTGACTTTTATTTTGACGGCGCGACAGACCTTTATTTTGGTGGCGCTGAGAACGCCAGAGCAAACACTGCTCGCATTCTCTGTGTTTATTAGTTAGCGATCTGTCTAACAGTACTGTTTAATATCTTATCAGATAGAACTGTTATAGAAAGTACACAGTATATGAAAAAAGGTTATTAGCCTATGCCGTGTGGTTGATGTCCAGTGTTGCTAGCTGGGCAGATAAACATAATCATGTTTGGCTTGGTCCCCTCAAAGTTGCGTTGGATTTTCTCTTCAGCATAAAGGTTTAGAGACCCATCTATCACTGTTTTCCATGTTTGTATAGTTAGTTTCTGGAGTAAATATAGGCTATAATCTGTGTGTTTACATTCTAGCTGTTTTAAAAATGGCGGGTGCTGGTGCTCCGCGTGCGTTCGGTCAATCAGCGTACACTAATGGTGCGTTCAAGTCCTCCTGGGAATTTCGTACGTACTAGGTGGGAAGTCGCTCCCCACTGGTATTTACGACATTGTGGTGGCGTTCATGTGCATTCAACTCGTAAATACGATCTATACGAGATGACTTGAACGCACCATAACGTCACGGGTAGTGCTTAAGTCCCTCCCCTTCCGGTCGACCACCATGGGACCTTAGTTCGGAAAAATATTGTATGGTAGTCAATGGCGAGAGACAACAAATATTTTGATCTCGTTTGAATTGTGCCCTGATTTACACATATGATGTTTGTCAATTTAAAAGATGCATTTTAAAGTCAAGAAAGTCGCAGCTTGATGTAAAACTGCTGAGGTATAAGACTGTGAAAATACGTAATTACAAAGACTACAAACCCAGAAGGCGCACATGGGGACGTCATACCTTTTCTCTCAATGAATGAAGCTAACTTTACTGAAGCTAACGCCTGACATTTTTTCTATAGTCTTACATTATAATCGTAACGTAACACCGTCATGCCTGAGTGTTTTGAGCCAGAATACACACACACGAGCAACGGATCTTGTGACGTACATAATGGGAGACGAGAGATGTAGTTCATTGAGCGATTTTCACATAAAACTAAACGTTACTCTTCTGTTTTATGACAAACTGCGACTTTCTTGACTTTCATAATTACCTTTTAAATTGACAAACATCATATGTGTAATTCAGGGCACAGTTCAGACGGAATAAAAAGATAAGTTGTCTCTCGCCATTGACTTCCATACATATTTTTTCCGAAATAAGGTCCCATGAGCCGGAAGCGGAGGGGCGGGACTTAGGCTCTCTATAGTGCTGGTTTAGACCCTACTCTGAAGTAGGACCTAAATTAGTTCCTCCAAATGGAGTTCCTAGAACTAAAATCGTTCCTAGTTCCTGCGGTGCGAACACGCCGACATCCGGGTACTTTAGCCAATAGATCTAGGAACTGTGAAAAGGTTCCTCCGGTCGGAAAGCGGCTATTGAAAATAAGCACAAAATAAAAGCAAGGGAAATTAAAACAGTTATAAAAGGAATTAAAAGAGATAAATTTACATTCTGATATTTTGATAGTGATTGATATTGAAAATAGTAAGCAAGCGCTGCTTTGTTTTACGGTTTGTTTCTGCAGTCCTAGTTTCGGTTTTCCCTTTTGAATGACGAAAAAAAGACAGATATTTACTTATACGCAGGCGCAGAACACACGTGCTAGTTGACAGTCGCCTTTAGTCCTTTCGGTGTGTTCAAGCGAGACGCAGCCGACAACACAGTCAACTTTTATCGTCTCTAGTTCTTTGATGTGGGCTCGGTGTGTCCTGGGCTTTATGCGATTTAAAGAGTAAAGTGCTACATATAATCAAGGCTGAGAATAGACCACAACGCTGCAGACAATGGCGACAGCCTTTAAGTCAAGTCAAGTCATCTTCATTTATATAGCGCTTTTAACTATGTAGATTGTTCCAAAGCAGCTTTACAGTGATAATAGGAAATTAAAGTAATAGAGATTGTTTTGGCTTTACAGCAGCTCTAGAATAAAGTTATTGTCCAGCTAAAGTTAGTTTTGATTGATTCACTTCCGTCGCAACGATCATTAGTTATTAACTTAGGGGGTGCTAAGACGACACCGTTCTAACAGAAAACTCTTACCCCTCATTTACACTGAACACGTCTGCGGCGCATTGCGGCTGCGACACGGCTACCGGAGCTGATCGCGCCCATTCTAGTCAATGCTTGTGTTTACACCGGCCGCGACGCGGTGCGTTTCAGAAGCTTCCCAGTATAGGCGCCTAGTCTATTTTTGACGGACGCGCGTCCAAGTCGCACCGGGAATACAAAAAAATGTTGTCAAATTCAAAATAAACACCCTGTGCAAACTCCCAAGCATATTACACACCAATATCCTTGGTAGAAACCATAGACTGTATGGTAGAAACCCAAAAAATCAAGAAAAACCACGTCGGACAGGCAAATCACGTGGTCTCGCGCATCCAGTCGCCCCGCTTCTGAAATGCTCCTGGTGTGAGTTGGCACCGCGTGGAGGACGGAATAAAACCTTGTCGCAGACGTTTGCAGTGTAAATGAGGGGTTAAGTTCTCTCTACGCAAACTTTAAAAACGCAAACCTGTGAGAACGCTGACAGCGTGCACATGCGTATTACGAGTTCAGTCTATAGGTATGTGTGTTTGAATATATGTGCGCAGGCGTGTAGTCCTTCCCTACAAACCAACCCTCAACAAACTACTTGTCTGGCCTTAAAATGTATAATACAGAATTTTTTATCACTTTTTATCACTAGCCACGTGAACCGGAATTATCCCGACAACACTTTATCTATAGAGAGGTAAAGGGAAGGGAAGGAGGCCTTCACAGGGGAGAGACTAGTTGACACTTCAGGACTGCGCTGTCGTCTCGTCCAGGCGCAGGTCCTTCATCAGACCTGGATACGGCCTGGATCCGGCGGACTGCGCTGGTAAACCTCGGGATAAACAGAGAGACTGATATTAGCGTAGACGCCATTCTTCTTATGATGTAACGAATACATCAGGATTTATGGCAAGTGTTCCCGGTTCCCGGTGACCTAATTTATAGAGCCTAACATTGAATTATAGAAGTTTATAATGTGTTATGTGTATGCTAGGTCAAAGAGATGTGTTTTTAGTCTAGATTTGAACAGACAGAGTGTGTCTGCTTCCCAGACAATGTTAGGAAGACTGTTCCAAAGTTTTGGTGCTAAATAGGAAAAGGATCCACCGCCGGCAGTCGATTTTGATATTCTGGGTATTATCAATTGGCCGGAATTCTGAGATCGCAATAGACTTTAACATTAGCTTTCTGTATGTTTATGTCTTATCGCTGTTTTCCATGTCCGTGGAGTAAGTATATGTAAACTGTGTGTTTACATGGCTTTTTAAAAATGTCGGGTTTGGTTGTTTCGTATGGCATGCGTTCGGCCAATCAATGTACACTTGCGTCACTGGTAGTTCCTATAGCGCTGGTTTAGAAGTAGGAGCTAATTTAGTTCCCCATAAACTAAAATCATTCCCAATTCCCGTGGAGAAAACACACACAAAAATCAGATACATCTGCCAATAGTTATAGAAACTATGAAAATGTTCCTCTGGAGCGAATGGTGTTTTTATTCTCTTCATTCTTCATTCAAGTCAATAAAGAGATTTCTATTCGTCAGGAATATTAGACCAGTGTACATTCTGCAAATAAAAGAACCTTAGTTTGACCACACACACACACACACACTTGTCTTCCCTATTTAGCCGTTGTGTTCTTTAGGTTGTCTCACAAGACACCATAATAAGCATCCTCTGAGATCTGCTGACTGGGACGTCTGGAAACATCCTTTACCAAACCACCCGCGTGTGATATAAAGGGGTTAATGATGTTTTTATCTCTCTCCTTCTCTTTCTGTAGCTATCTAACTGATCTGGATCGTATCTCCGAGTCCTCCTACCTTCCCACCCAGCAGGATGTTCTGAGGGTTCGAATCCCGACCACAGGGATTATTGAATACCCGTTCGACCTTCAAAGCATCATTTTCAGGTAGAGGAAACAGGGCAATTATTAATCAGCTTTCATTTTTGAAATTTAGGAAATGATTTTTTTTTGTCCCACTGAATGTAGGTTAGCATCGAGAATACATCCACCGCTGGAGAGTTATTAATATTTTCCTGAGCTGAAGACGACTTTCTAGCGTGTGACCTACAAAGATCCAGTCACACCCCACATCAGTTAAAGTCGTCTTGGTTGTATTTTTCAATTGATGTGTTTGTCTTTATTGAGAAACAATCAAAACCCCACAAAACGATTTCCAGATTTCTCTTGAGAGAGACACACCGTTCGTCGGCTGAAGCACAAATTTAAATGAGTATTAAAAAGTTTGTTTTATGTTTTTAAAGGAAGTCTTTTATGCTCACCAAGCATGCATTTAGTTGGTCAAAAATACAGTAATATTGTGAAATAATATTTCAAATTAAAACAACTGTTTTCTATTTGAATATATTGTAAAATGTAATTTATTCCTGTGATACAAAGCTGAATTTTCAGCATCATTCAGTCTTCAGTGTCACATGATCCTTCAGAAATCATTCTAATATGATGATTTGATGCTCAAGAAACCTTTCTGATTATTATCAATGTTGAAATGCTTAATATTTTTGTGGAAACCGTGATACATATATTTTTTTTTTTTTAGGTTTATTTGATGAATATAAAGTTCAAAAGAACAGCATTTAAATATTTTGGAACATTATAAATGTCTCCACTGTCACTTTTGATCAATTTAATGCATCCTTGCTGAATTAAAGTATTAATTTCTTTAATAAAAATAAAAAAAAAACATTTGATTGGTAGTGCATGCAGGGGCGTAGCAACGTTTCTCTTTTGAAAGATGACCATTATATTTTAAAGAGGTTTATTTTGCATGGCCGCAGTGTGTGTTGCCAGTTAAAAGGACTCTTGCCATCCGGTCGCTGTGGTTAAACGAATGCACAAGTGGTCAGTTGTAATCCAACCATGGTTAGCACTTAACAACTTCCGCAAATCTAATTTCTAGACAACATCTGAAACTTTGTATTGTAGACTTCTCATGTTATTTCCTCCTTAGGATGAATCACTTAGTTGTTGTCCTCATTTGTACGTCTCTTTGGATAAAAGCATCTGCTAAATGAATAATAGGAATGTAAATTAGTGAGGGCTGACATCATATAATGTAATTAATATTCATGACCCAAGGGTGTGGCCTGTGTAGACAAAAGCTAGCTAAGCAAAACTACAGTTTAAACCAAAATGAGTGTTTTCAAAAGAATGTGAACTAAAATACACTTTTTTTTTTCTGAACTACAGTAACTTAGATTCATAGTTTTAGTTTTAGGCCTAATTATTGAACTTTCATAACAAAATTGCTATAAGTTTATGGAAAGTTTTCGTATCTAGTGCACCCACACATTTAAAATCTGTCATGCTTATGAAAGACGCTGATGAGATTCACAGCGTGTTTTTGAATCGTTCCTATGTACGTACGTGATATGAAAATTCATCAAAACACACACCAGATTATTTCTGCCCTCTTTGCCATATTGACTCCATAAATGATTACCATCAGCTCTGTGGTTGTTAATCTCTGTAAAACTGTCTTAAACCCACACGCACCTCGTGTCGAGCTTCCCGGAAGAGAAAAAAAAAACGAGTGCGCACGGCCATCTCTCTATCTTTTCACATCTCTCTCTCTCTCTCTCTCTCTCTCTCTCTCTGTCTGTCCTCCTGCCAAAGTTCGCTAAGTGCGGAGTGAATGTGGAGACTCGTCCTACATTAAAGAGCGTGTGTATGTTCAGAAGTAGGTCACCGAGCCCCTGGCTGAAGGAAATGAGGACGCTTCTATCTGAAGGAGCTTTATTTTGGGCAGCCAATCCTAGAGGGCTTCATTTATCAAAGGCCCCTCTGTGAACTGCTGGCTCAGGACTGGAGCTCTGACTCCACTAGGGGGCGCCGCGTGAACCCCGAAATCAGTGCTGGCTGCACACATTTACCATGTTACTGAAATCTAGGGCTATGGGTATGTTCGGAATAGCATGCTAGCATACTACTTTTATTGTTTGTGCATTATGCATATGCACAAAGTTTGTCTTTATTGACTAATTAGGTGATTGGACTCAAATGTTCACGAAAAAATATTTGTATGTGCAAGATGATTCTTGGACTTGCTGGATTTAACATGCAACATAATAAGGGTCAAGTGACAAAAATGTAGCATATTACAGTTTGACTTTCTTTAAATAGTAGCTATACAGTATATATTGCATGGTATGCATAAGGTATTTTGTTACTCCATACTCCACTGTATTCAGTACAATATATGCATACATATGCTGTATACTGCCTACTATTTTTTAAAGAGTATGTAAAACTGAAAAGTGTGCATTATGCAATGATAAACAACAGTACTATGCTTTTACTATGTAAACATATTTTTATTTGCAAGATGATTCTTGGACTTGCTGGATTTAACATTCAACAAAATAAGGGTCAAGTGACAACAATGTAGCATATTACAGTTTGACTTCCTTGTTCACATTATTATTATTATTATTATTTTTAAATAGTGCTATTAAACTGTATATATTGCATGGAATGCATAAGGTATTTTGTTGTTGCATGCATACTACGTACTATAATGTATGCAGTATATGCGTGAATATACTATATACTGGCTACTATTTTTTTTAAAGAGTATGTAAAACTGAAAAATGTGCATTATGCAAGGATAAACAAACTATGATATGTTGAAGATTCACACTTATCTTGCTTTTTAAATCCGAAACGTCTTCATTTGTAAATATAAAAAATAAGTCAAGGAGGAGATAAAGGAGTTAAGATGTCGCTGTCGGTGAATTCGGCACACTTGAAACTGAAAATTCAAGTTGAAAGCATTGCATTTTGGGATACATATGATATGCAGCGTGTTCTGGTTGTGTGCTGTGCATTTTAGCATGCTGACGAGGTCCTTCCATGCACACAGAAGATTTGCATACTGTGCACAGTATAGTCATGAATTATTGATGCATATAATGTCTTTAACCAATCAATAATGCAAACGCTCGCTCTCTTTGTTTCTCAGGATGGTTGATGTAGGGGGTCAGAGGTCAGAGCGCAGGAAGTGGATCCACTGTTTTGAGAATGTGACATCCATCATGTTCCTGGTGGCTCTGAGCGAGTACGATCAGGTTCTGGTAGAATCGGACAATGAGGTGAGCAGCTTTATTTGACTATAGACGTGTTTACCTTTACCTGTGGGTGGGTGTGTGTGTGTGAGTGTGTGAGTGTTTTTTTCACTGTGCATTTTGACATATATTATGATCCATTCTTTGTGTCTGTGTTCAGAATCGTATGGAGGAGAGCAAGGCTCTGTTCAGGACGATAATCACATATCCATGGTTCCAAAACTCCTCTGTCATCCTCTTCCTCAACAAGAAGGACCTGCTGGAGGAGAAGATCTCTTACTCCCACCTGGTCGACTATTTCCCAGAGTTTGATGGTACGTCTTCTTCCTGTCGTACAGGGTTTTTCACATAGACTGGTTTAATGCAGACAGTACCAATGCATGCATTTGTTTTAGTAGCTGATGAAATGATTAGCTTTCCGTTGACATGTTTGAAGGCGTGTAGAGCGTAACAGCAGTAAAAATGAACCTTTCAAAACAGATCTGCCATGAGTTCTTAGAGTTAATTGACAGAATAAAGCAGTGTAATTTCAACTTTTTAAAGAAAATTGTTCTTAATAGCCAGATATTGGATGAAATACTACACTACTTATATAACCTTGCAAAATTGCTAATCACAGAAATCGTTTTTATGTGGGTAAACATCAGGACATTTCAGATGTCCAGGCCTAAAAATAATCATGTAAATTAATACAATCTTAAAAGGTCATGGAAATTTCTATTGTCAGCACATTATATAAACTATACAGATAGGTTTTTTGAAAGAAATTAATACTTTCATTCAGCAAGGACACATTGAATTGATCAAAAGTGACATTAAAACATTTATAATGTTATAAAACAACATATTTAAAATAAATGCTTCTTTTTTTTTTTTTACTTTTTATTAATCAAAGAATCCTGAAAAAATGCATCACTTTTTCCATAAAAATATTAAGCAGGATTGAGTACTGTAATGTAAAAAAATCAATGACTGTATATCTGAATCTATACTTGCCCCAAAACAGAATGTATTCCCCTTGTTCTCTTGTTTTCCTTAATGCTGTATAAGACATTTTCTTGAAAAATCATCAATAAAAATAATGTAAAAAAAATAAAAAGCAGCAACTGTTTTCAACATTGTCATTAATATTAATAAATGTTTCTTGAGCTACAAATCATCGTATAAGAATTGTTTCAGAAGGATCACGTGACACTGAAAACTGGAGTAATTCAGCTTTGAAACTAGTAAATTCATGTAGAAAACTTTTATTTTAAATTCTAATAATATTTCACAATACTGTTATTTTTACTGTTTTTTCGATCTAATAAATGCAGCCTTAGTGAGCAAAAGAGACTTTCAAAAACATGAAAAAGTCGTACTGACCCCAAACTTTTGTATCTTCAGCAAGAAATGACTGTGAATGATATCTCTAGTCTACAAAGTTGTTTTTTACATCCATTTTCAGTATCACAAATGATGGAAAAAGCATGGGAAAAAGCACTGATCAGTTAGCTTTTGCACTCTATAAATACTGTTTTGATCATTCATCTTGTTGCCAGTTGGTGAAGACCTCTTAATTGTGGAGTAAATAAACTCCTCCAGGTCTCCTGAAGTCTTTAACTCCATGTTCACGTTGTTTTGTAGGGCCCCAGAGGGACGCCCAGGCCGCACGGGAGTTCATCCTGAAGATGTTCGTGGATCTGAACCCCGACAGCGACAAGATCATCTACTCGCATTTCACCTGCGCCACCGACACGGAGAACATCCGCTTTGTGTTCGCGGCGGTGAAAGACACCATCCTGCAGCTAAACCTGAAGGAGTACAACCTGGTGTGAGACGTGACGAGTCCGACACCGCTCTCACGAATCAGCATAGAACAGGCACCCACAGAGCGTGCACACACCTACGTCCACAACACACACACACACACACACACACACACACATACACACACAGGCATCATGTACACCTTCAAAACACACCGTTCTTTTCATTTCTCTTTCCCAGCTTCCAGAGTTGTTCTCTTTCTGTCCAGCGGAATCGTAACGGACGTGTCCTGCTCATCGTTTATTTTTTTATTTGTTTGCCAAAGTCTGTCCGCTCAGCCCCGGCAGCTCTCGTCAAAGGCCTCTTTCCCTTTTATCAAATTTGACCACCAAAACGTGGCTTGGATTTGACAAAGGGCGTTAGACTCCGACTCGCCACGCGTATTTCAAGGAGATGTTGGATTGGCCGGAGCTACGATGAGAACGATCTGTGATTCGCTGGCCTGAAAAACTGGATGTGACGTTCCTTCCTCTTCCTGTACTATCACTCGCTCCAATCACGTCCTCTGCTCCGAGTGTTTCTCGGGAATTCTGCCTGGATGAATGAAAAAATGTGGTGTTCACAGCCCTGCAAAAAGACAAATGACTAAAAAAAAATAATAATAACATATTTACATACTTGTACATGGACACAAGGACTAGTGCTGTGGTGCCAGAAGTTCCGAAACGGATCCATCGGATCCTTCTAGAATTCTGAGGATTCCGGCGGATTCTAGAAATCCAGCGGGTTCCACTGATGGTGTGGAGAACCTTTTCACTCGCAGAGATGATTCTCTCGACGAGGCTAGTCTTCAACTCGCATCGATGAATGTAAACTTCATGTGAGAGCATCGCAAATGCAAAAAAAAAATCAACAAAAAATCTGAAAAAAAAAGATAATGAACGAAAATAGTGTAAGAATGCCTATATAAGCAAAAAGCACGTGAGGGAGAGATGAAAATAAATAAATCTGTGTATATTGCTGAGATGATCATTTTAAAAACGTTTTAATGATAAGTAACTATAGCTTCTTCTACTGCAACAGAATATAAAGTAAATTATAAGAGCAGTCGAATTAATGATGGGTAAGAGACAGCGTTAAGGATTTTTAAATGTGCGCGAAACAGGATTATACACATACGATAGGTATTGTTCTGCAGATTTCCACATTTAGAGTTGAAAATTATTGCATTGCTTCCTTCCCCCATGGTTGTTATCTTTTATCTTTCTTCCCGGTTTCGTTTTAACTTCGCGATCTAATAAATTAGTGCGCGGTTATCTTTTTTTTTTTTTTTTTTTTTCGCTCATGAACAGATACTTTATCAATTCAGAATCCGGGCCGTAGACTCGCGGGTATATTCGTCATCCAGCGGCCCAGATGCACACAATCCATTATTTGTTTATGCAGTTTTTATTTTTTTTTATTGTCATAACATACATTTTTCGCTCAACAATTTCAAGAATTTCTGAACGAAATTCCGGTGGGAACGTGGGAGGACGAGGGTGGGGGGACAGGAAAGCATTTATGCGCTGAACTTAATTGATTGTGTATATTTATATTTGTAAATACGTATACACATTATTGCTTATATACAAAACGTCTGTGGTACACTATCTTTGGCAAAAAAAAGAGAAAAAAAATCACTTTTTCGTAATTGTATATGGTTCTGTTGGTTTTCTTATGAATTACAATATTATTGATACTGTGATTCTTCGTTTTAATTTTAGATTATTTTTTTTTTTTGGTCACTATGAATACGTCAAAGGATATACACATAGCTGGTAACGTGTGGAGGACGAATGTGGTTTAAAAAATCAACGCGCACGGTTATGATGAGCAATAGTCTGAGAAAACCTAGAGCGTTTGGAAACATCAGAGAGGGATAAGCGAAACGGCCTTCTCTGCGGTGTGAATGTTATATGAGATATATGGAAAATAAAAAATATGATTTTTAAGCAAAAGAAAAGATTAATTAAATAAAGAACATTTTATTTATATAATTTATGGACCAGATCTGAAGTTGTTGATAATTTGAATGCTATTGTTTCCTGTTTGAAGCACTCCCATGTTATGAGACAGAAATAGGAGACTAGTGTCTGTACTGCTGTATAAACCTCCGTTATGGATAAAAATGATCAGTTTTTTATTTTATTTTCTATTTTAATTTTTTTTTTTTTTTTCAAGCACACAATATATTGTACTATAAATATATTTCCCTTACCACACTTTTCACTTTCCTACAGATTTTTTTGTTAAATTTCCAAATGATGTTTAGGTGAAGTGCTTAAAAACAAACATAGGAAATGTACCATATGAAAATAGACAGCTTTTTATTTGTGATTGAAGATCTATTTGGTCGACGCTTGCAAGTAGTGACTTTTTCTTTCGATTCTGATTTTATTTGAATTTCTTTCTAAATTCACAGCTTGTTTCCTTCATCGTGTATGTGATGCACAGATAGAAAAAAAAAGTGTTCTATGGTTCTTTTACAGTTGATATTTTATACTGGTGATGTTTCATTCATTTTCATCAAGGGCTACGAAAAACCATGCCAGAAGCAATTGGTCACAGCTCAAAGTGTGATTCGGTACCAAGAGAAACGTCTCTTCTGTTGTACGTGATCAGTTTTACACCCATTTCCACCAAATGCTCATGCATTATTCATTATTTTATCACTTTTGAGTTCATCACTTACCACGGTCATACTAGAGAAGCATTCCCAAGCGCTTTCTTGATGGATATAAAACCTGACGTGATATTTGTAAACTCGACCCGTGTGATTCAGTGTTTAAGTGGGGTTTGGAAATGTCACACCATTTTGTAAATCCTGCAGTGTTGTTGTAGTAAGTTAGATTTGAAGACACTGAAGCAAATCATGGCCATTGAGCACTTAATCATCTAAAATACCATGTCTTACTCTAAAGTGTTCAAATGGATCGCGACAGTCATCACGCCGCAACAGCTTGAGGCTGTCTACACTAGACGCGACAAAGCGACCTTTGCAAATCCATTTGTTCTTGGTGTCAGAAGTTGCGCAAGCAATTGAACTATGTCTGTAACAAAGTTCGTTGATAAGGGAAGAAGCAGACGGGAACTGGCGTACGATCAACGTAAAGTTTAACAACAAAGAGAGAGTAAAGCGGCAGCCCCTCATGGACGACTGACGCATGTAAACATAATAAAACACAACATAAATAATCCAGGACTGGTCCTCTGTCGTCACTCCTCCTTTTATCCTTCCGTTCCCACAGCTCTCGGCCCCGCCCTGCTTGCCACAACATCAGAAATAAAAGGGGGCACCAGTTTACTGGCGGGAATGTTCTTGTCGCTCCGCATCCAGTGTAGACAGCATCACTTTTTATAATGGGTTCTATTTGCTTTTGTCGCGTCGCGCCGCTCGCATCTGGTGTTAGTTCACTGCGACTGCTGAAATTATGGCTCTGCTCACTATGAGAATGTGTTGCTTTGTTATATCTGCGGTTCGAAGGCCTTCGATTGTAAGAAGGGCACGTTTTTCGGCATAGCTTTGATTGTTCTTCATGCACTTTTTTTTTTTTTTTTTTTTTTTGTGCCACAAGGCAAATGCCTAGAAACGCTTCGAGCCGCAGCGCGACCGTTTGAGCTACACATATCTATAACTGTGCCAGTTTTGACGTTCCCTCAAGAACCTCTACCTCTGTGAACCGTGTGATGTTTTTTGGGCATTTTAGGATTGGTAGTCACGTGACAAGCACACTTCTTTTGTCAGTAGGGCACAGTCGATGAGGTTTGGAGGCAAAACTTTGTTCGTTTATTGGATCTTGCCAATGACCTGCATATATTTTGCATGCTTCGTACATTGAACACAGCAGTAAATCACAGCCTTCCTCAGGTCAAATATTCTTCATTGGCCAACTTCCTAATTGTCCAGCGAGTGGCAAATTGAAAATAGTATCCGTCCCGCTGTTGGCAAGATAATTGTTCGCCTGCGGCTTTCTATTTCGGTTCTGAAGTGGACAGGTGAATAAACATCAGTAATGAAGGCTTTGGCTGTTCTCAAAGGCATCTGGCCAACAATACTGTACACAAATACAGAAACGCAGATGCTTGACCGATGCATTGCAAACATGTCGTCTTGTTGAAATTGCATTGCTCTGGAAGTAGCAACACTCAGTACTCAAAAGGGCGCTAGAGTTTCCTTCAAATGTCTGTGCCATTAAACCAGATGTTATTATTCCTGAAAAGGAAATTTGGCTGTAAAAGTTGCTATTGTTCGAACCAAATTCTCAGTATTCGCTTCATTTCAGAGACTCAAAAATGAATCTTCCGCATTCCTGTAAGAGCTTTCTCTAGTGTGTAGGCACCTAAAGATGAATCCATGACGGTTGCAATTTAATTCAATGATTCATTGTGATGGAATGAACATATGAATATTTTCAGATGCTCCTTTTGAATTTGCTGCCCCTTTGCAGACACGACAGTTACGTTATTTCCATGCAAGTATGTTTACTGGTACGGTTAGATGCATCTGTGTGATGGATGGTCAAATGGTTCTGACCCATTAAAATTTGATTTCATCCCCTGTTCTTCTATTGTAATACATTACCTGAAAGCTGTTATGTCCAGGACCACTTTAATATTTTCTCTTTTTTTTTATTTTTTTTATTATGACAGGACAATCATGTACATTTTATTTTGGTTTTCTCTCTCATTCGTTCTCTGCTTCTTTTTACCCTTTTATTTTGTAATTATACCAAATGTAAATGTTGTATAATATTGTGCGTGCCAATCCCCTTCTCTGAGACTGACTCGTAACAAGTGCCAATTGTTGTCCAAATCACATGCGGACCGTGAAATAAGACGCGGTCTCCTTTTAAAAATGAGTGAAACACTAAATAAGAGAGTAAACGGATTTACTTTGTATTTAAGTTAGAAGATAAACTGCTGTTTTTCTCTTTTTTTTTTTTTTTTTTCTTCTTTTTAAGGAATTGTAATTATTAAAGCATGTGCTCTTTGTCCAGGTGGGAGTTTTGGGCTCAGACAAACATCGAAATCCTCGAGACGAGGAAACATAGTGGAAATTTATTTTACGACATTCTCGCCATTTTTTTTTTTTTGTTGTTGTTGTTTTTATTTGTATTTGTTTCATTTCAACCACTGTTGCCTGAACCTCATTCAAACATGGAAATGATTTTCATAACCGCCTTCTAAAAAAAGAAAAATTATAAAGTATCTGTTTTAAATTTAAATAAATTTGTTCCTATACTTGCTGATTGTCTTGTAACTTGTTTTCTTTGCAGTGTCTGCAATGTTGAAGTGTTAAAAATCTGCACATTGCTGCTTTTGAAGTGGAAGTATTTTGTTTTTGTTTTGTCTACATTATAAATTCAGCACAGAAGTCTATTATGGCCTTTATTTTAAATTGTTTGCCAAGTATGGTTGTGTTTTTTGTCCAGAAGGGGCACACAGAAAAATTCCCTACCTGCTAAATAAAACTTACATTTATAAAACATATAAACTTAAACTTATAAACATTCATCAACTCACACATCAGTTGTGGTAAACGGAAGCTCAAGCATGTTCACTTGATGTGCGAGAACCAATGAGGTTCATTCTCGTGTTACGCAGCACGTTTGAGCTTCAGCAAGGACCAATGAGGTTCATTCTTGTGTTACGCAGCACGTTTGAGCTTCAGCAAGAACCAATGAGGTTCATTCTTGTGTTACGCAGCACGTTTGAGCTTCAACAAGAACCAATGAGGTTCATTCTCGTGTTACGCATCACGTTTGAGCTTCTGAAAGAGGTTTGTTCTCGTGCATCAAGCAGTTTCGGTTGAGCTTCTGTTTATATTTACTGTATTATAATTTTCAATGTATAAATAAAAGTCTAAATTCAATCTGTTCGTCATATAAAGCGATCGCGTCTCTTCAGAGATTTCTGACTGAACTGCTCAATTCATATGGATTAGTTTTATCAAAGTGGTAGTTGTGTAGCTGTCAAATTAGGGACAGAAATCTCTCAGATTTCAAAAAAAAAAATATCTTCATTTGTGTTCTGGAGATGAGCGAAGGTCTTGTGGTTTTGGAACGATTTCAGGGTGAGTGATTGATGAAAGAATTTTCATTTTTGGGTGAACTATCCCTTTAAGATAATCTTGTAGCCTAGGGGGAATAACATGCATTTACAATTGTTTTAAACAGTAGTATAGGCTAATTTGTTATTTATAATGTGCTTGATCAATTACTTGTTTTTAAAAGTTGTTTATAGGCTTTACATCATCCTAATTTTGTTATTTGCATATTATATTATATTATAAATCACAGGATGGCGTCTTTAATACTCCAGGAATATGTCTGGTGATATTAATAAATAACATGTTCACCACAGTGGAAATGGTCCCATGGGTGCAGTTGCCTGTACTACAGGTTGGAGTCGCTGTGCATTGACCGGGAACAAAAGCAGCGCAATTCCAACACCTTCCACCGACAGACACTTCCGGTGTTACTGTTATTTCATCCATTTGACATCTTAAAATGGGCCTACTGAGCGCCACCTTAAATCCCGCATGCGAACGCACCAAGGTACAAATCCTACTACGATAAAGGCTTATCTTATGAATATTAATGACGCAACACGACGTTCGCCTGGTAGGCCTGTCGGATTGGCTGGAAAGCGAACGCTTGAATTTATTTTTTTAATTTTAATAGTGCCAAAATGTTCTCGGTATAAAATAATGAATACAAATAGATTTTAAACATCTTCCAAGTACACCTTCCTCAAATAAATAATACTACAAATATAAATCATTTTAAGGACATTTTATTACTTATACAGTGACTGTAAAACACCACGTCACATCATACTTGTATTTTTGTGACAAAAATAAAACAAAGTAGTGCCAAAAAAAAAAAGGAAACTTTTTGCAATACTGGAAGAAGGTTAAATATTAGATTTAGATTTTGTATCGGAGACCCAGCAGTAAGCCAGACCACTCATTGAATATTAATTAGGTGATGTAAACATACGCTCCCGGAAGGTTACCAGGCAACGTGAGCACGGAGTAATTAATATTCATGAGGAAAGCCTTCACCGTAGTAGAATCCGTTGTTTGGCGTCTTGCATCACGAGTCCGTACATACGAGTCCAGAAGCGGCGGAAGAGGCATGATTTTTCGAGCACAGGCTATTATTTCACCGTTTATAGACAGATATACGCAAGACTAGTGTACACACGACCAGTTTTAGACGCTTTTACCTCATTTTCAAACGCATTCTCCTCACTTTCTGCAATATAGACGCATCTGTTAGCTTTAGCCAGTTAGCTTGTAGCTGGAAATTGGGCAAGTATGATCAGCCTGGCAGTGGATTAATCGCTGAGATTGGCCTTTTCCAAAAGAAGATTCATTTTTCGTGTTTGAAACCGCAATGTCACAAACTTTAGTAAAGATAATCTTCTGTTTTTGTTATTCTAAAGGCAAAGCCGTCTGAAGTTGATGTAGGTTTTGCAGTGCTGAACAAAAAAAATCCAGGAAAACTGGAGATCATAGCCAGGAAATCTGTTCAGGAGACCAGACTAAATACCTTTCTACCTTCAAACTGATCAGTTTAGACCTAATCGAGACCGAACAAAGAGAACCTCAATCCAAAGCTTTTTCATATCATCTACAGAGAAAGAATAAAGCACAAAAACAGGCTGATATGATGTTTCCACAAGCCAGGCACTCGGTAAGTGTTTCATTCTCCTTTATTCATGCTGATTGTCACACAGCAGGTGTTATGGACATTGTATCACATCTATATTGATATAACAGAAAATATCATGTTATTACCATTTTATTGGTACTATAATGTTTTTGTGGACATGAACCCTGATTATACCATGTTTTGGGGCATGGACCATGGTAATACCATGCTGCACATGCACAAAGGTGCGTTTTTTTTGTTTTTTTACATGTACAATGGCAATACCATGTTTTTTCTTCTCGTATGTCCACTTACAGAAAATGTAAGTTCTGTATGGAGCTGCTAAGTCCACTTAGTTTGTGCACCATTGTCCACTATTGTGCCAGTGTGAGTTTTAAAGATGGCCAGTTTCTCATTGTCTAGTCCTCACTAGTGTTGTTCAGTCTGTATCCTTCCTCCTGCAAAAACTGGATCTACTTGTTTTTAGTAGAAGAGTATGAGCATTGTTGACATTGAAAAGACATACATGAAGCATATTGTTTTGAAAGCATTGTCAAAATGAGTCTCAGAAAGCAACGATTTTAGGCCTAACGTAATGTTTATCAATGCAGTGTTGTTCTTTCCAGTAATATGAATCTATACATGATTTTTTTTCACCTGGATTACCAGAGACATTTTAGAAGATGTCTTTGTGTGTTTTTTTGCTGTGCTAAATGGATGGATAGATCACAGTGGCATCTTAATGTGTTTGTTTATTGATCTTTGGCAGGTTTCTTTCACAGTTTGGCCTATGTCTCACGATTCAGATGTCAGGTTTCCAGGTCGCATGTCTAAATGAAAGCATTTCTGAATGTATTCTGGTTCAGGTAGGGTCGGAGATGCTTGTTTGCACACCAGTTGCTTGGTTCCCTCCCTGTAGAGGCTTAATTGTGTCGTTTCCACGAATTGTTCCTGTGCACACAGTGGGCAGCTTGTGTTAATGAGTCCCCAGTCATTATTTTGTTTGCACTCAAGCCTAATTGCCTTTTCCCCCATGCACACAGGCATATGTGAACACACAAACAGGAGGACGCTAAATGAAAACCCCACAAGTGGATGGATTTGGAGGTTTCTTTAATTGAGCTAATTCAGAGAGTAGAATTTAGGAGAACATTTCAGTCTTCAGCGAACTTGAGATGATGTCTGTGAGAAAGTGAACGGGACGTTCTGACACTTGTGAGTGGTGTCCGTAAAACGATTCCTTAGTCCGGTATTTTATATTTTATTATTGAAGCATGGTGTTTTCAGTTGGGATTGATATGGTCTCTGCCTTATAGTTCCATGAAGTGACACTTTAAACCCTAAAGGAACGAGGGTGCGTTTACACGACAACGATGTACTAAATACGGAAACGTTTTTCCTTTTTCGCACACAGACGGCAACGTCGTCAAAACGATCCCCGTTCACGTAGATCCGCGAAAACGACTTAAAACGTTGTATCGTTCATGCCAGGCCAGTAGTTGGCGATGTCGCTTTGACTGAACACATAATATGCATGCGCATGAAGTCATCATTTTCACAAATTAGCGTTTTTGTAGTTTACGCTGAGACGATAACGGTATCGTTTTCAAAAACTTGCACTTTGAAACCCGTTTTTCAGGCCCCCAAAACGTGTTGTTGTGTAAATGACCGGCCAAAATATATAAAAATGGTGTCTTAACAGCCCCTAAATGCTTTTGGGATTCTTTTATAATTGATACTAGTCCTAATAAGATCAAACAAGTACCATCTAAAAACTAAAGACCTTACATTATTATTTTTTAATTATATACATAATTTAATTCTAAATATTTTAATGTTTATTTCCAAGTTTATTTAATAAATATTAATGCATAAATAATGATTTGTTTATATTGTCCGTTCATAGAGAATTCCAGATTAATCCCGAAGTTTGGCAGGCAGCATTTCTTTAGGGATTTTGTTGTTGTTGACAAGGCTCTAGTGTCTTAAAATAACAGATTAATACATCAACAGCGAAAACTGACCACTTTAAAGACGTTATTTTCACGTCTTATTGCTGCTGATGAATTCTTAAGTACACTGACCAAACTTTGGTCTTAAACCTCTGAAATTTCAGCAGAAGTGGGAATCAGGCGGAGATTAACTGCAGGATCCCAAATCTTGGATTAGGAGTTACAGCTGACTGCCCCGTTTAATCTTGGCCTCAAAGATTTACTGTGTTCTTTGGAATTCAGGATCTTTGGGATCAGTTTGACTTATCAAACCTCTGAAGTTACTTATCGACTTGTGGTCGACAGATTTGATAATTGTTTCGGGACTAATCCTGAGTTAGGAATTATTTGAAAGGGAATGATATTTTGCTGCAGACAGTTAAACTTGTGTTCACAGTCAGGATTGAGAAAGATCATTTTTCTTCTTTTCTTTTCTTCTTTTTTTTTTTTTTAAATAGAAAACACTTAATTCTAAATGAAGTATGTGTGACACTGTTTCTCTTAATCCAATTGTTGGTTCTTTTCATCTTGTTTGTGGTAATAAATCAGGCCCAGTGGATTATGGTTAAGGATTACAGCTTCAGCTTTGTTTGGTGACCATAAGTAGCTATTCGTCAGATTGCGATGACCATCCTCTTCCTCTCTCCATCTGAACTCTTGAACTCTGTGCTCAGTGAAGATAATGGACAATAACAAACTCCTTTTCTCTTGTGCTGAGATAACACACTGATCTTTTTGAGGTCTTGTGTTGATATCATTGTTTTGGTCGTAGGAAAATTAGGAAGGTGTTTTTTTGTGTTTTTTCTTTTTCTCATAAAGTAAAAAAAAAAGTGAAACTTTTCACATTTCCGGGATTCTCGAACCAGAAGTCATCATAGTTGGGTACATTTCTATGGTGGTAAACAGGTGGTGCTCCAATAGCGAAAGGAAAAAGTCCATGGAAGCATTTCTACGACTTTTCAAAAGAGGAAAAAATAACCAGATTAATTATGAAATATGTCAGAAATAGAGAGGGAAAATGTCAAGTTGGCCATCAGACGTATTAGAAACACCCTTGCCGTTTTGGGATGTCCCATTAACAAAGTTTCACTAGTCTGAACTGTTTAATTAAATACTTTAATACCACAAATCCGATATATTGTTACACATACGACATAACCTATGGTGTTTAAGCGAATACTAACCATTTTGACAATTTTTTCGGTGTGTATTTGACCGTTTAGGCACAAACTCAACGGCCAAAAGTTCACTTTGCTTCTCCGTGTTTCACTCCGTCTTGGAGCATGCGCACAGAAAGACGCTTGGGGAACAGTCTCACTTCCGCGGCTTAAAGGGATACTTCACCGATTAGCATTAAGCTTTGTATCGGTAGAAACCCGGTAGTATTTTCGAGTGACCGTGCTTCCCTCCCTCATGTCCCCCTGAGACGAGAGATTTCTGTATTGTGTGTCTGGGAAAAAAAACTCAGATGACGCAAAAATCGTCATTTAGCTCATCAGAGGCTCTTTTATCCAGAGGCGAGAGACTCCAGCCAGTAGGAGGAGCTCGTCCCGCATGTGTTCAACCCGCCCATAGGGGGATCTCACGATAAAACGCCGTCTTTTCAGTTTCCAGTCGACTAGTAGCCTAGCTGTATCATTTCTTCCGATACTGCCCTCTGTAACCGGTAGGCGTGGCTTGAGAGTGGCCTCGTAGGGCAGCGAAGCAAGTGCATTCTGGGAGTTGTAGTCTTTCATCCACATGAGCCAAAAATACATTTTCTGCCGTTTCTCATTCTAGAAGGCACCAACTTCTAAAATAATTTCACATTTCTACTACATAAATGACCCAATTTAAATACACATTCATCTTTCCAGCGGTGAAATATCCCTTTAATGCTTTTTTGATAACTTTTTATTATCAAATAGCAGCTGAAGACTGTATTTTACGAACAATCACTGATTAAACGCTGGTTTTGAATGTTCAGTTTGGGCTTTTAGAAAGCGCACCACTGTGAAATCGCACAGCTCTAGTTTCTTGCCGTCATTGCTATAGAGTTATTCGCAATGTCTCCGCAAAGAGGTTACAAATTTATTGTCCTTTTCAGACTCCTGGTAGAACTGCCAGAACGCAATCGAACTATATAAAGCTATTATCGGCCGATAACGATCAATCAGAGCACCCTTAGTGTGGTTGGTTGCTGTGTAAATTGTAAGTTCAGTCTCTTAGAAACATAACAACACATCTCTCTTCAACAAGCCGAGCAATTGTAGTGCAAAAGAAGTTGCGTGCCAAAGTTAATTAGCCTACTTAGTGTTTGGGTTTGTTCAAGTCTCTAACCCTCAGTATGTGCAATAATAATAGTGATGCTTGACTTGGCAAACTCTTAAAGGATTTTACAGTCTGATGCCATGGAGAACCGTCTTAACTTCCACAAAGAACCCTCTAGTGCTTTAGAAAACCATCCAAATACCAGTGCTTAAACAAAACCAGAAGCCAAAATGCTGATCTGAAGAGCCTGCAGTGAAACATCAAGAACTTTACAGATCTCCATATAACAGCTCAACGATAAACGGCTATTTTTAGCACTCCACACATCACAGGTCATGTGATGATTCATCAGGAAATTCGAAGAAACACTGTTGGCATTTTCTGGGAAATTGTACTTTTTTTATTTTTTTATTTTTTTAATGCTCATTCCCAGCTCATGATTTCACAGTATGATTGTTACATTCTACTTTTGAATTCTGTTAGAAACCCACTAATCAGCTGTGAACGTTTAGCAGAGTGTGTTAGACGTGTGTGTGTGTGTGTACAGGAGCAGGTGCGTGTGTGTGGTTCTTATGCAGCCAGATATCAGTCACAGGATCTCTTTCTCTCTCATCACTTATCTTTGTTTATGTACGTAGTGGTGTTTGCTAAGGCAAGCATAACTGCTATTATTGCTTATGCATGAGTTAATGATTGAAACTAGTGCTGCATGATTTGGGGGGGAGGGGGGGTGAATTGTGTTTTTTGTAAAAATAAAATAAATAAATAAATGTGATTGCAAATTAAAATGCAAATTTAAAAAAATGCTTGTGATTTATATAGTAATAAAAATTTACATTATCATTACATAAAAATATTACACAAAGAAATTTTTCTGTTGTAGTATTTCACTGTATAATAACTAAATCAGTCAAAATAAAATTGCTTTTTACTATAAAATTACATTACTAATTTGTAATATACTACTAATATTTAAATCGCAGTCGTCACGTTTTGGCACCAAGTTTGACAATCACCATATTTCTTATTAATATTAATTGTGCTGCCCTAATTTAAACAAACATTTGTCCTATAGCTCACCTAGCGCTGTTTATTATACAGACATTAATGTTTCTTTAAATCATGCTTTAGAGGTTGGGCGTTATGGTTTACGTTTATGATTTCTCATGAGACAGTGTTGGAATATCATAGGAATTTTAGGGCCTTTTCTGACTTGGGCCAGTACGTACGTACGTAGTAGCATTAAAAACTGCATAGCATCCGCCAATTATGCAGAAAACCTTAGCAACCACATAGAAGCACACCGACAACCACACTGTAACAATCACATGGCAATGTTCCATCAACCACTCAAAACACCTTAACAGCTGCATAACACTTTCTTCAGAGCATCTAGTTTTAAATGTTTTTTTCTTTCTGCGTTTCTGCTGAGTATGAGACTCTCTTTCTCAGACACACACACATACACACACACACACACAGAGAGAGAGAGAGTAGTCTGGGTTCATTATGTGTGTATTGTGTTGTGAGGGTGGACAGGGGTCTGGAAGACATTATTAAGGACAACTGAATTAACAAGACCCCCCTCTCAGTACAACACCCCCAACAGAGAGAGAGGTTAATCCCCCCGGCGCACACACAGGCACACACGCTTTCATATTCTCTGGAATAATCTCACACACACACACTCTCGGCTGTTAACTGTGTGTGTGCACAACCACCGCCACCACACCCCGCTGCTGCTGCTGCTGCTAATGTGTTTGTGAACCACTGAAAGATCAGTCATACTGTGAAAACACACATACACACACACACACACACACACATATATATATATATATATACGCCTGCACACATGAGCTGGAGTGTAATTGCGAGACTGTTTTTGTCTGCGCCACGCTCAACTCCCCCCCCCCTCAAAACATCTCACTTCCTGTGCTACTAACACACACCAGCCGCAATTTTGGAGACAAAAAAGCAGATAAGACCCTGAGGGCTCTAAGTGTGTGTGTGTGTGCGCACGCAGCAGATGTCTGGGTCACTCAGGCCATAGCCCCTCATTAGCATCACAAAGGGGGCAACAGCAGAGCCTTTACCCCCGACAGCCGCCAGAGGAGAGAGAGATTTTTTTTTTAAAAAAAAATTTTTTTTTTCTAGATATTTTATTTTATATATATATATATATATATATATAAAAAAAAAATCTAGAGGCTTTTTTTATTTTTTATTATTATTTCTGTTTCATTATAAAGGCTTTATTTATTTTTTTATATATTTTTTTTATTCTAGGTGACACACACACACACACACGGGTGTGTGCGCCGTTTCATTCTAGAGGCTTTATTTTTTTAGCTTGTTTGTGTGCTTTTTTGTTTTGTGTATTGGATGCTTTGGCAATAAAACATTATTTTTCAGTTTTATTCCAAATATTAAATTTTATACATTTTATTATTTGAATTATTTTATTTTATCATTATTTTATTTTTTTAAGGCTTCTTTAATTTATTTGTGTTTCTGTTTTATTATGAAGGCTTTATTTGATATATTTCTGTTTTACTCTAGAAGCTTTAATATATATATATATACCACACACACACACACACACGTCACAATGCTAAGGTGCCCACTGCCCGCTCTATAAGATCCAGTTTGTCACTGTTGATGTTTTTTACTCTGCAAGAAGTGGCAGATCTTGTGGTGTTGCTCATTGAGACGTGACATGCTTCAACTAGTCGCCAGATTTTCTTCCAAAAGAGCACAAGAATGCAAGAGGAGAGCAAAGCATCACACTTATCCTTCAAGCACATTTTTATTTACCCTGTTCTGTGTAATTTAGTGCATAAACGTGTCGTGTGCACCAACACAACAGAAACCTGAGTCGTTAAGTGTGTGCAGGGCGACGACCTTCTGTCCCGTAGCGTGTGTGAGGCTTACGGTGTTCTGACTGGAGTTTAGTGTGTCAATAGTGTCATGCCAATAAAGCACATTTAATCTGAGAATGATGCTGGAGTGAATGAGGAGGAGGAGGAGGTTCAGGGGTCACAGGTGATGCTGCTGTTTCTCTTCCTCTAATTGATTTCTATTAGCAGCCCATAGACTAGTGACTAGAGGGATTTACTGAAACACACATGTCTCTCCTCTCCCTCGAGACACTTATCATCCACAGGAGGAGAGACATGGAGGGATGGACATTCATGAATGTGAGGGAGGAGAATGGGAAAGGTGCTTTAGTTTACCTTTCTAATGTGTTTTCATGAAAGAGATAGGATAGAATATACAGTTTGATAGAATATACAGTCTGTACAGTATAAAAGTTTAGGGGACTTTCTATGGAAAGTCCCCATAAGACATGAAAACTGAAAGTGTGTGTGTGTAAAAGATGTTTTGTTCTGCCTGTATATTCCTCCTCTGGGGGCCAATTGTATCATAACACACACACACACACTTGTCCATCAATTTCTGTGTGCATCTGTCCGCTTTCAAACGACTGTGTGACTGTAAAACACGCTGAGCACAGAAACATATCCAGTTTCTCTCTTTCTAAGGTGTGATGGTTTGTGTTGTTCCTGTCTGTCTGGTCTTAAAGGTCACATGTCAGCGACCCCTAGTAAAGCAGGGCAGAGGTGAAAAGCCAATGGCCCTTCTATTCTGTTTTGTGCGAAGCTTTAATTTCAGCCTGACCTGAGCAGCTCACCTCAGATACGAGATATAATCACGGTCTCAGTTGTGCCGTTTAGAAGAATTCTTTTAACCTGTTTGCACTTTGCAGTAATGAAATGCTATTGAGAAGGGACACCAGTCACACCACAAGCTAAATATGATCAAAAGAGTTGTTATCATGGCTGGGGTTTGCTTTTTGTCTGTGGTCGTAACATTTTGTGTTATGCACTTATTGCACATTTTAGCATCAGTTCAGTCTTAAAATTAGCTTGATAACTGGAAACGAAGAGTTTTAACAATTGAAATATGGTTCAGTGTGTTAGCCTACTTCTTCCTAGCTACCGCCTCGCTCGTTCATCATCAGTCACTGTCGAATCTAATCTCTCATCTAATGCCTTTTGTTTTTCAGGCTTCGTCTCAATCAGCACAGCCGCTCAAATTCACCACATCAGACTCTTGTGATCGCATCAAAGACGAGTTTCAGTTCCTGCAGGCACAATATCACAGGTATACAAGCACTCGTGCACCACCGTCACAAGGTTTGGCCTCAGTAGGGTTTATTTTTCAATGAAAATAATACTTTTATTTAGCAAGGGTGCATTAAATTGAACAAAAGAGGCAAAGACATTTATAATGCTGCTAAAGATTATATTTCAAATAAAGAATCCTGAAACAAATGGCATCGTAGTTTCTACAAAAACATTAAGCTGGTTTCAACATTGAAAACTTGAGCAGCAAATCAGCTTATTAGAATGATTTCTGAAGGATCATGTGACTCTGAAGACTGGAGTAATGATGCTGAAAACTCAGCTTTGATCACTGGAGTAAATCGCATGTTAAGATATATATTAAAAATAGAAAACATATTTTAAAATGCAATAATATTTCACAAAATTACTGTATTTTTTTTAGATTCAATAAATGCAGCCTTGGTGATCTTTTGAATGGCAGTGTAGCCAGGCACATACCAAAGCTTTCAAATACACAAAACTAGTTTACCCGTTAGTTAAAGCACATTCAACACAGCCCTGAGAAGCACGGGCACTTTCACTCGACACCCTAAAAACACCCTGCCCGAGTGAATTCCTCTCTGTGTCGGTCGAATGGTGTGAACGCGACCCCTCCTGGAAAAGCTTCCTGTCATCATCTGTCAGCACCACAGATACGAGCGATCATGGAGGGCATCCGGCCATCACACATCAGACACACCACGGACGGAGGAAGGAAGAGGGAAATGGAGAAGGATAAACAAACGAGAGTGTGCTGATGTCTTTCAGATCTGCCGCTTCGACCAGACGACACACTGCGGCGCTTTAGGTTTCCACGCTGAATATTCTCTCTCCGTGTGAAAAAGCCATAACTCTGGTGTACGTTTAAAATCAAATCACGGCACGTCACGTCACTGAGTATTTACCCAAGAACACACTAAATCATGCCGGTTAATGAGTCGTCATGCTGTGGAGCTGCTTGTGATTACATTGTTGTTGTTGTTATTATTATTATTATTGCTTTTAGTGATTAAAGACCTCATAAAATGGCTTGACAAATGCAATTTTCTTTCCTGTGTTGATTTTAGGGCGTTGGGATGGGGATATAAAAAAAAAAAAAAAAGTAATTTGTTTCAACTAGTCGATAGTCTTTAGTTTACATCACAGTCATAAACCATGATTTACTACTTGCTTTTAGCCGGTGGCAGGTGATGTTGGGGGAAGGACATTCTCATTCTGGAGTGCATTTGTTAATTTTTATATCCAAAATTTGTACCACAAACAGTTTTCCCGGCAGAGAATGATTGTAAATTTGCATAAGGTTTATTTTGTCAACGTTTAGGAGTGTTATTAGCATATAGATGACGTCCAAAGCTAATATATATCCACTTATGTCAGTTTTTAGTGTAGCTATACACTAGCGTCAGTCAGTAAAATCAGAAATGTTTGTTTAGCAGCAAATCAGCATATTTCAGTGATTTCTGCAGGATCATGTGACACTGAAGACTGGAGTAATGATGCTGAAAATTCACAGGAATAAATCACATTTTAAAATATATTCACAAATTTTAAATTGTAATAATATTTCACAATATCGCCATTTTTATTCATGCCATGGTGAGCATAAGAAAGTTCTTTCAAAAACTTACTGACCCCAAAGCTTGTTGAGTGGTAGTGTATGTGTAGCACAGACAATTTAACGTAAAACATTACCAAAGCCACTTTTAGAAAGGGTGAAGTATTATATGAAGGACAGAATCATACATTATTTCATAGTTACGTTCTTCTAAATGCACGGCCAGCCAATCACAAGTCTCCATCAGACTGTCCAGACAGAAAACTTGTTGTCATGGTGATAGAATGTTGCAGAATTCTCTCGTTTTTTGGGGTTTTTTTGCTTCGAGAGTGAAAGAGAGAAAATGAGGTAAAGTGCAGCTAACAGCCTCAATGAGTGTGTGTGTGTGTGTGTGTGTGTGTGTGTTTTAGGGTGAAATGCAAATATTTAAGCTGTCATACATGCAGACCGTGTCATTCAGACCATAAGAACTTCTCCATCTTTTCCATCACCTAAAGATGCATCATGTCATTTTCCCTCCTTAAACACATTTCATCTCATGCTGCCTTGTGTTTTGCTCTCTTTCTGTCCTAGTCTGAAGATGGAATGTGATAAACTGGCGAGTGAGAAATCTGAAATGCAGCGTCATTACATAATGGTGAGTAAAGCATGAATGTTCAACATTTTATCAGACCTATAGTTATACTCAGATTATGCTGTTTCTTTCTATAGTCTCTTATTTAGTTCTTATATGCACAATTCGTACACTCTCCCCCCTTTTTTTTTGGCTTAATTGTGCAATTTTTTCCATTCCCTTATTCATTTAATCTAGTCTTTTTCTTTTGTCTGTAACCCTGTGGGCGTCTGCAGTAATTCACACACAAGCGTCTCATTGATCAGTTGTATCATGGGTTTTAAGTGTGCACAAGCGTATTGACGTCTTCGTGACGGATCAATGTGAATGTGTGTCAGTAACAGCTGTGTCTGAGAGCGGGGCCGCAGAGATCTGAGTGATCTGCTGCTTTACCCCAGAGCGACGCTTCGAGCACCGAGACTAAATCACAGTTTCAGGAGAAATACTAGAAAAAGATCATTAATGAATGTAAAGATTCTGACTGTCAATGCACCACTGTGTGTTTTGCTTTCTTCTCTCCACACTCTTTTGTAATGCCTCTTTGAGACGCTGTTTGAGACGTTTTAAGATGTCCTAATTTACCCTAGAAAATGGGAATCGCTAAAAGTCCAGCTATTCCATGTTCATATGTATCTGTAAATGTAAATACCTGCTCTGTTCCTCTTTCCCGTTTCTCTGACTGCAGTACTACGAGATGTCATATGGACTCAACATTGAAATGCACAAACAGGTGAGAATATGAATTTGTGTGTCTTTTTTTGTCTGCATTATCATAGTTGTCAAAATATTTAATAAATATGACAAGAAATGTAGCTTTTTAGATTGAGGGTTGAGCAAAACCTGCATAGTTTCCTTTAAAGTGCAGAACTCTACTTGTATGGTTTGTACATTACGTATGCAGCGTCCTAGATTCAGTAGCGTTCTTCCATCAAACGCGGTCAGCATACATTATCATGACTGACTGTTGTTCATGTGCTTTTGTGCAACATCAGCAGACTGTAAGCGCATCCCCAGCTACCTTATTAATGCATGTAAACCCATGAGATGTGCTTGTGTTCTGTCCGCAGGCGGAGATCGTGAAGAGATTGAACGGAATCTGTGCTCAGGTGTTGCCCTACCTGTCTCAAGAGGTCAGACTGTGTGATTTATTTATGACACTCTCTATAATGACTCTCAGCCTCATTAGTGACATAAATGTGCTGTTGGTTTGCTGGTCATGGGTTGCTTTTATACACTGAAGAGGGTTTTGGTTGGTTTTTGTGTGCTGTGCTTTATCTTACCTGCAGATATAAATGTGTGTGTGTGTTTTTGTGTGTAGCACCAGCAGCAGGTCCTGGGGGCGATCGAGCGAGCCAAACAGGTCACTCCTCCTGAGATGAACTCAATTATTCGGGTAGGATCTTCATACTGTTCAACATGAGTGTTATTATGTAGGGCCGAGAGATTATAGCTAAAGAAAAAAGAAAGTATGTATGTAGATATGTATACAGATACATAAATACAGATATTAGAAAATCAGAGGATCCATCATTTTAGCCAATTAGATTCAAATTGTTTTATGCGAGAATTATTTTTCCGCACTGAATGAAGAATATTTAGTTTTTTGGTTTTATGCAAGTAAAAGACTGCAATATTATAATATTTATATTCCATGAAATTCAAGCAAATTTTCAAACTGTTGAATATTAGATTCTCATTTGCACCGATTCATTGAAATGGACGGTTCGAATAAGCAACGCTATTAAAACAACTCTGTATTAGCGCTCTCATACTCGGAAAGGCGAAATAATAGTGAAAATTATGGCAAAATAAAGTGCGCATTACAATTATATTCTTATCAGTAAGTGTTTTACATGTAAAGTTAAATGTAATGTGGCTTTGTCGTTGTTAAATGCACATGCATGTCAACAATAAGAAAGTTAAAGCTGTCTTTAACCTCCACGGATGTTTGTTTGTTTGTTTTTTGATGTGATCACAGCAGCAGCTTCAGGTTCACCAGCTCTCTCAGCTTCAGGGTTTGGCGTTACCCATGAACCATCTGCCCCTGGGCTTGACTCAGCCCTCCCTGCCCGCCGTCACCTCCAGCTCTGGCCTCCTGTCGCTGTCCAGCATCCTCGCGTCACACGCGCACATGGCCAAGGAGGACAAGAGCTCTCGCGACGGGGCTGACGGCCACCGCGAGGATGATGCAGACAAATCCGACTAGCCTTCGTAGAGATGGTTTGATTCTGTCTCATGAGTTCTGTAAAGAGTGGCGGAGCTCAGAAAGAGACGAGGAGAGATCGCCGAAACCTTCCTTTTCCTCTCTTCACACCTGTCTCATTGGATTGGGTCTGATTCAATCTCTCTCTCTCTCCTCTCTCCTCTCCTCTCTCTCTCTCTCTCTCTCTCTCTCTCTCTCTCTCTCCCCCTCTCTCTCTCTACAGCGAATCTTTCCTCTGTAATATTGTTTGATTCTTTTGCTTTTCATTAGTGGTGCTTGCTAAGGTTCTATTACTATCATATTTGGGGTATCATATTAGTGATCTGAACAAACCCCTAACCCTAAGTATTAAACTTCAGCATGTAACATACCTCAAATCGTGTGTCTTGTTGAGGAGAGGTGTATTATTACTGTAAATGACTCTTAATTTTTCCTGGCAGATAGAGCTGCACGATTAATCGTTAATACATCGCAATCTCGATTCAAACGCCCACTCAATCTTATTCCTAAATGACAACAATTCGACAAAAATCACTTTGACAAAATCACACCGGAACACTCAAATCTGCGTTGGTGTTTGGGCTGAGCCAGAGAGAACAGTTGTCATTTATAGGAATTAAACAGCTTCACAAACAGTTTATTCAGCCACACTGTATCACTATTTCTGTGTTACAAATATTCAAATTATCACAGAAGTACTGGGATAACAGTTTATAGTTCGGATATAAACACTGTTGTCTACGGTAACGATGAGAATAGAATCCCTTTTTGAAAGTAACGCTGCTTCAAATAACGATTGTATCGATTATATTGTTACGCCCAGTAGGTGGCGACAAGGGACTATTAAAAATGTATTTGTCATTGATACAAGAGATTCGTTTAAAAACGCTGATTGTAATAAAACATCCCCCAAAAAATTATGTTTCTTGATTTATCCAGAATCGTGCAGCTCTACTGGCAGATGATAAAATGGGTGAAAAATGCTTCATAGATATTGACGGAGGAACCCAAACCATATCTAGAGACCTGAATATCATAGAGACTAGGTAGTGCACACTTATGAGTCACCCAAAACGCACAGGCAACGCTCTAGCAACCGCCAAGTAACACCCTAGCAACTGCATAACTGCCCTGGCAACCACCCCATCATATACATATTGCGCAAACAACCACGCAGGGCTGCGTTTACCAAAAGCATCGTTAGCCAACTATATTCATAAGTTTTGTTGAACTCTTTTGGTAAGGATTGAACTTGCGACCATAGTTGCTTTTGGAAAACGCACCCCAGAACAACTTAGCAACTGCATAGCAACACTTAAGCAACCAATTAAAACGTCATATCATTTACATAGCGATGCACTAACAAAACCACACAGTAACCACCCATAATACTCTGATAGTGGCACAGAAATAATTCAGAACACCCTAGTAACCAATCAGAAAGCTCTAGAATTTGCATAGGAATTCACAAAAACATTCAAAATATGTTAGCAACCACACAGCAACACCCTGGTAACCACCCAGATATCTCTAGGTGTGGCAGAGCAACATGTGCAAAACATTCAGAACACCCTAGCAACCACCTGGTAACTGCATAACTGCCCTGGCAACCACCCTAAACAAATATTGCACAAACAACCACTCAGAACAACTTAACCACAAAGCAGTGGCCTAGCAACCAATTAAATCTAGCATTTGCAAAGGCAATGTACAAGCAACCATTCAGAACCCTGTGGCAACCACAGAGCAACAACCTAGCAACCACTCGGAACACTCTGGCAGTGGCATAGCAACATGCTCAAAGCATTTAGAACACCCTAGCAACTGTGCAACTGCCCCGGTAAACGCCCCAAACACATTACGCTCAAACAGCTACTCAGAACAACTTATCAATCACATAGCAACAGCCTAGCAACTAATCAAAACGTGCCCTAGCATTGTTCTTTAACTATTCAGAACAATGTAGCAACCACAGAGCAGCACCCTGGCAACCACACAGAACACTCTAGTAGTGACATAGCAACATGCTAAAAATATTCAGAAAACCTTAGCAACCACCCAGAATGGCCTAGCAAGCACCTAGTAACACCCTAGCAACTGCACAACTGCCCTAGCAACCACCTCAAATACATTGCAATGTGCAAACAACAACTCAGAAAAACTTAGCAGCCCGCATATCAACGGTCTAGCATTTGCATAGCAATGCACTTACAAAAAAAACATTTAGAACACCCTAGAAACCATAGCAACGCCTTGGCAACCACCTGGAATGGCCTAGCATCTGATTCCGATGCTTTCACGTCACTGGTTAGTGAAGCACTTCAGCTGGCCAGTGGTCTGTTTAGTGGATCAGAAATGCTTGCAGTTAATTTCCTCTGTTAATCTAATATTCAATGTATTTCATGATATTTTATTCTAGGCTTATCTAGTTAAGGGTTTAAACCCTGTAGTGACCCTTTCACATTAATTGATTTAAGTATTTTATATAAAAAGACGGCACACTGTCGATGTTGCCTAGAAAACAAGGTAAAGCAAAGCCTTAAGAGCCCTTGAACTGATCAAGCCCACAGTCTGTGTAAGAAAGTGACAGTCCTGAGAAAAGCAAAGAGAGATTCCCAATCCGGACCCACATCCTCATTTTTTTTTTTTTTTTTTTGTGTAAAAGGAAGTTTGTTTTTCTGCCGCCTGGTTTGCAGTGAATGTGGTTCCATGTGTGACCAGAAGGTGGCAGCTAGTGAGTGCGTGTTAAATGATTTGTGAAAAGTGAAGCCAAAGCATTTCTATCGCCCCCTGGTGGCTGGCTGCAGTAAAGCTCATAAACCCCGCCCTCTCCATGTAATCGAATGGGACGCGAGGCAAACAAAAAATTCCAATTACACCTTAAACACTTTTATTAGAAAGATCGTTTCGGTCATTTTAACTAGTTCTTATCACAGATGTATGTTCATGGGTTAATTTTCCCAATAAGTTTGGTTTTAGTTAGTTATTTGATGCTATAAAAACGGGGTGTAACGTCATGATTGACAGCTGTGCTTGAGATCGAGTGTGGGCGGGACCTTGATACTCCACTACTTCGCAGACTCGGGCTCTGAACGACGTCATTTTTTGGCTTCATTTTTCTACAGTGGAAAGAAGCGGAGACTCGCTATCCATCTTTTTTACAGTCTTTGCTTGTAAAGCTGTAATAGGATGTTTGGAATGGCATACTACCTTTACTGTGTCTGCAGCTGTGCTTCTCAACATCCAAGATAGCCATAAAGCATTTAAATGGATGCATTATTATTGATATTGATCAAAAATACAGTAATAAAACACTCAACCCCCCCCCCCCCCCCCCCCCCCCAAAAAATCACAAAATGAATTGATTAACTTATCAATACTCCCAAGTTTCTGTTAATAAAAAACCTAGCAGATTTGTCATAATTACAGCATAAATAGTGCCCTGCATAGTGTGCACGTTTTCTGTGTACTTTGATTACCCAGATGACCTACAACAAACCACACAGACCTTTTCCAGTGTAAAAATATACCTGCGATTTACAAAATAACCATTTTTATTTTAAATGGACGCTAAATGAGGTCATCACACAGTATATACTGCACAGTAAGTAGTATGCTAATATTCCATGCTATTTTAAAGACACGTCGACCTAAGGTTGTACATATGCACTGGTGCATTGTGGGTATTTTCTAATTGTGTGTTCCTGGACATGTATTAGATTTTTTCCCATAATTCCTTTGTGTTTTTCAGTACACCAGTGCTGATGTATACTACGAAGCGTTCGCTATTGAGCCCTTGATTCTCCTTTCTTTTGTTTCTTTTTTTTTTTATCTCTAAATTACGTTTTCTGGTTTTTATCCTTTCCGTTTGATCTCAAAAAACTGCTGGCCAATTTATGTACATGTATAAATATATCAATATACATATAATTTTGTACACATTTTTGTATGTATAAAGCTACATTTATGGTGTATGTGTCCCAGAGGACATTTAGCGCAGGTCTGAGATATACAGAAATCTATAATCATTTAATAGTCAATTGATTTGTTTAGATGCACGTAACACTGGCTGCTGGTCTTATAGTTGCTAAACGTTCTGCCTTGGTCTCAGTCTCATGAACATCTGCTGAAAGAGACTAGTTTGTGACTTAAACCGGTTTGTAAGCCCATCCCTGAAGCCCCGCCTCTCTCCAGACATAAGCCCCTCCCTCTTCTGACAGTACTCATCAAATATTTGCCACATTTTGGAGCTTTGTAGTAGTTTTTTAAAATGTGTGTGTGTGTGCGTGTTGTATATGACATGATGTACTTGATGGAAATGTATTTTGTTTGTGTTGATAATCTGCTATTATAACTTCATTTAAAGACAATTGGAAGAAAAAAAAAAAGGTTAAAACATTTACTATTCATGTATGAGAGATTGAGCAGTAAGGAAGTATTTATGGTGCCTTACAAATAAAAGATTCATTGGACCTTTATTTGTGCTTCTGTTTGTTTCATTTTGTTAAAAAATGTTTCATTTAGTTTAAAAATAAATAAATAAATGTTTTATTAATATTTTTATCCAGCACAAATGCATTAAATTGGTCAAAAGTGACAGTAAAGGTATTCATGTTCCAAAAAACAATTATGTTTCAAATAAATGCTGTTTGTTTGAACTTTCTATTCATAAAATAATTCTTAAATGCAACATGGTTTCCAAAAAAAATAAAAAGCGTTTTTCAACATTGATATTAATAATAATAAATGTTTCTTGAGCAGCAAATCATCATATTAGAATGATTTCTGAAGGATCATGTGACACTGAAGACTGGTGTAATGATGCTGAAGATTATTTTAAATCGTAATAATATTTTACTATTTTCATCATATTTTTGATTAAATAAATGCACCTTTGGTGAGCAGAAGAGACTTCTTTCTAAAACATTTAAATATGTTAATGACCCCAAATCTTTAACTGCAGTGTATTTGCATTTTCGTTGAAACTTTAACTTCTAGAAGCTATTTAAAGGTTAATATTGCTTATTTTAGTATGACTATAACAGTTCGTCCAGGGCCAGAACTGTCCGTTCATAAAGTCCTTGAACACTCTTGGTCACTGTCTACGCTTTCTCTGTACTGAAAAGAGTCGTGTGAACATTGTGGGAAAACGCCATGGGAGGAAGACAGTCCATCAGGAGCAACATGAGGGTGAGTCAATAATGGCAGTGAGTTTCCATTCAGTGTCAGTTTCTCTAGTGTACAGCAGGTGCTGCTGTTGCTTTACAGTAATGCAGGCTTTTCACCGCGTGCTGATATTGCATAAATATGAAGTTGAGTATCAACATCAAGATTATTAAACTGCGTATTTGTTTACAGTCTAAATTGCTTATGAAGCAGAAACCGTTCGTGTTTGTGTATGTTATGATGAGCGTCTGTGTCCAGAATTGAGCTGAAATTACAGTCATTTTCATCAGGAGCAACGCGTTAGAAACACAACATTAACCAGCACGCTTCATCAGTTCTGTGTCTGTCAGCGATTATATCACTCATTACACCACATCACATTCATATCTTACTATACTATAGGCTACTATATACACACACACATATATACACGTGTATATATATAGTATAGTATAGTATAGTAAGATAGTAAGTTATGAATGTGATGTTGTGTAATGACTGATATAATATATATGTGACATATTATATATATATATATATATATATATATATATATGTATATATATATTTTTATATATATATATACTTACATTTTAGCTTGTTATCTGATTTGGTTTCCTTGTGACTTCAGATGTTTGTTTGTTTTATTAATTAAATGATTTAGCTCTAAATAGGATTTTTTTTTTTTTTTTTTTTATTGTGCTTGGATGTCTATAGTGTTCTGGGCTGTTCTTTTTATGTTTGGGTTTTTACTATAATTGAGATGATATTATAATTTATTTATTTATTAATTAATTAATTAATTAATTATATTTTGAATTTGTCTTTTTTGAATTTGTTTAAAATGTTTAGTAATTTTGTTGTTTTGTTTTTGCCATTTTATGTTTTTAAATGTCTATATAGACTTAATTTTGTTTTAGTACAATAAGTAAAATAGTTTTTATGTTTCATTTTAATTTGTTACATTTGTAGTAATTTTGTTGTGCGTTTTTGCCATTTTGTTTTTTTAAATAGACTATAGACTTAATTTTGTTAGTTATTTTAGCACATCAAGTAAATTCGTTTTTACATTTCTATTTTTTATTTACATTTTTTGTACTTTTGTTGGCCATTATGTTATTATATATGTTAAATTATTGTAGTTAGTACTGTCGGCTACATCAAGCTACCAAATAAAAATGAGAAATGTGGCCTTGGCAACTGGCTTTATTATATTTAATGGCCAGCATATTATAGTCCCTGCAGAGAGACTGGGCTGCGAATCCTCTCCTATACCAGCTCAGTGTCCGTGGTTCTCTTGTCCTCCTCGATGCGGGAAATGTAAGCTGGAAGAGGATAATCTGCTTGAAGGATTCTGGGATCAGCACCACATCTGGCTTTAGCGATGTTAAGAGCTTTCTTCCCCAGGTCGAGTCTCAGCTCCCAGTCCTGTGCTGTTGTTATCAGCTGGTCCTAACTGGTGACACCTTCTCCCCAGCCCTGATAAAAGTGATGGTCTTCTTCTTAATAACTTTTTTACAACAAAAATGAACCGCTGAACAGACTTAAGATGGACGTCACTGGTAGTTCCTATATAGTGCTGGTTTAGACCCGACTCTGTATAGGAGCTAAATCAGCTCCTCCAAAAGGAGTTCCTAGAACTAATCGTTCCTAGTTCCTCCGGTGCGAAAGCCCCTATAGTGTCGGCCCACATCCGGTACATGTGGATTCCACTCGTAGCAGATCTGGGCCGACACTATGTTTCTGTCTGGAATGTTGCCAAGTGTAAAGCAGGATTTGTTGGTGACCTTTCCTTTCTTCGGCACCAGGGATCTGGATTTTGCCGGCTTGATGTCATCAGCTCTTCGAGGTCCTTCGGGATGCTTCAGATGCTGTCGCTGCTGGGTCATCCAGTCAAGCCCTAATAAGCGCTGGTTGCCGGACTTTGAGATGGTACTTTGAGAGACTACACTTTTTTTTTACTAATAAAATGACAAAAGCAAACTAAAATGAACACGAAAACTAAAAATATAAGCTAATTTAAAATATTAATAAAATTAAAAGAACTGCGTGGGGAAGTATTAAAGCGCGGTGTGATTGATATGATCTGTGTAGATCTATACAACTGGTTATAATAATCAGAATAATAATCATAATAGTTTTATATTTGCCTTTGGGTGCAGTGTAGTGTTCTGAGTTCATACACTGGGATGTTTCAACCCATGTTTGGGTCACATATGGACGAACCCAACATGGTTTACATTTTTGAATCAATCCTTTTCGGTTGGGTTTGTCCATATGTGACCCAAACATGGGTTGAAACATCCCAGCATTTTTTAGGTCTGCAGAATGAAGGTAATCTTTCTCTCTTTCAGTGCAGAATGTGTGCGCTTCTGTCTCTCTGTTCATTTCCTCTGGTTGATGGAGATGTGGCCTGTGGCAGGGCGCTCCGACATGATATTTCATTAAACTCTGTCAGGCGGTGTGTGTGTGTGTGTGTGTGCGCGACTGTGCGCGCTGTCACTGTCTCTCACTTCTCATTCCTCGGCCTGTCGTCACCCTCCTATCCCTCTTTCATTTCTGCCACACTGCATCACTCCTCCTCCTCCTCCTCCTCCTCCTCCTCTTCCTCCTCCTCCTCCTCCTCCTCCTCTTCCTCCTCCTCCTCTTCCTCTTCCTCTTTAGGTCTGTGGGCTCCTGTTCCTTTCTTCCATCTTTCATATTTTCCCTTCCGTCTTTATCATGATGGAGATACGGGGTTAGTGTAGGCTATATGTATTTTTAAGTATATACACATTGTCTCCACCGAAAATGTCACTTCCTGCAGGATGATGTAATGAGCTGGCTTTTAGTTAAAAACATAAAATAATAATAACTGAACATGATAGGCCTAATGAGGACAAAATAATTAAAACAATTTTCCCAAGAAAATATTTTGTATAATTGACAGTCTTTCATTGTAAAAATTACATCCACTCAAAATATTTCTTTTTAAGGAAAATACTCATTCTAATTTAAAATGAATATATGTTTTATTGAAAAATGCTGGGTTGTTTTAACCCAATGTTGGGTCAAATATGGACTAACCCAACGTTGGGTTAAAAAATGCAGTTTAAAAATGGACAAATTGCATTTTGGACAAAATCAAAAATGGACAAAAATGCAATAAAAAAATGGACAAATTGCATTGGTTACATTAAAAATGTAACCCAACGGCTGGGTTTGTCCATTTTTAAATTGCATTTTTTAACCCAACGTTGGGTTAGTCCATATTTGACCCAACATTGGGTTAAAACAACCCAGCATTTTTTAGAGTGATTGTACTGATGTTAATTAATTTGAATTATTTGCCTTTAAGTGTGTAAACGAATTATGATTTGCATATTTAAATCTGTGAGTTTAATACTTTATCCAATATATGAATATATGTATGATAGGTAATTTATAATGGACAGCCTATATGATATGGCCATGACATTATTTTACAGTCTATGGATATGGCATACGTCATGATGAGTTTGGTCGGTTCATCTCATCACTTCCGTTTTTCATTTCTAAATATTATGTGCATGTGTCGGTTTGCGCATAATACCTCTTTTGTACAGATTGTCAGTGGGGATCATTGTCTCATAATCTCATAAATATTCACATTATGTCAACTCGCCTCTTTCACGCTGATTGGCTTTCCGTCTTCATCATGCGGCGATTGAGAACATAAATGACTTCATTACCCATAAAGCAACACTGTCTGGTTAACTCAGACGCGCCGGCGCTGGAGTCCTGCTTCACGATTGGTTTAGATCAAAGTGTATGTCATGACACAACGTGGGCATTTGGGTCACTTATTGGCCTTGACTTTAATCTTGTTAGCCAATCAGGGTCCAGTCTTGAAAAGAGACGTTAAGGCTGCAATGTTTGTACATTATGTTCTGTGTTATGGTAATAGCGGCTTGCGGCTTTGTTCTCTTTCAAATAGTATTTCATTTTAAACAGATGAGTTTATAATAGTATAATATATGTCAATGGAATTTGGTTTCAACTGTCTTCTCACTTGCGATTGTTACATGTCTATCCTATTTATGTAATCTTCATAAACAAATGTAAGCGGTCGACCTTAAAGGCAGCTTTTGCTCTCCGCACTTAAAGTCAATATCTCACAGGCTGCACCGCTGAGAAGAGCTGCTGTGCGTTTTCTTTTCTCTTCTGATCTTTCACCCCTTTCTCTCTCCGACTCAGTGTCTCATATATTTATTTTAGATTTTCAGAAATCCAATACACCCCTCGCTGACTGCAGTTTGGCTCGTTGACAGCCGATTCGCGAACGAATCATTCTTTTGAACCGGTTCTTTTTAGTGATTCGGTCGAGCCGATTCGCAGAACTTTCGAAAAATTGACTAACCTCTTACAGAATTTCACCACGCTAACCACTTTCCTTATAAAATAAAATAAACCGTATTAAATCTTCGAAAAATTCACATTACAAACAAAATGTGATTACATTTGCGTGTAAAACGGGGACTGTGGTAACATTATTTAAAGATACTTTCACGGTTTGCTCTGACATAGCCTACCTAAAACAAGAATTCATTCGGTTAATTTATTTCTACGAGGACAATGGTGACACATACCTCCAAACCCCGTAGTAAAATAATCATAGTATTTTGGCGGAAACCGTGATTGCTATTGTCCATTTTAAGGAGACTCAAATGAATCAACGAATCGTTCAAACGAACCGAGTCGCTTAGATTATTCAGACCGCGTGTGCGCGCAGGTCAGCGCTGTTTATGTTCCTCTGATCTCCGACGCGCGCTCTGCGTGCACGCGCCCCGCACAGGATGATCTTGTTACATTGTAGCGCGCCGTAACTGTGCGTCATAAAGAGGAAGAGCGTTCGATACAGGCGCATAGAACGTTTTTAAACTTTTCATCGGATACCTCGAAATTCTAAGGTTACTCGAGAACGCTTGGAGCGCGGGGAGCGGAGGAGAGATCCGGGTTTACGCAGCGCGAGCGCACGGGGAGGGGGGGGGGTTCGGTGTCGGACGGTGATTCCGGATTCGATCCTGGCCATCGAGATCCCCGTGGATGACCTCCAGAACCATGTATCCGCACGGAAGACCCCAGGTACCGCAGCCTAATGAACTCCTTTACAGATCGTTTCCAGCGGATCGTTGAGTTGCGCGAGGGGGCCCGTTTAAACGTGCATTATGTTTAGTGTTAGGGTCAGGGTAAAGGTCACGATGAAGAGTTAATTACAGCGTTATGGGTTCAGTTGATACACGGGCTGCGAAAATAGCCATTACAGTCAGCCTATAAATGAGCCTATTATTAAATATAGCCTGCTTATTTTAGATTTTACATGAATCTGCATCCAGAGTTTTATTTTACTTTTGACATTTGTAATAATTTATTTACAAGTATTGATATTTTGTATCACACACATGTATGTATTTTTACTATACTATTATTGTTTGTTTTTATGAAACTCTACATTAATCTACTTTCAAGAAACCCCAAGACTAGAGGAACCAAAACTCAGTTTGGGAAGCCCTCCACCTCAAGCTGACACACATTTAAACACAATTATATTAAGTTCACATGCACAAATATTCATTTGAACAGGTGTAATTCAGCCATATTCTTGTCTACAGTATTGCCTATTCAGCAGTCATGGCAATAAAACTCATTGAATTGAGAGAGAGAGATGGGCAGATGTTCATGTGCAGAAGAAGAGAAATGATTCAAGGCAGAAATGCTGCAGAATGACATTCATGAACAGAGAGATTTGTGAGTTTGCTGTGTGTGGAGGAGGGATGGACAGATGGATGGACGGACGGGTGAATGAATGGTTTGTTCGAGTTATTGCTGCATGTTGCTACATATGGATCCAGGCCACCCCACTCTCTGCTGCAAATGTCATGTTCCATCATCATCACTGGGCAACACGATACCACACACACACACACACACACTGAGCTGCACTTCAAAGCTACCTTTGCTATGATGGCATGTTATTACAGGCCCATGGAGACCCAGTTTCTGTGGTAGCTTGCATTAGCTTTTAAAGTTAGGAGTTTCAGTGTGCATAATGAATGACCTTTAGAGAGTGTGCAAATGTGGTTAGGTTTGTTAGCGTGTGCTGTTTATATCCGTGTGTTTAGCGGACAGTATGTGGTGATATATTATGACTGTGTGTGCTGTTGCTACAGCGGATGCCTGCTGGGCCGCTGATGATCTGTCTGCTCTCGAAACCCTGTCGGATCTGATACAGGACGCTCATGACTGCTTTACACCTGGGATTAACATCTGCCTCTGTGATCACATCCACTGTTATTTTAGTATCTTTGAGATACTATTATAGTTTTTATAAATATATGGAATTGATCTGATCCGATCACAAGTGGACGGCCGAGAATTGTTTCCAGTTTTTTCCTGATCAAACTGCTTAATACACTTGTTTTAAGCACAACCGCAGGCCTTTGCTGTTGGTAGTTACTCTGTGTTTAAAGGTAGGGTAGGCAATTTCTGAGAGGCTAGCATTAGCGAGCTAGCTTTGAAAGCATGAGATCCCACCCTCCCTTTAGATTGTCTCCAAAGCCACGCCTCCTTCAAAACACATGAACACACACAGCAGAGAGCGAACAAAAGAGTCACGAGAAACTACCTCGTGTCTCAAAGCACATAACATTGCAATAATAATGAACATAAACAACTTAAAGAGCGCTGACCTGTACCACCTGACTGCTGCAGATTCATTTCAGTGTTGATGGTGTTGTTTCCAATGAAACGCATAAACTGGAGTCACGAAACGCTCTGAGTATATCATCACGGGTTTCCATCTCTTGCAAATGACAGTAGTTATGGCGTGAACGCAGCATAAGCTGGTTGTTTTGGTTCAGGAGGAACTGTAAAAGGTCCTGCTGTTTGTTTGTGGCGCTCTGTGACTGACGTCTGTCTAACTCTGAGCATGAAACGCGCTGATGACGTGTGATGTTTGTGTGAGGTATGGAAATGCATACGTTGACAGGTAGGAAGGACATTGTATCATTGCATTCGAACCGAACTCACAATCTTTTACATTTAGATCACTGAGCTTAGTGATTGCTACCAGGATGTGAAGAGACTTTCAACCAGCATAACAAAAAAATGTTCCCTGAACAAATCGCCTACCCTGCCTTTAAATTCATGAGTGAAAAACTGCTACAGTTACAATTATAAAAACAATATTTTAGTTTATTGAAAATACTTAGATATGCAAATATGTTTATGTATAGGTGTATTTAAAGTGCAGGGAGACTGGATCACGCCATTCTCAATGTTTCTCGGGAAAGGACGGCGCTGCTGAGCTCTTTTGCTTTTGGTGGATCTCATATTTTATTATAATCAATTTCTGGAAAATTAATGTGATTTTTAGAACCTTACTGTTGCACTCTGTTTATATCATTTGTGATCGGATCACTCTCGAGTGTGACGTAAATACCAGATGTAAGCGGCCTCAGACATTGAAGCAGTGCAGTGTGAATGTGTGTGTGAATGACAGATATGCGCGTGTAAATGTGTGCGCGGATGCCTGTATCTTTCACCATCTGTGCTGTATTTACTGTTTTTACGTTGATGGTGTTAATGATTAGATATGTCTTTAACACACTCTTCTAACACCGAACATATATATATAAACCTGCACACACACTGGGTTTAACATCTCTCAAAGGCCTACCCTGTCAGTTTTACATGCACATTTAAACAATTAATTAGTGTTAAAGATGATTGCTAATTCTAATGATGACTAATTCATTGAATTAATGATAATTTACTTTTATGTACTTTTATTATAATTACATTTATGCTTTTAGCGGATGCTTTTATCCAAAGAGGGGGGGGGGGGGGGGGTAATGAATACCCTCATTATCATTTAAAGAGACATGCACCGAAACTGGTCGCTGTTAACCATAGCTGTTTTTGAGCTGTTATTTTAACCAAAGCATGTTACAAACTTTACATGAAAACCCTAAAGAATCATACCAACTTGTGGAAAATGGGAATCCGATGACCCCTTTAAGCCTAAAACACGTTGCAATGCATAATTCAAAATACGGGGTAAAATACCTGTGAAAAATCAATACAGAAAATTCCTTTATATTAACACAGCACCCTATTTTTACAGACGTTTCTAAGAGTTCAGCTCCTCACAATCACATACCTGTACATGGTTGTCAAAAGTACTGGTACTTTGGTACCAAGTCGGTACTGACATTTAAAACAACTGATGATACCAGCATTTCTGCAGTACAGGTAATACCAGGTGTATTCGGTACCCGCTGATTCTGTGAAGTCCGTCAAAGGTTTCTATTTACGTGTTTTTGAAGCGTTGATCATTGTAGCCAATCACAGAAGTATCTGTTGAACTCGTGAATGCAATGTCCAATCAGAGGTGTTTGAGTTCTGCAATCCTTTAATTTTTTACCAGCAAAGTGTAAAAACGATGTAAATAAGGCCCTGTGTACACCTGGTATTAAGATGCGTTTCGGTCGATCGGATCACAAGTGGACGACACTAAATACAGGTGTAAACGGGGTCCACTTTTGACCACTTCCAGAGGTAGCTGGAGACACATTCGACCGGATTGCTTTCGTAGTGTAAACACTCATGTGATCGAATGTGTTCGAACAGCCACAAAAGACCGTCTACTGACCTAATGCGTAAACATTATGGGAAGTCCCCTAGCCAGACGGGATTTAAACTTTGTTCGGCTGGAGACCCAAGTTTGGTTTGGAGACAAAAAACGTATCAAGCACAATGTTCTCTTTCCATTGCTGATTTCTAACACACACTCACAGTGTTCGGCTGGTGTTGCGGCTGTCAGAGCAGAAATGAAAACTGATGCTCTCCGTGTGTTTTTCCGTCATCTCCAGGCACGTTCATATGTAAATTGTGTGAGCTTATTTTGTCCATAAAAACCCATACATTTACCAGCCCATAGACCCTCTCCTCGAAGAAATCAGGACAGAAGTGGTTGAAAGTGGACAAAAGAGACGGATTAAAACACCAGGTGTAAACGGGAATGTGTCTCCCTCGTCTACTTGTGATCCGATCGACTGAAACGCATCTTAATACCAGCAGTAAACAGGCCTAAGAGATTCATTGTGAAGTGTAGACCGCTTTGTTTAATATAGATGGAGTTTTCGCACGAGTGTAGATCTCAGTGAGTGAGTTGCTAACAACACTATAACATATTTCCACATTTACTGAGGAAAGCCCACAAATAGAGATTATTCGAGACATCATTGACCTACAATTCATTTTTCACTATTGAGATGTCAAATATCAGAGAGAGAAACGGAGAGTTTTTGCGTTCAGTCGGCGCTATTATTTGTATGTGTGTGTGAATTCAGTGTCAGACAGATGGATTTGGCCATTTAGGTCACACCTAACAGTTTTTCTCATGGTCTCGCACCATCAACACTGTTTTCAAGAATTGTCTCAACTTAAAAAGTTAAACTTTGAACTCATTCTGTGCCGTCTGCTCTCTGTAAATGTGTTTAAGTGAAACATGTTGCATGTAGCGGCAGTGACTGCAGAACATGCATTAATGCGCTGTACATTTAGCTATAGTGCTTCAAGCTTGAATTTCACAGATGGTAAGAACATTCCTGATGTATTGCATAAATGTGCATTAATTTTGCGTTACTTTTTATTGCAATTTTTTAAATAATTAACGGCACCAAATTAGGATGTAAAGTGAACATCCCTAATAAAGTCAGCGGCTGCATGCGTGTGTGTGTGTTGGTGTCAGTTCTCATCAGAGCAGTATTGTGTATCGAGGCTTTAACAAGCCGCTCATCAGAGCTGATGTACAGTACGGATGCAGTCTTCTGGAATGAGACGATAGCTCCCAACAGATGTGCTTGTTTTTTCCCCTCCCGAACTCTTCTTTTTTTTTGCCAATAGCAGTGATCGGCACAGGAAGCGTGGATTGGGAACACAGCAGGTTCATGTGTCGTTTGCACACACACACACACACACACACGGCTGTTACTGCTCTTGTGTTTGTGCCACATGTGCTGAATATTTCAGCAGCCTACGGTTATTCACGGCTCCGTGAATCCTCCCCCTCTCCGTGTCTATCTCTGGTCTGAAAGTGCCCTGCACAGTAAACAGTGTGAGATAGATGACTGCGTTCTTTCAGGGCTGGTGTGAGGGGAACAGTGTGTGTGACAATTCATGGCTCTGTCACGCTGTACTCGGCTCTCTGTACAACACCCTCTCTTGTTTCCTGAGCAAAGCCTCTGAGTCCTATTGATATATCTGCTCTTCACCATATCCCAGCATGCTCTAAATACTGTATATAGAAGTGCCTGCTAACAGACAAACAGTTATTTTAATGCAAAAGGTATAGTGCAAGATTACAGAATAATTTGCTTCCATTATCTAACAAACTAAATTTTATTTTATTTTAGATTTTTTTTTATTTATTTTTTATTTATATAATTTATTTTTATTGTATTTAATTTAATTTATTTTTATTTTAGATTATTTATTTTATTTATTTAAAATATTTTTTAAAATATATATATTTTTTAATTGTATTGTATTTAATTTAATTTATTTTTATTTTTGATTATTTAATTTAATTTATTTTTATTTTAATTATTTATTTTATTTTATCACGCTTTTTGCATAAAAAAAATATATATATAAATTTTTTTTTTTTTATGCAAAAAGCGTAGTACAATTCCACACAGAATCATTTGTTGCCATTATTTAACAGACAAAATGTTATTTTATTTTAATGCTAAAAGCATTGTACAATTCCACACAGCATAATTTGTTGGTGTCTGTCTAACAGACAAAATTCTATTTTATTTTATTATTTTATTTTAATGCAAAAAACGTAGAACAAAAACAATTCCATGCAGAATCATTTGTTGGCATTATCTAACAGATTTAATTTTTTTATTGCAAAAGGTATAGTGCTGTGCAACTCGATACATCATCATCATTTGTTTGCTGTCTTCCAGACAAAATGTTATTATTTTATTTCATTGTAGCTTCGAGCTTCATTTATTGGTGTGATCTAGCAAACAAGTTTTTATAGTTTGTAACTAAGAAGTGCTGTCAGGTGACGGCCTGGCTTCTATCACGGGTCGTATCAAGGTCAATATTGAATATGTGCCTGCAGCCAGTCTCGTGTTTTTGATAAAGTTGACAAAATAAAGCGTTTATTGTCAATGGCAGGACAGTAAATTATCTCTTAACCCATGCAGTGAAGCCCCCTTTGTATGGTATCAGAGGATTTGATTGTGTATTCCCACTTCCCCTAAAGGTATTTTTAATGTTTAAGTTTATAATTTCACATGATTAATTCTGTCTGGGAATGGATTCAGCAATAGACAGAAGCTGCAGGATTTTCCCACAATCCTTTTCTTCTCGTTTTAAACTCTTAATGGCATCACCTGTATTCAATACAGTATGAGAGTGCGGTATCAGAATGTAACTAAAGCATGATAAGCAATATTTCAATGTTAGTTTAGATTAAGTGTGAGCGGTTGAACTTTATTGTCTTGGTCACAGCGCTGTGGTTGGGTTGTGTCAGTGCGTTCTGATGGTTTAGTCATATGTAATGCATTACTATAATCAGATTAGGGTTTTTTAAGGGCCTGCTCTCTCTTCTTCCTGTTAATTCCATGTTCACATGTTCATTGCACCGTCTTTCTTTTGGTTAACACTAGAGATGCACAGATGTGTCAGTTGCCGATATTTATCTGCCTATTTTTAATCAGTTTAAAACCATCGACTATGGCATGAAAAAGCCCAATAAAACAAACCGATGGTTTATAAAATAAGACAGGCACATTCACTCCAGCTCACAGATCCACTCTGCCAACTTACTGAGGTAAACGCTGCACAATGGTATCGCTCTTTACAACGTTGGACACATAAGGGTAATTAATATGATTAACCTTAGGCTTGACTATGTTACAGCTAATAATGTGTTGCTAATGTTACATGAACCATGTTCCCCGTGTTCCCGTTCGCCACCTCAGAGTCAGACAGCTGCCTTCTAACAATCAACAGAGCGTCAGTGGAGAAAGGCATATAGTTCATCATAACATGAACATAACCCGCTATATTGCTAAATCTACCCGATTTTTCATATCAACAGAAAAATATACCGGGATAACCTGGCATCTCTCGAGACTCCTTGCTAGTTTGCTGTTAATGATATGCTAAAGCCCGCCGGGACATTGACCTGATTGGTTACACGGTAGTTTGTGACGTCAGAAACACCAGCGATTTCAAACCGTGTTTTTTTCACTGCAGGTTTAAAGAGAAAATACTCAGCAATGGTGCTGACTCGTCTTAACACCACATAGACATATAAACAACATAAAAAACTGGATTTTCAGGTTTGACAGGATCATTATTGCAGTGATTATTATGCTTATATGTTTGGCAACAGTTCTTCTAACCCTAATTGATGGAGTGTGAAACCTTAACCAACTTTCATTGAAAGTCTTTGGGATGTGCCGGAGGAGACTTTACAGGGGTCTGGACTCTTGCATTGTCAACACAAGATCTTGATGGAAATATATGTTGTGATGTTATTTCCATCAAGAGTTGCATCAATTTTTGGTCAAGATCGTGTATTGTCAATGCAAGAGTCCAGCCCTCTGTAAAGTCTCCTCCAGCACATCCCAGAGACGTCACTGAATTTAAGCTCTGGACTCAGAGGATCAATTCATGTGTGAAAATGATTCTTCAAAATGATTCTTTCACAGTTTGATCCTGATGAATCTTAACATTATCATCCTGGAATATGGCCATGATGTGTCTCCCTACATGGGTGTTTAAGAAATGAAAAGCTACACACTCCATTAATTAGGGTTAGAAGAACTGTTGCCAAACAAATAACATGCTAGAAACATAATAATCACTGAAATAATAATCCAATCATTGACTCTTAAACATTTGCCTAACTTGTTATTTTGGCCAGGCATTGTGTATCATGTATGGTAAATAAACAGAATTGAAAGTACAATTTGTCATCTATCCTGGTATTGTTCTCCTGAGATTACCTAACATGATTAATCTATACAGACTAATTAGCAAAGGTAATCCCATTACAATGTAGAAATAGTAATTAATAGTCTGTTTTGGAGTGACGCCCCTCACACTGCTCATGTGTTTCCAGGCTCAGCTGGTGTCAGGCCACGCCGGCATGAA